>NC_086449.1:92720800-93057000 GCF_028390025.1 Pseudophryne corroboree
GTTATTAGCTGCATCTGCCCTTCTCATCTTAAGCAGTAGTCACATACTGCAGGGCAATATACAGCACAATTTAGGACACTTGGCTCAGAATTACATTACAATAATGAGGCATTTGTCGCCGGCTTTTGGCATGGTCTAGCAGAATGAGTAAAAAATAAACTGGATTCCATATTGCTTGACATGAAATGAAAGACTTTTGTATTTGTGTACATAATGTGTTGTCCCTCTGCGGGTGAACTTTTTGAACTGTATTTCTCCTTCAGGGTTCACAGTAGTATCCACAGGATATACATTGGGTTGTAGGTGGCATCAGATCATCGAGCACCAAAAGGTTAAAGCTTTTGGGGCTCCCAGCATGCCTCGGTCCAGCCTTTCTATAACCCCGCCTCCTGGCCTAGGGAATTCAGTTTTTTGGCAAAGTCACTCCAGCAACTTCCCACCAGTGTCACAACAACAGCTACCTTCGTGTAAACACTGGTGTTACAGAGGGCGCCAGCTGAATGTACTAGCAGAGTAATTCTGATGATACCCGGCTGCGGCTGGAGCATGGGGAGAAGGTAAGGCATCTATATCCAGTTAACTGATTAAGACATGTGTAACGCAGCCTTACTGTCTCAAGGGAGACTACCAGATGGTTGCTGATTCGGTTGTCCATGGGTGCACCAGCGCTAGACCTCAGGGATCATAGGTGCTGGAGATTAATGAGACCGCGATCCCTGGGGGGATGTCAGCAGTAGGAAGTAAGGTGCTCCCCCGGTCACCCCTCCTGCCAGTTCATGACCAGTTTCCTATGAATTTCCCGCCATGAACTGCATTACCCGCTTCCATTTGAGATGCATTGAATATAAGTACAAGGTGGTGCATTGTAGTCACTATGCGGTGGGGTTCACTGGTGCATCTGTTACTGATAGCCGTTTTTCATCGGCATAATTGAATATGGAAGTGGGGTTCTGGTCTCCCTGTATCCCGCTCTCCAGAGGCAGGTGATACAGCACTGATTTCCTTTCTACCTCTGTGGTGTTGCAAGTTGAATAAGTGCCATATGCAAATAAGAATCTGTGTACATATATTTCTGTATTATTCACTGAGCGTCTAAATACACTATTCTCCCTGTATCCCACTCCCTGGAGCTAGGTAATACAGTATTGTGTTTCCTACCTACCTTAGGGAATTGCGTAGTTGAAAATGTCATCATTTTGCTTTTGTATTCTCATGCATTGTATGTGATTGTTATGCTAGTGCTGCGGTCTGACAGTAAAACCCTTTTTTTTCTATCAGTCTCTCTTTCTATCCCTTTCTTGTTTCAATACCCTCAATGCTGGTGCCAGCAGGGTAGGTTCTGATTGCACTTCACTTAAAATATACATAAGTGAATACTGTCACATTTGGAGAACGAATTGACAGAATAGGAGAGGAGTGGGTTAAACCTCAGCTAGTCTGGGGGCAGGACGGTAAGGCATTATGGGAGTATTATTGTTAGCCAATAGGAATGAATGTTGGGGGTAGGTGAAATGGGTTCTTAAGCCTGAGAAAGGGGCTGGGTCAGCCTCTTCTGCTTTTGTCGTGGTAAGGGTGAGTGCTCTACCCCCTTTTGTCTCTTGCTGTGCTGCATCCTAATTTTCTGTGCCATTGTCATAGCTGCTGTTGCTGTGCCCCCTCTGTCCTCTTGCCCGGGATTCTACTTCTGCCTGACATGCCCCGTCCTCGCCGCTCCTCTGTCCCCCCTGCCCGCTTCCTTGATGCGGCCCCTACTCGGGAGCCGGCCTCCGGTGCATCGGGCCGGAGCGCTCCGCTCGCGGCCGGGTCTGTGCCTGCTGGCGCTGTTGCGGGCGCTCGTTCTCGGGCGCGCGGCGGCGCGTTCGTCCGCCCTGTCACCGGCTAGGCCGCGGCCGCCGGGGTTCCCTCAGGCGCGCCTGCGGCTGCCGTTGGGCTGGGCGGCGGCCGGGTGCGCGGTGCAGCGGGCTGCTGTGGCGCGGGGACGCGTGCACGTGCGATCCCTGCGCTCTCCACCGCTGAGAGTCACCAGAGGCTCCCCAGAACATGAGGGGATTACCTCTCTGGGAGGGGACGGTGACCCTTCCACGGGCCGTCCAGTGAGGCTGGTGCAGTCTGGATCGCGGGCGCGCGCATGCGCCCGGGGGGCAGCTGGACTCCCGGGGCGCTCTCCCCGCTCTGACGGGGGGGGCTCCCAGGGGCCTCTGGTAGTGACGGCGGGGGGCCGGAGGGGAGGGGGGTTCTGGCTGGTGGCAGAAGGCTGCGGGTTCTCCCGGTGGGCGGGGCCAGTGGGGGCCGGAGCGGCTCGGTGGCTCGGAATGCACCGCAGGAGGGAATGGGGGTTATTGGGGCGGCTAGTGCCGGTTCCCGGCGGGGCCGACCTGGGCGGCGTGCCGGCGCGGTTCGACCCATCCCAGCTATGGACCCGGGGGCTGGGGGGACCTCTGGAGCTGCGGCTGCGGATCCCTCTGCTGTTGCGCCGGCACTGTCGGCCATGACGGCGGCGTTTCCGCCGTTTTTGTCGGCTTTGTCCCCGGGTGGCGTTTCATCGGTTCCCACTGCCGGCGACGCGGCCGTTCCCCCTAGTGCATCTGACCCGGCCATGGCGCAGTTTCTACAGGCGTGTCGCAGTCTGGGCTCCGCCGCTGCGTTGCTGGGTAGCACTACCCCATCGCCCGCGGGGGCGTCTTCTTTCATTCCCGCCAGGGGGGCTTCGGCTCCGGGGGCGGTTGTCCCTTCTTTTTCAGGTGCGGATCCGGAAAGCGATCAGGACGAGGAGCCGGTCGTGGCCGTCGTATCGCCTTCCGGAAGCGGGCTCGCCAGTGAGTGGAACGCCGATACTGTTGCTATGTCGCTGGGGTCCTTTTCTTCCTTGTACGGCAGTACGTCGAGTAGATCTTCCTCTTCTTCCTCGTGCCAGTCTGCGGTTAGTAGCACTGCGAAAGCTAGAAAGAGGGCTATCAGGTACGCGTGGCGTGAGGCGCGGCACCGAGATAAGCGATCTCGGAGGAGTAGTGGTAGTTCTCGACGGGAAAGGAGGAGGCATAATTTGACGGGCGTGGTTCCCTGCGAGTACACGGCAGTCTTGCGGGGATTGTGGGAGAGTTGCAGGAGGAAGATTAGACGGGGGGAATACGTCGACCTCTTTACGTTGACGGAGGACACCAAAAGGGAAGGTATTGGGACGGAGGCCTTTCGATCGTATGACAACTGGTTGGCGGGTTTCTGTGTTTTCGCGGCGTGCTACTTGGAGGATCGCCCTGATGAGCACATGAACGTCATCAGGTATATTCACCTTGTGCATGACATGCAGCGTCAGTCTAAGGACGATTCGTGGCTGCAATATGACAAACAGTTCTGTCAGAAACACGATTGCCTGCACGTCATTGACTTCGGATGCAAAGACGTGGAGGTATGGCTGCGGGTCACGCGAGCGCAAGATGTGAAGGTGGTGGCTAAGGGGACGCCGGTTGCGCAGGCCGCAACGGCGAGTCAGTTTCGGCCAGCGGTGGAGGGTCCGCCGCGCCGCCCTTGGAACGTGGCCCATTCTCCGCAGCAGACGCCGGCGAAGGGGAAGTGTTTTGCGTTCAACAATGCCACGTGCCCCCTTGGGCAACGGTGTAGTTTTCGACACCTTTGCTTGCGATGTAATGGATTCCACCCTGCTTCCAATTGCTTCCGCGGGGGGCGTCCTGGTGCCAAGGCGGCCGCTGGCCCTGCCGGAAGAGCAACGGGAGGGCTTGCCGCTAGTTAGGGCGCCGTCCCCGGTTCGTTTGGGGGCCATGTTAAAATGGTTGGGATGGTACCCAAACACAGACGACGCAAGATTTCTGCGGGAGGGTTTTGCGTCGGGTTTTCGTTTGCCTGTGGTGGGGGATGTTTTAGTTCGGGCCGCCAGGAACCTGCAGTCTGCCCGGGATTTCACTGACGTGCTTCGAGGTAAAGTGGAACAAGAGGTTCGACTAGGGAGAATGGCGGGCCCCTTTGCGCAGCCACCTATCGAGGATTTGATTATTTCCCCGGTGGGGGTAGTGCCCAAAAAGGCTCCGGGTAAGTTTAGGCTCATTCAGCATTTGTCTTATCCATCGGGGTCCTCGGTGAACGATGCGATTTCGCCGGAAGATTGTTCGGTGGTGTATCAGTCCTTTGAGGATGCTCTGGGCTTGGTCCGGGAGTGTGGCCCGGGGGCCCTCATGGCTAAGCTGGATGTTGAATCGGCTTTTCGCTTGCTCCCTTTGCACCCGGAGTCATTTCGATTCATGGGTTTCCGCGTCGGGAAGGAATACTTCATTGACAAGTGTCTGCCTATGGGCTGTTCCGTTTCGTGTGCCTTTTTTGAAAAGTTCAGCACCTTTTTGCATTGGTGCGTGGAGTTTTCTTGCGGAGGTAGCGGGATTGCACATTACCTGGATGATTTTTTGTGCATGGGGCCCGCGCATTCTCCTCGCTGTGGTTTCCTGCTGTTCTCGCTGCGGGCGTTGCTGGGGCATTTTGGCGTCCCGGTGGCCGAGGATAAGACGGAGGGGCCCCTCTCCTGCTTGTCCTTTTTAGCTATCGAGATCGATACGGTCGCGGGGGCGTGCCGGCAGCTTCGGGAGTCCATTGCGCAATGCTCGGGACGAAGTAAGGTTACTTTGCGGGAGGCGCAATCCCTCTTAGGTCGCTTGAACTTTGCCTGTCGGGTGATTCCCATGGGCAGGGCTTTTTGCCGGAAGTTGGAGCGGTCCACGGCCGGGGTGTCCAGGCCGCACCATTTTGTCCGTTTCTCGGCAGAGATTAGGCAGGACCTCGCTATGTGGGTTTCGTTCCTGGCGGACTTCAATGGTGTACGGGTCTGGATGGCCCCGCTTGTTGATAGTTTCGAATTGCAGTTGTTTACAGATGCGGCGGGCTCCTCGGGGTTCGGTTGTTACCTGGACGGGGCTTGATGCGCTGCCTCTTGGCCCGAGTCTTGGGCGAGGGAGGGGCTGACCGGCGACCTGTTGTTGCTTGAGCTCTTTCCCATCATGGTGGCCTTAGAAGTTTGGGGGGAGCGGCTGCGCGATCGCAGTATTCTCTTCCGTTGCGATAACTTGGGGGTCGTGCACGCGGTTAACAACCAAAGGGCCCTCCGAGTGCTGTCACGGCTCGTGCTAACCTGTTTGCGCTGCAATATTCTGTTTCGGGCGCAACACGTCCCCGGGGTAGATAATGGGATCGCCGACGCTTTGTCCAGGGGGCAGTGGGATAGGTTCCGGTTCCGTTTGTTGGCCCCGGAGGCTGATTCGGTAGGTTTGCCCTGCCCTTCTTATGTTTGGCAGGTCATCATGGCGGATTGGAAGGACTAGCAGAGCTGTCTTTGGCTCCGTCCACTCTCGCTGGATACCGTAGGGCCTGGAAGGAGTGGGAAAACTTTTCCCGTGACAAAGGGCCTAGAGGTAAGAGGGGTCAGAGCTTGTTGCTAGACTTCGTTTGGCAGCTCTTCGTAACGGGGAGATCGAGGGCCGTGGTGTCTCGATACCTCGCCGGGATATCCTTTTATTCTAAATTGAAGGGTATGCCGGATTTTATGAAGGGTTTCCTGCTGGCAAGGGCGCTTAGAGGTTGGGCGCGTTCGGCTCCGGTGCCTCCCGATGGCCGATGCCCTATTGATGCGTCCCTGCTTTCTTCCCTCTTAGGGGCGGTGGCGGGGGTGGCGGACTCCCGTTTTGAAACGCTCCTGTTTCAGCTGGGCTTTTCCATGGCGTTCCATGGTGCATTCAGGGTTTCTAAGCTGGTTGCGGCTTCTAAGAAAACCGAGGCCTTTATGCGGCGCGCGGATGTTATTGTGGGTGGGGGGTCCGTGCTGTGCAGGCTGCGCCGCTCAAAAACTGATCAGATGGGTAGAGGGCATTGGCTGACTTTGACACCATCGGGTGGTGGGGACTGTTGTCCGGTGGCATTGGATGGTCGGTATGCGGAGGTCAGGCCCTCATCTGAGGGGTCTTGGCTCCTGCATTACGAAGGGTCGCCATTGACGAAGTACCAGTTTACATGGATGATGCGGCGCTGCCTGTCCAGTTTGGGCCTCTCGCCTAGGGACTTTGGTTCCCATTCCTTTAGAATAGGGGCCGCCACTTCCGCAGCATCTGCAGGGTGCGCCGTGGACGAAATTAAGGCTTTGGGCCGCTGGAAGTCGGCGGCTTATAAGCGTTACATTCGTCCCGTTGTTGCGTAGGCGAGTTTGTTCTACTAACATGTTGTTTGTGTTACTGCATTGTGTGTTTCAGTTTAGTGTGTTCGTACTGTATTGTTTGTCTCCCCTGTCCTCCCTACTCGGATGGCTAGCTACTCGCCACTGCTGGCAGTGGGGGTCTGGAGTGCTTCGCGATTTTTAGCCTGAACTGACGAACTGATTTGGCTTAATTTATTCAATTCGGCTACTTAGCATCTAATTACAAGTTCCTCAGCAGGTTTTTACGTTTCACCTCCAGCCGAGTTATTCTGTGTTCCCCCCAAACCCCCACCCCTCCCAGCTCTAACCCCCCCCCCTTTTTTTTTTGTTATTTAGTTTTTTCCTTTTGTGTCTTTCTGTTGCTTCGATTGGCCTGAAGCTTGTTCAAGAGGAAAGTTTTAGTCCTCTATTCAAATTTTTTCTTTTTGGCAGATCCTCATTCTGATAGTTGGTTCCTGTTCTGGGCTGGGTTTGGTTTTACCTCACATATTCACATTTGTTTATCTGTTTTTTCCCCTTTTAGGTTGGCGGGTGGATGTGTGTGATGTGTGGGTGATTGGCCATTCCTATGTTTATTGGGCAGCCAAATTTTTGGCTACGGAAGGGGCTCCTTGCTTTGTGGGCTTGGATGATGTGCGGTGGATAGGTGTGCGTGGTATGCTTTGGCATGACCTGAAAGCGAAGCTTATGGAGCAGGTTCGGCGGTTTGGCATCCCCAAACTGTTGGTGATTCACTTAGGAGGGAACGACCTAGGTAGGAGGAAGGCAGTGAATCTTCGATTGGCCATTATTCAGGATCTGCAAGTTATTTCTGACGCTTGGCCAGGCTGTAGGCTTATCTGGTCTTGTATGGTGCCGCGGTTGTGTTGGCGTGGAGTGGTGGATGGTTGAGCGATCGATGTGGCTCGCCGGAAGGTGAATGCCGCGGTGGCTGAGTTTGAGGTGGCCCATGGCGGTGCTGTGGTTTGGCATCAGCGGATCAAGTTTCGGCACTTCTACTTGTTTAGACCGATGGTGTGCACTTGACAGGACAGGGACTATCTATATTTTTGGAGGATCTGTTTTCGGTGGTTGGTTCGGTAGGTTAGGGGTATGGTGGCGGTGCGTAGTTCTATAGAACAGAACTTCGTTGTTGGCGGGAAAGAACGGCAAGTTAACATTTGTTGGATTAAAGAGTGAATTGGAGGTCATTTGGTTGTTGATTTGAGGTGCGCTCTCCTTCGCTGACTGGTTTTACATCTGCTGGACCGCCTTCACGGGTGGCAGCCTCATCACCTTCACGGGTGGGTAGTCAGGATGGAGGTTGAGCGGATACCTATTTGTGTGTTGGAAGGTTTACGTTAGTTCTGTTTTATAAGATAGTTATCTATGGGATAGGGTTGTTTAGCCGTTCTTTCTGGCCACCATACTTTAGTTTAATTATTCACAGTTAATAGTTCACTTAAATAAATAGCTAACAATTTCTGCCAAATTCAAGTCTCCGTGTCTTTATTTATTATAGTTAAGTGTTAAGATGTTATGGTTTATGTTACGGACAATCCTCAGACTATATGAGGTTTAGGAGAACGAATTGACAGAATAGGAGAGGAGTGGGTTAAACCTCAGCTAGTCTGGGGGCAGGACGGTAAGGCATTATGGGAGTATTATTGTCAGCCAATAGGAATGAATGTTGGGGGTAGGTGGAATGGGTTCTTAAGCCTGAGAAAGGGGCTGGGTCAGCCTCTTCTGCTTTTGTCGTCCCACCCTCCCTCCCTACTGGTGGTGTTTGATTTTGTTGTTGCGTTGGCTATTTTCGTGCTGTGGGTTGTCATGGTTTGGGTTGTGGCGGGAAAGAACGGCAAGTTAACATTTGTTGGATTAAAGAGTGAATTGGAGGTCATTTGGTTGTTGATTTGAGGTGCGCTCTCCTTCGCTGACTGGTTTTACATCTGCTGGACCGCCTTCACGGGTGGCAGCCTCATCACCTTCACGGGTGGGTAGTCAGGATGGAGGTTGAGCGGATACCTATTTGTGTGTTGGAAGGTTTACGTAAGTTCTGTTTTATAAGATAGTTATCTATGGGATAGGGTTGTTTAGCCGTTCTTTCTGGCCACCATACTTTAGTTTAATTATATACAGTTAATAGTTCACTTAAATAAATAGCTAACAATTTCTGCCAAATTCAAGTCTCCGTGTCTTTATTTATTATAGTTAAGTGTTAAGATGTTATGGTTTATGTTACGGACAATCCTCCGACTATATGAGGTTTTACTGCGTATTGTTACACTGTTGTGTGAATAATATTGTTACTATGTCATGTTTGTCCTGTAAAGCAGGGTTAACCTCTCAGAACTTGGTGCAGGACCGGTTGTGTGGTAACTGTTATAAGTTGAGTGGCCTTAAGCTTGGGGAACAGCCGACACTAGGCCAGGAACCTGATATAGCACAAGAACCCCATTGGGCATCTTTTGTGGAGGTTTTATCGAACATAGTGGATCGCTTGGTGGTTCCGACTGTGTCTCCAGGTTTGGGGTACCCACAAAACCCTTCTGCATTTATGCAACAGTCCCCATGGATGAATGTGCTGTCACACTCAGTCCAAGATTTGGCCCAGACCCCAGGGAGCCACGGCACACAGTTTGGGAACCTCTGGTATAGCTTAAGAAAGATCATATTAATTGATATATTCCAAAAGTGGCAAAATGAAATGATCATTTTGCCCTTTCGTAAGAGGTGGTAATAAAATATAACTAGTATATAGTGATACCAGTACACAACATCCAATATTAAAAATTAAAGGGATGTTTATAATGATGGAAAAAGACATCAGTGAACTAGTAGATGATAACGTGAACTGAAGGTGAAGTAAGTAAATTATATAGAGAGGGATACAATTATTGAAAAAAATGAGTGGAATGAGACTTAAGTGTCACCTAAAAATAGCCAGTCTTTGTTATCTGCCAAATATGAAAGAGAGTAAATGTTTTATCTTATTCTTCAAAAGCACTGAATTTATGTTTTTGTTAAACCTCCTGGTGTAATGGTTCCCAGCTTAAACCATTGGCTTTCTTATTTCAGAAGTTCTCTTATACAGTATTTGCTAAAAGTCAACATCAAAATGGCAGACTGGGCTTAGCTGTGGTTAGTAGCATCTTGGGAATTGTTACTACAGGCTACATTGTGAAGCAATATTCCCTCTTTGTACAGTTTTGGGTAAATTGCTATAATACAAATGCTTTCGACTATAGGCCCTCATTCCGAGTTGATCGCTCGCTAGCTTCTTTTAGCAGCTGTGCAAACGCTAAGCCGCCACCCTCTGGGAGTGTATCTGAGCTTAGCAGAAGTGCGAACGAAAGGTTAGCAGTTCTGCTACTAAAAAATGTCATGCAGTTTCAGAGTGGCTCGATACTTACTCCTACCTTGTAATGACTGCATAATGTTTAGTTCCTGGTTTGACGTCACAAACATGCCCTGCGTACGGCCAGCCACTCCCCTGTTTCCCCAGCCACTCCTGCGTTTTTATCAGGCACGCCTGCGTTTTTCTGCACACTCCCTGAAAACACTGAGTTGCCGCCCAGAAACACCCACTTCCTGTCAATCACACTACGAACACTCAAGCGACTGAAAAGCGTCGCTTGAGCTTGTGTAAAACTGCATAGTTTTGTGTGAAAGTACTTTGCGCGTGCGCGCTGCGTACCATACACATGAGCAGAACAGCCGATTTTAAGCCTGATCGCTATACTTCGAAAAACGGCAGCGAGCGATCAACTCGGAATGAGGGCCATAGTGCAGCCATAATAACAAGCAATTAAAATATGTGTTCATTTTCCTATATATTCCTTTATCAAGCTCCAGCTGATAATTTATCATCACAATTTCATGTAAATAACCTCTCCTCCATTACTATGGGAAACTAAAGAAGGGTATAGGAAGACCAAAACCAGGAATGGGTAAGAGTTCACACTCACTGTGTATAGCTACAACTCACTGTGTAACTATGGGAGTCCTTAATGGTTAACTAAGACCATCTTAATCAAGGGGTAAGCTTTAATATGACATGGGAGAACATATGTGGGAGATGTTTTGGGAATCACTCTCACAATCATGCATTCTTCTGAATTCATAATTTCCCATGGTATCTCCTTTTGTGAGGAGCATTCTGCAAGCCTGCAACACGTACACATGTATAAACATTTTTGGACCACCAAGAACCAACAGGTTGATTACTATGCCAATCAATGCCACATAGAGAACTGTATGAACAATGTGTGACAAACATCCTGATGTCCCTAAAAACCAATTAGTTAGAGACTTCCGGTTCTGACCGTCTCATAAGCGGTAGCTGAGGTTAGGAGCTCCGCTGCCGCCAGCGCTCCCGCACCCATTTCTCGGTTGCTACAGCCTCCTGTACGAGCCGCACCTACCCTGCTTGTGCTCCCATCATTGTCCACTATATGGACAAGTACTTCACTCCGATGCCCGACGGAAAGACCAAGTCCCAGAAGGAGAGGTAGAAGGAGCGACGCCGCACAGACGCCAAGATGGCGCTGGACGCCAGCTCTGTTGTTCCAGCGGCTGCCCTGGTTCCCCTTCCGCAGAGAGGCCACTGCTGCAGGAGTGAGGTAGGAGATGTCTCAGAGAGAGACTCCGCTCCTAGCTCCCATGCATCTTCTGAGGCACTGATTCCACCTGCAGACACCCCAGTGACCTATAGAGACATGGTCAGTGCTATTCGTGCGGCCATGGGCCCTTTGATAAAGGCGCAGATGGCAGATATAACTAAGCAGCTATCCCAGCTTAACCAGCATGTCCTAGATACTGAACACAGGGTGGGGGAAGTTTTTACAGATGTCGCCCATATGAAAGCATCAGAGGTCAGGCACACTAAAGAAATATATCAGCTGCACAATAAGATCTTGAAACAGATCTCGAGTTAACAATTTTCGGATTATTGGCCTCCCAGAGTCAGTCAAGAACCAGGAGTTGTTTGATTTTATTAAATCCAAGCTCCCAGAGCTCCTGCATGTCCAGGATAGATTTGGGGATATTGTTATTGAGAGAGCACACAGGATTGGCCCGCTTCGGCCACAAGAGGGAGCCAGACCCCATGCAGTAATTTTTAAAACTCGCAACTACCTACATAAAGAATTAATTTGGTCTGCTTCTCGCAGACACAGGAATATAACGGGATGGCCATAAAATCCTTCTGTTTCAGGATTATTTGGCTGAATTAACAAAGATGAGAAAGAATTTTGCACCGCTTTGCTCACGTTTAATACAAGACAGCCGTAAATTTGCCTTATTATATCCAGCACGGCTCCGTATATACCAAGGCTCCTCCTTTAAAGACTTCCTCACGTTGTCTGATGAGGAGGCCTTCCTCTCTGAAGAATCTGCAGCCCCAACGCATATGTCTGACTGTGATTGATCTTCTCGCTCAGATCTTACCTTATCATTTGTATTTTTCTGGATAAGATGATCTATGCTACACGTATACCAGTGCTGCTTAATGCTACACACTCGACACTCTTTATGCCATACAAGTTGAAATTACACTAGTTCACACTTCAGTACTCCTGCCGGGTGGGCCGGCAGCGTTTACTTCATTGTTTTTTCGGCTCATCAGGGCACCACTGAGCGCTCTCGGTTAGGAGCTGAATGTTCTCTATGTTATGTTTTCTAGCATTGTTTCTCATGCTTCATTTGTGGGAAGTCATTGTTTGACAAAGATGTCTGTTCTTTCTTTCCTATATGTTAACATAGTAACATAGTATCTGAGGTTGAAAAAAGACAATTGTCCATCGAGTTCAACCTATTTGTGGTCTCCTATGCATGATGATTTGACTAAAATTTCTGACTGATGCTGCTGTCAGCTGTTGCATTTTATCCCTATTTATAGTAACTATAATGCATGACTATGCACCATACCCCTGGATATCCTTATCCATTAGGAATTTATCTAACCCATTCTTAAAGGTGTTGACAGATTCCGCCATTACAACTCCCTCGGGCAGGGAATTCCAAACACGTATTGTCCTTACCGTGAAAAAGCCTTTACGACGTATTGTGCGGAATCTCCTCTCCTCTAACCTGAGCGAGTGTCCACGAGTCCTCTGTGTTGATCTAACCAAAAACAGGTCCCGCGCAAGCTCTGTGTATTGTCCCCTTATATATTTGTAGATGTTGATCATATCCCCTCTTAGTCTCCGCTTTTCCAATGTAAACAAGCCTAGTCTTTCAAGCCTTTCCTTGTATTCCATCGTCTCCATGCCCTTAATTAGTTTGGTCGCCCTCCTCTGTACCTTTTCTAGCTCCAGGATATCCTTTTTGTAGTACGGTGCCCAGAATTGTACACAGTATTCAAGGTGTGGCCTCACTAGTGATTTATATAACGGGAGTATAATACTCTCGTCCCTAGCCTCAATACCCCGTTTTATGCATGCTAATATCTTATTAGCCTTCTTTGCTGCAGTCCTACTTTGTGTACTACTGCTTAGCTTGCTATCTATGAGGACACCTAAGTCCTTTTCCAGTACAGAATCCCCTAATTGTACCCCATTTAGTAGGTAGGTGTCATTTTTGTTCTTGTTACCACAGTGCATTACCTTACACTTGTCTGTGTTGAAGCGCATTCTCCATTTGGCTGCCCATGCTTCTAATTTAACTAAGTCGTTCTGAAGAGACTCGGCATCCTCCTCTGTATTTATAGCCTTACACAATTTGGTATCATCTGCAAAAATTGACACCATGCTCTCTAGACCTTCTGTTAGGTCGTTAATAAAAATATTGAACAATAGCGGTCCTAATACTGAGCCTTGCGGCACACCACTTAGCACTTCAGTCCAAGTTGAAAAAGATCCATTAACCACAACGCGCTGCTCCCTATTATCTAACCAGTTTTTGACCCAAGTGCATATTGTGCTTCCAAGCACTGATTCTTGTAGCTTGTAGATAAGTCTCATGTGTGGTACAGTATCGAACGCTTTGGCAAAGTCTAAAAAGATTACATCCACATCTTTACCCTGATCTAGGTTTGCGCTTACTGTTTCATAAAAGCCAAGTAAGTTGGTTTGACAGGATCTGTCCTTCATAAACCCATGTTGTTTGTCTTTTCTATGTTTATTTTCCGGTTAATGTCGTCGGTGCTCTCCACTGGTACTATGTATGTTTTTCTTTCTCTTATCTTTACAGTATTGTCTCTCCACTGGATTGGATGCTGTATGTCTCATGCCTCTGCCTATTTGCCATACCTGAGTTTATTATTACTAATATCTGTTGTGCCCCATTATTCTTTGCTGATGTCCTTGAAGATAGGCTGCTGGAACATGGGGGGTATTGCCCCCCCAAAAAACGTAAATGCTTGCTTATATATTTACGAAAGCTCCGCCTTGATATTGTTTTCCTCCAGGAGACGCACTTGACACCCCGTGAAGTGCTTAAGTTGAACATGCTTAATTGGAAAGTTCTGGCTTCGGCCTCTTTCAATTAGAAATCCCATGGGTTGCTATTTTGGCTGCACGTCATTTACTGGTGGAGGTTTCTGATATCAATGCAGATCCGCAGGGACGCTATGTCTTATGTCACATCCAATATGGACGCCAGAAATTTTTGTGTCTTAATGTATATGCCCCTACAGTTTACTCGATGATATTTTTTCACACTATTGTGACCTTACTTACCCCTTTACTAAATTTTCCCATACTTTTGTGTGGAGATTTTAATTTCATTACCGACCCACATCTTGATAAACAATTTCCTAAATAAGTAGGGAAGAAACTCCCTAAATTTGGGATGCCTGCATTGATTAAACAATTGTTATTACTAGACGTGGCGAGTAAAACACCCTTTAGACAGAGATTTCTCATGCTTATCGGCTTCCATGGGTACGATGTTTAGGATTGATTATATGTTGTTATCCCACTCTTTACTCCCGAAGGTCTCCAAAGCAGAGATAGAATCTTTATCTCTGTCTGATCATACGGTCATTTGGGTGAAATTATTTGTAGGCCAGGAACAAAGTGACTTCATTAATTGCATATGTCCATTTTCCTTGGCAACTTCTAGAGTGCTAAGAGAGGCCATATCATCCCCTTGGGATAATTATGCTGCTGATAACCGGGACACTCTTCTGACTGACCCTGTACTTTATTGGAAAGCCTTCAAGGCGACATTGCGAGGTGAAATCATCTCTCATTCAGTCCAGTATTAAAAGACACTTACACAGGAATACTTGGCGGCTCAGCATACCCTTACATCAACCTTTCAAACATATAAAAATAATTCCTCACCGTCTGCCAAAAAAGTTTACATTGCAGCAAAGCAGGCTTTTGAAGATTTATTTAACAAACTAGAATCTTCTTACTCATTTTGTGGTAGATTTTGCTTCCATAAATATGGAAATAAGTCTAGCAAGCTGTTATCCAACCTATTACTTGGGCAATGTCCCCCGTCTACTATTCACCCACTGAAGCATTAAGATGGTTCTCTTACCTCTTCAAATACACACATAGCAGATGTTCTTCATAGCTTTTATACAAACTTATATTCATCCCCTGCTCCAACTTCCCAGACTGATCATGAGTTTTGGGAGGGCTTACCACTACCGCAATTGTCAGTACAATATGGACAATCTTTGACAGCACCCAGTACCTATCAGGAAGTCATGGCGGTAATATCAAACCTGAAACGTGGAAAGGCACCGGAGCCAGATGGTTACACCTCAGATTTTATAAACTCTTGGCACCAAAATTGACCCCCGTCCTGGTACAGGTTTACAACCATATATTGACTTCCGGTAATATTCCACATTATTTTAATGTAGCCACATTGCGAATTCTCCCTAAACCGGGCAGGGACCTGCCTGATCCCGGTTCTTACCGTCCGATATCATTGCTGAACCTGGATTATAAAATTTTGACCAAAATACCAGCAGAACGCTTAAAATTAGTACTACTACCATCTTTGGTGCACCGGGATCAGACGCGCTTTGTTATGGGTAGAATTTCTGTAACTAATATTAGGCGGGTTCTTGCTGCAGTATGCGGCTCCCAGTGCGCCATGCCAGGTGTCTCACAAGCTATTTTATTGCTAGACTCAGAGAAGCCTTTTGACATGGTGCACTGGGACCACTTATATGACACTTTGGCTAGATTTTCCTTACCTGATGTATTCATCTCATTTCTTAAATTCTTGTATACCCTCCCAACCTCAAGAATTATTTGTAATGGTATTATGTCCAGTAGCTTCCCGATACTTTGGGGAACCAGACAGGGATGCCCCCTGTCCACCCTTTTATTTGCCCTGGCACTTGAACCCCTTGCAATTGCACTGAGACAATCCCCTCTTTACCAGGGAATCCTTTTGGGACATGTGGATCTCAGAATTTCACTCTTTGCTGATGATATGCTCCTATTCCTTACTAACCCGGAACACTCAATTCCGATTGCTTTAAAACTAATCACACAATTTGGTATGTTCTCGGGATACAAAATTAATATACACAAATCTGAACTCCCTGTCTTGAGTGGAACTGTGCCAAGATTTCCTGATACTGCTGATTTATGCTCAATCAAAGTCATGGATTCTAAAATTAAATATCTGGGTATCCAAATCCCTAATAAAATAGAAAATTTATATAGATTCAACTTTCTTCCTGCAATTTCCCTTATGGAAAAATCACTTGATAGTTGGCATAACTTGCCTCTCTCATTACTCGGAAGAGTCGAAGTTGTCAAAACAGTGATTTTCCCTAGATTGACCTATGTAATGCAGATGTTACCCATTAAATTGACAGTTAAAGATATCAACCATATCTAATGTTATGTAAAAAATTCATTTGGAAGTCAAAACCCCCCAAAGATATCCCAGATGAAATTACAACTACCGAAAAAAGACGGAGGTGTGGGCCTTCTTAACCTGACTACCTATTCCCGAGCATTTTTCTTCAGATATGCTTTAGATTGGATAACAGAACAGAACAGAACAGAACACTTATACTGATTTCATGATAGATTGTGCAATTCTACATCTCTTCTCACCAGGAGCATTACTTCACACTCCTAAAATGCATATCCCCAAAGACATATATAAAAATCTTTTCTTCAGATACACATATGATGCATGGTGGATGATCAATGCAAAACTAGGTCGTAATCCCCTTCGAACAAATGGTTTAACTTTTTGTGGCAACCCAATGTTCGCACCAAGTTTGGAGAACCCTACTTTTCAACGCCTGTGACAAAAAGGACTAAAATCCATAGCCCAAGTATTTGCCCCAGGAGGCAATATGCTCTCATTTCATGATTTTCAAATCTATATGGTCTCTCAGATTCGTATCACTTTTCCTTTTTACAGCTATCCCATTATGTTAGAGCTCTGCCCCCAGCAACGAATACCTCTGCTCCTCGGGACCCACTTATTCCCATACTCTACAAATTCACTTGAGGTCAGTACAAACTTAAAATCGCCTATTATCTGTTGATGAGTTTACTGACTCCCAAGATATGGCACACATCCACAGCAGCTTGGGGCAAAGATTTTCCTTTATTGCTACAGATGACACCCTCTTTAAATATTATGACCTCACTCTGCGTACGGTACAGTCGTCCGTGCTCCAAGAAGTCCATATAAAAACTATTATACACACTGTCATACTGCATTTGTCTAAGATATATGAATGTCTCCTTGATATTATTATTGCTGACATGTTCTTTTCGCTGTACACATATTTTAAAAAACAAAACAAAACAATTCTTTGAGTTTATTCATGAAAGCCGTGAAACCCCAAAATCCCTTTGTTGCCCTGGAGTCTCAGAAGATGCCCTCAACCTATACTCTACTTCTCTGATCCTTTGCTTTTTCTGCATGTTTGGGTTTGCATCATTTGGTTGGTCGACAGTAACCATGTTATCGTTCAGAAAGTCGACATGGTTCAAATTGTTGACAGGTTCACAATATCAACATCTGAAATATCACCATGGGAAATGTCAACAGTTTCAGGATGCCAGTGGATAGGGTTAGGCTGTATGTGGGAGGCTTACGCTCTAGGGGGAGTGTTAGGGATAGGGGATTCTCACTGGAATGGCAGAGTATTGGAGGTGACTAGCATGGCTGCCGAGACTTGGAGAAGACACAGGAGCCGCCGCTGCTGGCGGGAGAAGGTAAGGACCCACTGGACCTCCAGGGAGGGTTTGTTGACAGTTCAATATCTTGACATATCACCCAAGTATACATGATAAATGCCGACATGGTCTTTGTTGACATGCTGAACATACCAACATGCTGCATCCCAACAGTTCAACCCTGGTGACCTGATGACTGTTGACCTATTATACCAGACCCATCTGAGTTGTCTGTTGGTGATATAGGTACAGCACCCAATACCACACTAAACTGTAGAGTGTGGCAATACCCTTCTGTCTGTGTGTTAAGGAAGGCTTTTCCTTTCCAATATAATCAAGTGATCTATCATAAATACTTGTCATAGTGTCAATATGTTTCCCAGGTGTTTTATGTATTGGAGATTCCAGTACACCTGCTTCTTAGGGCAACTTCTCTTTTGGGATTTCCTGCATGGATCATTTTACATTTCTGCCAGATGCTTGTATCTGTCTCTTTTGCCTCACTGAAAGATGTGGAGGAGACACCTTAGGTGTTCCTTCCAGGGTCTTCCTAACCATTTCCTCTGTGGTGTGTACATGGATCATGTTGAGAAATTTTACTAGGTTGGAAATACCTTCTGATCCCAGAGGTAACAATTTATATGCCATATTCCCACTGATAATAATTATCTTCAGGTAAAATGTAAGGTTGGTCATGACCAAATGCACAGTGCACTATTGTCAGGGTAAAACTGTGGGTATCATTAAACTGTTAAAATCAGACTGGCATTCTTCCCCCTTGTTAACATTTCCTTACATCCAGATACAGTGTGAATGTTTTTCCCATTGGGACTTGCCCAGTAAATTCTTGAGATCTAGTTTTATTTAAACAAAAGGGGTAACATATGTTGGAAAGATATTACACTGTAAGAACCAGCAACTTGGTCATTAAGTCCAGACCGCTATGAGATGAATCCAGCCGAGTGATGTTTGTCATATTCAAAGGGTAGGGCACTAATTTCATATTGGTTTGCCATATAGGTACATGAGAACAAATATAATAATTTGTCTTTACTGCCTTTCCTATCAGGGAGTAAAAAATATCAATGGGGTGTCTATCTGTAGGAGGATTGGGATCATCCTCACCATTTCTCATATTTCCGAGTTGATCCCTTCACAGTAGGCTATGTCTACTGAAAGGTTGCTGCTTAAATGTTTTTGCAAGTTTACTGCTGGGTGTTTGTGCCAGTGTTTTTCAACATCTGCTTTCACTGTTGTCTTACTAGTTCATGTTGAGTGTCCATTAGCCGAATAAGCAAAGCAGTCCATTGCTCACATTCAAGTTTCGCCCTCAGAGTTCTCTACTTTCTTTAGGGGTTTCATTGCCCTTAAATTATATTGTTGTCCCTTACCTTATTTTTTTTATTTGCTGGGTTTTAATATCTTTGTTAAGTTTCTATCTTGCAAATATCACCCCAAAAGTCTCCCTTTAACCCCTTTTATATCTGCCAAATTACTTTACTGGCTCAATAAACTGTGGTGATGTCTATCATTTTATTGACATTACCAGTTGGAGTGGGAATACTGAAGTTTACAACATTACGTAGATTATCTGTTGACACAGAGAGACCAAAAGGATCGCATTATACAATATCAAGAGGATTGTAGTTGAAAACATAATTAGCAAGCTTATGCATAATATTCACATTTGTCCATTAGGGTGTCTTTGTCCAGGTGGACTGTATAATCCTCTTCTTAGTGGCATTATTCTTTTATTTTTGATGTAGATGAAAACCTTAAGAAACAAATGCTAAGTTCCATATTGAGACATGCACCAGACTCCTCTGGTGGATAATGGTACAACAGGATTCCTTAGAGCCCCTAGGTTAGCCTGCTGCCTCCACAACGTGTTGACCAGAAAGGGAGTTGTTGTGTCCCATTAGTTTGTCCTTTTTGGAATGCAACTGGTTATTACTGTTTCTGGGCTCTGTCTTTCAGGTCTGCTTGCAGGGCTGCTGGAGTAGGAGGAGTTGCCTTCTTGCAATGAGTGGTATATCCACATTGACTTCATCACTTTAACAGCAATCTATGAGGTCAGCAACACTTTTATGGCCTTTCCCATGGTTTTATCAGGAAATTAGACCATAAGAAACTTATTATCATGACCATATATCCTGCTTTAGATGGAATAATAAGTGACAGATTTGTTTTGTACACCTATTACAGATGCTTGCAAGTCACATAATTTGCAGTGGCCAAATCTTCCTTTGTGCCCATGATAAGATTTGGGACCTTACCAATCAGTGCTTTATAGTGATAAATGTTTAGTGGACACATTGTAGTAGTTCTGATAGCAAGCTGAACACAGGTAAAGCATCAGGCCACTGTAAACCAATCTTTCAGGTAACATTTGCCAGCTTATTTTAGATTGTGAAATCACTGTGCATAAAGATTGGGGATAGTAAGGGGATAGTGAGGGGTATGTAATTGTTGTTTATCTCTACCATCTTACACAATTTCTTAAAACCCATTCCTGTAAAGTGGCTACCTTAGATGATATTACTTGGGGAACACCATACCTACACACAATTTCCTGCACAGGACATTCTCACCTAAAGCCAATATAACTTTTGAAAAGGCACCGCTGTGAGTAAAACCAGGTACTTTGTATTCACAGGGCTTTAAAAACATAATGATGTGACATTTGCACAGTAATTCTAACAAAATTTTAATTTATTTGGAATAAAAGTAAACTTAGCTTTGCACTTCAGCTTGGTTACAAATCAATTTAGGAGTAGACCAGAGAGCCCAGTCACAATAAATGTTTGGAATTAGGTTGATATTTAGTTAGACTGAGCTAAGGTACAAAGGGGGGTATTCAATTAGTGCCTTTTTTTGACCAGTTGAAAAAACTGCACTTTTCACCCGTTTTTAGGTTGAAATTACATTTGACCTATTCAATGCTCATGACTTTTTTTTCTGCTGGTCGAAATATCCTGCACTGGTGAAAACCATGTGTATCTGTGAATTTGTCGCTGATACACTTGTTTTGATGATTTTGCAGACATTTTCACCCATTTTTGGCACAATTTTCACCCATGTCGATTCACCCCCCCCCCCAAAAAAAAGGTGAAACGCATGGGCGAAAATGGATGAAAAAACTTGCAAAAATGTCCTCAATTAAATACCCTGTGTCGATTAAGTGCCTTTTTTTGACCAGTGAAAAAAAGCCACTTAATTGAATACCCCCTGTAGTCCAACATATGTAAATATAGTGACTGAGCACAGATATATGTGTTCCAAACTCTTCCATGTTCTAGAAAGTATACAGTGCATCCGGAAAGTATTCACAGTGCTTCACTTTTTCCACATTTTGTTGTTACAGCCTTATTCCAAACTGGAATAAATTCATTTTTTCCCTAAACATTCTACACACAATACCCCTTAATGACAATGTGAAAAAAGTGTTTTTGAGATTTTTGCTAATTTATTAAAAATAAAAAACTAAGAAATCATGTGTACGTAAGTATTCACAGCCTTTGCTCAATACTTTGTTGATGCACCTTTGGCAGCAATTGCAGTCTCAAGTATTTTTGAATATGATGCCACAAGCTTGGCACATCTCTCTTTGGGCAGTTTCTCCCATTCATCTTTGCAGCACCTCTCAAGCTCCATCAGGTTGGATGGGAAGCATTGGTGCACAGCCATTTTCAGAACTCTCCAGAGATGTTCAATCAGATTCAAGTCTGGTCTCTGACTGGGCCACTCAAGGACATTCACAGAGTTGTCCTGAAGCCATTCCTTTGATATCTTGGCTGTGTGCTTATGGTCGTTGTCCTGCTGAAAGATGAACCGTCGCCCCAGTCTGAGGTCAAGAGCGCTCTGGAACATGTTTTCATCCAGGATGTCTCTGTACATTGCTGCATTCATCTTTCCCTCTATCCTGACTAATCTCCCTGTTCCTGCTGCTGAAAAATATCCCCACAGTATGATGCTGCCACCACCATGCTTCACTGTAGGGATGGTATTGCCTTGTTTCCTCCAAACATGATGCCTGGCAATCACGCCAAAGAGTTCAATCTTTGGGGTAAATTTACTAACATTCGTAATTTTCCGTTTGAGGTCAAAGTTCAATCACGAATGACATCGAAAGTGTAAATATGCAACTTTTTGAATTGATTACGACTAATTTACTAAGCTGCCGTATTCTGCATTTTCGGTTTTTCCGATGTCGATGTCATTAGTTTTTTTAGGCAGTGTTTTACGTGAGTGACTTGTAAAACACTGCCGACTTTAATACAATGAATCTCGGCCGGATCTGAGAGATCCGTGCTGGGCTTCAATGTGCACCTTGTAAAAAAAAAAAAAAAATGTTTAAACTTAAAAAAAAAATTGCGTGGGGTCCCCCCTCCTAAGCCAAACCAGCCTTGGGCTCTTTGAGCCGGTCCTGGTTGCAAAAATATGGGGAAAAAATTGACAGGGGTTCCCCCATATTTAAACAACCAGCACCGGGCTCTGCGCCTGGTCCTGGTTCCAAAAATACGGAGGACAAAAAGCGTAGGGGTCCCCCGTATTTTTGAAACCAGCACCGGGCTCCACTAGCTGGACAGATAATGCCACAGCCGGGGGTCACTTTTATACAGCGCCCTGCGGCCATGGCATTAAATACCCAACTAGTCACCCCTGGCCGGGGTACCCTGGAGGAGTGGGAACCCCTTCAATCAAGGGGTCCCCCCCTCCAGCCACCCAAGGGCCAGGGGTGAAGCCGAGGCTGTCCCCCCCATCCAATTGGCTGCGGATGGGGGGCTGATAGCCTTTGTTGAAAGTTATGAATATTGTTTTTAGTAGCAGTACTACAAGTCCCAGCAAGCCTCCCCCGCAAGCTGGTACTTGGAGAACCACAAGTACCAGCATGCGGCGGAAAACCGGGCCCGCTGGTACCTGTAGTACTACTACTAAAAAAATACCCCAATAAAGACATTACACACACACCTTAAAAGTATAACTTTAATGCATACATACACACCACCATATACACATACTTACCTTATGTTCACACGAGGGTCGGTCCTCTTCTCCATGTAGAATCCATGGTGTACCTGTTGAAAAAATTCTACTCACCAAATCCAGTGTAGAGGGCTCCTCGGGTAATCCATTTGTAATCCACGTACTTGTAAAAATAAAAAAACGGACACCCGACCACGAACTGAAAGGGGCCCCATGTTTTCACATGGGACCCCTTTCCCCGAATGCCAGAAACCCCCTCTGACTTATGTCTAAGAGGGTTTCCTCAGCCAATCAGGGAGCGCCACGTTGTGGCACCCTCCTGATCGGCTGTGTGCTCCTGTACTGTCTGACAGGCGGCACACGGCAGTGTTACAATGTAGCGCCTATGCGCTCCATTGTAACCAATGGTGGGAACTTTGTGGTCAGCGGTGAGGTTACTTTCGGTCCCCATATTTTTGCAACCAGGGCCGGCTCAAAGAGCCCGAGGCTGGTTTAGTTTAGGAGGGGGGACCCCACGCATTTAAAAAAAAAAAATTAAAACATTTCCCACCCCTTCCCACTGAAAAACATGCACGGATCTCATGGATCCGTGCATGCCTATACAAACACGGGATAAAAAAGCAGGTCTGGTTTTTTTTTGCACTTTTTCACGATTTGTATTTCATAACGGCAGTGTTTGGCTATTGTCGGCAGTGTTTGTGTTTTGCACTTTTTAGTAAATGACCGATTTCTACCAAATTGCAGGCGTATTTGACCGATGGTGTATTGATTCGTGATTTTTTCCTAGGACTTCCAAAATATTACGAATGCCCTCATCACTGCCGTGATTTTTGCTTAGTAAATTACCGAGATGACACTTTGAAGAAAAAACGGCATCTCGGTCAAAATCGGGACCTTAGTAAATATACCCCTTTGTCCAGAGAATTTTGTTTCTCATTGTCTGAGAGTCTTTCAGGTGCATTTTGTCAAACTCCAGGTGGGCTGCCATGTGCTTTTTACTAAGGAGTGGCTTCGTCTGCCCAATCTACCATACAGGCCTGATTGGTGGATTGCTGCAGAGATGGTTGTCCTTCTGGAAGGTTCTCCTCTCTCCACAGAGGAATGCTGTAGCTCTGACAGAGTGACCATCGGGTTCTTGGTCACCTCCCTGACTCCCTTCTTCCCCGATCGCTCAGTTTAGACGGCCGGACAGCTCTAGGAAGAGTCCTGGTGGTTCTTCTTCCATTTATGGATGATGGAGACCACTGTGCTCATTGGGACCTTCAAAGCAGCAGATATTTTTCTGTACCCTTCCCCAGAATTGTGCCTCGAGACAATCCTGTCTCGGAGGTCTACAGAAAATTCCTTTGACTTCATGCTTGGTTTGTGCTCAGACATGCACTGTCAAGTGTGGGACCTTATATAGACAGGTGTGTGCCTTTCCAAATCATGTCCAATCAACTGTATTTACCACAGGTGGACTCCAATTAAGCTGTAGGAACATATCAAGGATGATCAGTGGAAACAGGATGCACCTGAGCTCAATTTTGAGCTTCATGGCAAAGGATGTGAATATTTACTGTATGCACATGTGATTTCTTAGTTTTTTTATTTTTTATAAACTTTTTTTATGTGTTATTATGGGGTATTGTTTTTAGAATCTTGAGGGAAAAATTAATTTATTCCATTTTGGAATAAGTCTGTAACATAACAAAATGTGGAAAAAGTGAAGCGCTGTGAATACTTTCCGGATGCACTGTACATTAATGGGCCCTACACACTGTCAGATAATACTGCATGATATGAATGTTCTCGTTCATTAATTAATGAGAATTCGTGCATATCGTGCAGTGTGTAGGCACCAACGATGAATGATGCGCGGCCCCGCGCTCATTCATTGTTGGGGCCCCGTCGCTTATGCATGCAAGCCAATATGGATGAGATAGTCCATATTAGCATGCATTGCTATGATGCGGGTGACAGGGGGAGTGAAGAAAGTTTACTCCCCCGTCACCTCTCCCCGCCACGGGTCTCCCTGTCTGCCGTATCGGCGGTCGGGCTGTTCGGCGGCGGGTCGCCCAGTCTGTAGGGCCCTTAACACTAATAGACAGCACAGGGCAGTGATGCCTCAATTCTAGGTATAAATTGATGGTATCATTTCACTTGCTCTCTACCTAAATTAATTAACAGGGTTACCATATTCAGCACCTTAAACAATGTGTCTGTCTGCTCACATAGGGTGTTGGTGCTACTGATTTACTTTCTTTATTGTGCCAAAGTCCTTGGCTGTGTGCAGCACAGCCTTCCTTTTGCCATGGTGAGACTTCCTGTGGAGAACAAACTGATTGCATAGATATCAGTGCATGTTCAATAGGTATGTTAACAATGTTGAAAGTACTCATTTATCTGACACAATATGAGTTTCCAATGATCCCTGCAATCATGAATCGTGTACCTGCTATCGGTGTAATTTTTCACAATTCTGTTTTTGGCTATCTTGTATGCTTCATTGAGTGCTATGGGCAGTGTGTGGAGGCTGAAGTTTTTCTGCCTTGAATGTCTCATGATCTGTGAATGCTGCATAGCCTGACATGAGGGTGCAATGTGCTGATCTATGGTGGCAGCTAACATCTACATGTTGGGTTAGCTCAGCATCTACAAAGGGGATCTCTGCAAGATATGGCCTTGTTAAAAGTTTTTGTGCCACAACCGGGTGTAGTATTGCATGTCGGCGGCCGGGCTCCCGGCGACCAGCATACCAGCGCCGGCATACCGACAGCGTGGCGAGCGCAAATGAGCCCCTTGCGGGCTCACTGCGTTTGCCACGCTGCGGGCACGGTGGCACGCTACGCATGCCACGCTATTTATTCTCCCTCCAGGGGGGTCGTGGACCCCCAAGAGGGAGAAAAAGTGTTGGTATGCCGGATGTTGGGATTCCGGCACCGGTATACTCTGCGCCATGATCCCGACAGCCACCAAACTGAAGACCACTCGCCACAACCTATAGGCAGCCTTATGGTGTGTCTTTCCTTTTCTTTATGTGTTTACCTCTCCCATCTGTAACTGTCAAGTCACATTAGAAAGAGACATGAGTGTAGCATTTAATAGATTGCATCTGGTATTGATAGTGAGGTATGGGTGCATGAGTGCTAGGTTCCTTTTATACAGATGTAGCCATGCTCATCTATCCTGCAGCTTGCCAGATTCACAGCAATGCAGGCATGGTAGGTGTGCCTACGACTAGGATGCGTGCACATATATATAAAAGCAAGAAATATTAAGACCCATCTAGTGATAAGTATGCATCCAAAGAAAGAAGAGTGCACTAGTTACAATAGGTCAAAGGGTTTTTATAGATGCAGTTCGTGCATTGGTTGTAGAAATATTAATGGATTAACCACTTCTAAAGTTGATAAAATTGTTATTAACGGTTTTGAGCATAAGATAGAGGAGTTTATAACATGCAATACAGCTAATGTGGTTTATGCAATGGAATTCACATGTAATAGATTTTATATTGGTCGTACTACAAGACCACTAAAAGTACGAATAGCTGAACATTGCAGAAATATCAAAAAAGGCCTTATCGAACCATTCTAAAGAATAACATAAATGCTCTCTACATGATGTTAAAAACTTTTATGGTCTAAAATAGTGATGAGCGGGTTCGGATCCTCAGGATCCACCCCCCCCCGAACTTTACCTTTTTTTTCACGAGTCCGAGCGACTCGGATCCTCCCGCCTTGCTCGGTTAACCCGTGCGCGTGCTGAACGTCATCATCCCGCTGTCGGATTCTCGCGAGATTCGGATTCTATATAAGGAGCCGCGTGTCGCCGCCATTTTTCACTCGTGCATTGGAAATGATAGTGAGAGGACGTGGCTGGCATCCTCTCACTTTGTTTCAGGGGGCTGCAAATATCTTTATTCTGGGGACCAGCAGTATTATAGGAGGAGTACAGTGCAGAGTTTTTCTGACCAGTGACCACAAGTATTATACGTTCTCTGCCTGAAAAACGCTCCATATCTGTGCTCAGTGTGCTGCATATATCTGTGCTCACACTGCTTTATTGTGGGGACTGGGGACCACCAGTATATTATATGGGAGGAGTACAGTGCAGAGTTTTGCTGACCAGTGACCACCAGTATTATACGTTCTCTGCCTGAAAAACGCTCCATATCTGTGCTCAGTGTGCTGCATATATCTGTGCTCACACTGCTTTATTGTGGGGACTGGGGACCACCAGTATATTATATAGGAGGAGTACAGTGCAGAGTTTTGCTGACCAGTGACCACCAGTATTATACGTTCTCTGCCTGAAAAACGCTCCATATCTGTGCTCAGCGTTCTGCATATATCTGTGCTCACACTGCTTTATTGTGGGGACTGGGGACCACCAGTATATTATATAGGAGGAGTACAGTGCAGAGTTTTGCTGACCAGTGACCACCAGTATTATACGTTCTCTGCCTGAAAAAAACTCCATATCTGTGCTCAGTGTTCGGCATATATCTGTGCTCACACTGCTTTATTGTGGGGACTGGGGACCACCAGTATATTATATAGGAGGAGTACAGTGCAGAGTTTTGCTGACCAGTGACCACCAGTATTATACGTTGATCTATTACTGGCATATAATTCCACACATCAAAAAATGGAGAACAAAAATGTGGAGTGTAAAATAGGGAAAGATCAAGATCCACTTCCACCTCGTGCTGAAGCTGCTGCCACTAGTCATGGCCGAGACGATGAAATGCCATCAATGTCGTCTGCAAAGGTCGATGCACAATGTCATAGTAGAGAGCATGTAAAATGCCAAAAAATAAAGCTCAGTAAAATTACCCAAAAATCTAAATCAAAATCGTCTGAGGAGAAGCGTAAACTTGCCAATGTGCCATTTACGACACGGAGTGGCAAGGAATGGCTGAGGCCCTGGCCTATGTTCAAGGCTAGTGGTTCAGCTTCACCTGAGGATGGAAGCAGTCATCATCCTGCTAGAAAACTTAAAAGAGTTAAGATGGCAAAAGCACAGCAAAGAACTGTGCGTTCTTCTAAATCACAAATCCCCAAGGAGAGTCCAATTGTGTCAGTTGCGATGCCTGACCTTCCCAACACTGGACGGGAAGAGGTTGCGCCTTCCACCATTTGCAAGTCCCCTGCAATTGCTGGAAGGAGCACCCGCAGTCCAGTTCCTGATAGTCAAATTGAAGATGTCACTGTTGAAGTACACCAGGATGAGGATATGGGTGTTGCTGGCGCTGGGGAGGAAATTGACAAGGAGGATTCTAATGGTGAGGTGGTTTGTTTAAGTCAGGCACCCGGGGAGACACCTATTGTCCGTGGGACGAATATGGCCATTGACATGCCTGGTCAAAATACAAAAAAAAAATCACCTCTTCGTGTGGAATTATTTCAACAGAAATGCGGACAACTGGTGTCAAGCCGTGTGTTGCCTTTGTCAAGCTGTAATAAGAAGGGGTAAGGATGTTAACCACCTAGGAATATCCTACCTTATACGTCACCTGGACCGCATTCATCAGAAGTCAGTGACAAGTTCAAAAACTTTGGATGACAGTGGAAGCAGTCCACTGACCACTAAATCCCTTCCTCTTGTAACCAAGCTCCTGCAAACCACACCACCAACTCCCTCAGTGTCAATTTCCTCCTTACACAGGAAAGCCAATAGTCCTGCAGGCCATGTCACTGTCAAGTCTGACGAGTCCTCTCCTGCCTGGGATTCCTCCGATGCATCCTTGAGTGTAACGCCTACTGCTGCTGGTGCTGCTGTTGTTGCTGCTGGGAGTCGATCGTCATCCCAGAGGGGAAGTCGGAAGACCACTTGTACTACTTCCAGTAAGCAATTGACTGTCCAACAGTCCTTTGCGAGGAAGATGAAATATCACAGCAGTCATCCTGCTGCAAAGCGGATAACTCTGGCCTTGGCAGCCTGGGCGGTGAGAAACGTGTGTCCGGTATCCACCGTTAATTCACAGGCAACTACAGACTTGATTGAGGTACTGTGTCCCCGGTACCAAATACCATCTAGGTTCCATTTCTCTAGGCAGGCGATACCGAAAATGTACACAGACCTCAGAAAAAGAGTCACCAGTGTCCTAAAAAATGCAGTTGTACCCAATGTCCACTTAACCACGGACATGTGGACAAGTGGAGCAGGGCAGACTCAGGACTATATGACTGTGACAGCCCACTGGGTAGATGTGTTGCCTCCCGCAGCAAGAACAGCAGCGGCGGCACCAGTAGCAGCATCTCGCAAACGCAAACTCGTTCCTAGGCAGGCAACGCTTTGTATCACCACTTTCCAGAAGAGGCACACAGCTGACAACCTCTTACGGAAACTGAGGAACATCATCGCAGAATGGCTTACCCCAATTGTACTCTCCTGGGTATTTGTGACATCGGACAACGCCAGCAATATTGTGCGTGCATTACATCTGGGCAAATTCCAGCACGTCCCATGTTTTGCACATACATTGAATTTGGTGGTGCAGAATTATTTAAAAAACGACAGGGGCGTGCAAGAGATGCTGTCGGTGGACTGAAGAATTGCGGACAACTTTCGGCATTCAGGCACCGCGTGCCAAAGACTGGAGCACCAGCAAACAGTCCTGAACCTGCCCTGCCATCATCTGAAGCAAGAGGTGGTAACGAGGTGGAATTCAACCCTCTATATGCTTCAGAGGATGGAGGAGCAGCAAAAGGCCATTCAAGCCTATACATCTGCCTACGATATAGGCAAAGGAGGGGGAATGCACCTGACTCAAGCGCAGTGGAGAATGATTTCAACGTTGTGCAAGGTTCTGCAACCCTTTGAACTTGCCACACGTGAAGTCAGTTCAGACACTGCCAGCCTGAGTCAGGTCATTCCCCTCATCAGGCTTTTGCAGAAGAAGCTGGAGACATTGAAGGAGGAGCTAAAACAGAGCGATTCCGCTAGGCATGTGGGACTTGTGGATGGAGTCCTTAATTCGCTTAACCAGGATTCACGGGTGGTCAATCTGTTGAAATCAGAGCACTACATTTTGGCCACCGTGCTCGATCCTAGATTTAAAACCTACGTTGTATCTCTCTTTCCGGCAGACACAAGTCTGCAGAGGTTCAAAGACCTGCTGGTGAGAAAATTGTCAAGTCAAGCGGAACGTGACCCGTCAACAGCTCCTCCTTCACATTCTCCTGCAACTGGGGGTGCGAGGAAAAGGCTAAGAATTCCGAGCCCACCCGCTGGCGGTGATGCAGGGCAGTCTGGAGCGAGTGCTGACATCTGGTCCGGACTGAAGGACCTGCCAACGATTACTGACATGTCGTCTACTGTCACTGCATATGATTCTCTCACCATTGAAAGAATGGTGGAGGATTATATGAGTGACCGCATCCAAGTAGGCACGTCAGACGGACAGTCCGTACGTATACTGGCAGGAAAAAGAGGCAATTTTGAGGCCCTTGCAGAAACTGGCTTTATTTTACCGAAGTTGCCCCCCCTCCAGTGTGTACTCCGAAAGAGTGTTTAGCGCAGCCGCTCACCTTGTCAGCAATCAGCGTACGAGGTTACTTCCAAAAAAAGTGGAGAAGATGATGTTCATCAAAATGAATTATAATCAATTCCTGCGTGGAGACATTCACCAACAATTGCCTCCAGAAAGTACACAGGGACCTGAGATGGTGGATTCCAGTGTGGACGAATTAATAATCTGTGAGAAGGGGGATGTACACAGTGAAAGGGGTGAGGAATTGGATGATGAGGAGGAGGTGGACATCTTGCCTCTGTAGAGCCAGTTTGTGCAAAGAGAGATTGATTGCTTCTTTTTTGGTGGGGGCCCAAACCAACCAGTCATTTCAGTCACAGTCATGTGGCAGACCCTGTGGCTGAAATGATGGGTTTGTTAAAGTGTGCATGTCCTGTTTATACAACATAAGGGTGGGTGGGAGGGCCCAAGGACAATTCCATCTTGCACCTCTTTTTTCTTTCATTTTTCTTTGCATCATGTGCTGTTTGGGGACTATTTTTTTGAAGTACCATCCTGCCTGCCACTGCAGTGCCACTCCTAGATGGGCCAGGTGTTTGTGTCGGCCACTTGTGTCGCTTAGCTTAGTCATCCAGCGACCTCGGTGCAAATTTTAGGACTAAAAATAATATTGTGAGATGTTCAGAATAGACTGAAAATGAGTGGAAAGGTTGCTGCTTAAATGTTTTTGCAAGCTTACTGCTGGGTGTTTGTGCCAGTATTTTTCAACATCTGCTTTCACTGTTGTCTTACTAGTTCATATTGAATGTCCATTAGCCGAATAAGCAAAGCAGTCCATTGCTCACATTCAAGTTTCGCCTTCAGAGTTCTCTACTTTCTTTAGGGGTTTCATTGCCCTTAAATGATATGGTTGTCCCTTACATTAGTTTTTTTCATTTTCTGGGTTTTAATATCTTTGTTAAGTCTCTATCTTGCAAATATCACCCCAAAAGTCTCCCTTTAACCCCTTTATATCTGCCAAAATACTTTACTGGCTCAATAAACTGTGGTGATGTCTATGATTTTATTGACATTACCAGTTGGAGTGGGATTACTGAAGTTTACAACATTACGTAGATTATCTGTTGACACAGAGAGACCAAAAGGATCGCATTATACAATATCAAGAGGATTGTAGTTGAAAGCATAATTAGCAAGCTTATGCATAATATTCACATTTGTCCATTAGGGTGTCTTTGTCCAGGTGGACTGCATAATCCTCTTCTTAGTGGCATTATTCTTTTATTTTTGATGAAGATGAAAACCTTAAGAAACAAATGCTAAGTTCCATATTGAGACATGCACCAGACTCCTCTGGTGGATAATGGTACAACAGGATTCCTTAGAGCCCCTAGGTTAGCCTGCTGCCTCCACAAGGTGTTGACCAGAAAGGGAGTTGTTGTGTCCCATTAGTTTGTCCTTTTTGGAATGCAACATGTTCCTCTTGTAACCAAGCTCCTGCAAACCACAACACCAACTCCCTCAGTGTCAATTTCCTCCTTACACAGGAAAGCCAATAGTCCTGCAGGCCATGTCACTGTCAAGTCTGACGAGTCCTCTCCTGCCTGGGATTCCTCCGATGCATCCTTGAGTGTAACGCCTACTGCTGCTGGTGCTGCTGTTGTTGCTGCTGGGAGTCGATCGTCATCCCAGAGGGGAAGTCGGAAGACCACTTGTACTACTTCCAGTAAGCAATTGACTGTCCAACAGTCCTTTGCGAGGAAGATTAAATATCCCAGCAGTCATCCTGCTGCAAAGCGGATAACTCTGGCCTTGGCAGCCTGGGCGGTGAGAAACATGTGTCCGGTATCCACCGTTAATTCACAGGCAACTACAGACTTGATTGAGGTACTGTGTCCCCGGTACCAAATACCATCTAGGTTCCATTTCTCTAGGCAGGCGATACCGAAAATGTACACAGACCTCAGAAAAAGAGTCACCAGTGTCCTAAAAAATGCAGTTGTACCCAATGTCCACTTAACCACGGACATGTGGACAAGTGGAGCAGGGCAGACTCAGGACTATATGACTGTGACAGCCCACTGTGTAGATGTGTTGCCTCCCGCAGCAAGAACAGCAGCGGCGGCACCAGTAGCAGCATCTCGCAAACGCCAACTCGTTCCTAGGCAGGCTATGCTTTGTATCACTACTTTCCAGAAGAGGCACACAGCTGACAACCTCTTACGGAAACTGAGGAACATCATCGCAGAATGGCTTACCCCAATTGTACTCTCCTGGGGATTTGTGACATCGGACAACGCCAGCAATATTGTGCGTGCATTACATCTGGGCAAATTCCAGCACGTCCCATGTTTTGCACATACATTTAATTTGGTGGTGCAGAATTATTTAAAAAACGACAGGGGCGTGCAAGAGATGCTGTCGGTGGACTGAAGAATTGCGGGCAACTTTCGGCATTCAGCCACCGCGTGCCGAAGACTGGAGCACCAGCAAACAGTCCTGAACCTGCCCTGCCATCATCTGAAGCAAGAGGTGGTAACGAGGTGGAATTCAACCCTCTATATGCTTCAGAGGATGGAGGAGCAGCAAAAGGCCATTCAAGCCTATACATCTGCCTACGATATAGGCAAATGAGGGGGAATGCACCTGACTCAAGCGCAGTGGAGAATGATTTCAACGTTGTGCAAGGTTCTGCAACCCTTTGAACTTGCCACACATGAAGTCAGTTCAGACACTGCCAGCCTGAGTCAGGTCATTCCCCTCATCAGGCTTTTGCAGAAGAAGCTGGAGACATTGAAGGAGGAGCTAAAACAGAGCGATTCCGCTAGGCATGTGGGACTTGTGGATGGAGCCCTTAATTCGCTTAACCAGGATTCACGGGTGGTCAATCTGTTGAAATCAGAGCACTACATTTTGGCCACCGTGCTCGATCCTAGATTTAAAACCTACGTTGTATCTCTCTTTCCGGCAGACACAAGTCTGCAGAGGTTCAAAGACCTGCTGGTGAGAAAATTGTCAAGTCAAGCGGAACGTGACCCGTCAACAGCTCCTCCTTCACATTCTCCCGCAACTGGGGGTGCGAGGAAAAGGCTAAGAATTCCGAGCCCACCCGCTGGCGGTGATGCAGGGCAGTCTGGAGCGAGTGCTGACATCTGGTCCGGACTGAAGGACCTGCCAACGATTACTGACATGTCGTCTACTGTCACTGCATATGATTCTCTCACCATTGAAAGAATGGTGGAGGATTATATGAGTGACCGCATCCAAGTAGGCACGTCAGACAGTCCGTACGTATACTGGCAGGAAAAAGAGGCAATTTGGAGGCCCTTGCAGAAACTGGCTTTGTTTTACCTAAGTTGCCCCCCCTCCAGTGTGTACTCCGAAAGAGTGTTTAGTGCAGCCACTCACCTTGTCAGCAATCAGCATACGAGGTTACTTCCAGAAAATGTGGAGAAGATGATGTTCATCAAAATGAATTATAATCAATTCCTGCTTGGAGACATTCACCAGCAATTGCCTCCAGAAAGTACACAGGGACCTGAGATGGTGGATTCCAGTGTGGACGAATTAATAATCTGTGAGGAGGGGGATGTACACAGTGAAAGGGGTGAGGAATTGGACGATGAGGATGAGGTGGACATCTTGCCTCTGTAGAGCCAGTTTGTGCAAGGAGAGATTGATTGCTTCTTTTTTGGTGGGGGCCCAAACCAACCAGTCATTTCAGTCACAGTCATGTGGCAGACCCTGTGGCTGAAATGATGGGTTTGTTAAAGTGTGCATGTCCTGTTTATACAACATAAGGGTGGGTGGGAGGGCCCAAGGACAATTCCATCTTGCACCTCTTTTTTCTTTCATTTTTCTTTGCATCATGTGCGTTTTGGGGACTATTTTTTTGAAGTGCCATGCTGCCTGACACTGCAGTGCCACTCCTAGGTGAGCCAAGTGTTTGTGTCGGCCACTTGGGTCGCTTAGCTTAGCCATCCAGCTATTTTTTTCTTTGCATCATGTGCTGTTTGGGGACAATTTTTTTGAAGTGCCATCCTGCCTGCCACTGCAGTTCCACTTCTAGATGGGCCAGGTGTTTGTGTCGGCCACTTGTGTCACTTAGCTTAGTCATCCAGCGACCTCGGTGCAAATTTTAGGAATAAAAATAATATTGTGAGGTGTGAGGTGTTCAGAATAGACTGAAAATGAGTGGAAATTATGGTTATTGAGGTTAATAATACTATGGGATCAAAATGACCCCCAAATTCTATGATTGAAGCTGTTTTTAAGGGTTTTTTGTAAAAAGAAAACGAATCCAAAACACAACCGAATCCGACCAAAAATTTTCAGAGAGGTTTTGCCAAAACACGTCCGAATCCAAAACACAGCCGCGGAACCGAATCCAAAACCAAAACACCAAACCCTAAAAATGTCTGGTGCACATCACTAGTCTAAAAGTGGTCAGAACAACAGAGAGATCAAGAGACATTATAAGTACTTTACCTAAAATGGAGATGACCTACATCTATAGGTACAAAACCTTGTTACCTTTGGGCCTTAACAGCGATTTTGAGTTGCAATGGTTTCTGTAAATTACAAGGTTTATCATATAAGATACCCTCTGTATATTTTATTTACAATTTTTACACTTTCTATATGTTTTCTTCTGATTTTATTCAAGTAGTAAGGTTATTTTTATCGTTTAATATATTTTTATAAGGATTACATGTATGTTTCCTTTTTCTGCACTAAGGGCACTTTAAGAACTTGGCTATAGATGTTACTATGGTAACATGTAACAGGAAGCCTCCGGGAGAGAAAAGTAATAGACACAGGAACGTGTATACTGTGCGGAACTACAGGACTGAGTTGGAGGAGGCTAGAGTTCGCGGGACACATTTCTGGTGGAAGCTGATATCATCTATAGATGTGGTGTGAAGGAGCGCGGCAAGGGAGCGGAGGAGACTGCGCGATATGCCCGCGGCGGAAGTGGGGCAGACGCCATCTTGGAAGAGACGGAAATGAACCTGCAGCCATATTGGGAGGGGAAGTGTATGGATTTCAGACCGGAACTATGTGTTGTTCATAACACCATCATGAATGGAAATGCAATTAGTCGTAAACACACAGAGGGAAGGGTGAGACAGCTAATTATGCACACCTGTAATATATCATTTATTTGTACTGGGTATAAATTGCACATGACACAGGTTACCCCACACACCTTGACAAAGATCCCTAGAGGATTGAAACACGTAGGTGGGGGTACCTGTGTCTACGGAAGGGACATTACCTGGCGACGAGAGGACTCTGGGATTGCTTAGACGGGGCCCCGTTTCTTTGCATGCATCATGTTATTCCTGGACAAATCTCCAACCCGGGTATGCTCTCTAGAGTTTTTAAAGACTTTTGTTTTAAATAAAAAAATTGTATACTGTTCAAAATCGTTATATCATTTCACCTTGCCTTGAGGATTTATCCTGGAAGCTGAATGTGAATTCCAAAAGAAAATAAAAAGACCCACCTATTCTGCATTATTTACAAGACTTAGTTTGTGAGTGATTTGGTGAATGGGGAATCCCCTGCTTCTGTTTCTCTTTGTGATGGAATTATGAGATTGAATTACTCTATATGCCTTATACAAGTTATTACCTGTGAGTCTAATGTTGAAGGGGGCATCCCCTGAAACGGGTTCACTACGGCTGGCCGGCGGTCGGGCTCCCGGCGACCAGCATACCGGCGCCGGGAGCCCGACCGCCGGCTTACCGACAGTGTGGCGAGCGCAAATGAGCCCCTTGCGGGCTCGCTGCGCTCACCACGCTACGGGCACGGTGGCGCGCTACGCGCGCCACACTATTTTATTCTCCCTCTATGGGGGTCGTGGACCCCCACGAGGGAAAATAAGTGTCGGTATGCCGGCGGTCGGGCTCCCGGCGCCGGTATACTGAGCGCCGGGAGCCCGACCGCCGGCATACAGAAGACCACCCCTGAAACATATGGTGACGGTTTTCTCCACTTAGGATTTTTATGCCTCTTTCCTCATCCACTATTGTGAGTGGTTGGCTTTAGGGGTTAAAACCCCAACATAAATTTATATCACTATTAACGTGGTGACATATCTTTCATTTCTGAAGGTGCAATTATACTCAAACAGTATAACACGAGGATCTTTTGTTTTTTTGCTTCCCTTTTATGTCTAAACATCGCTCTCAGAGAAAAACTGAACTGTGAAGAGAATTGCATTAAACCAGGGGAGTACATCTTTCTCTAATCTGTTAGAAATGTTTCATTATTTGGGCGCACATATGAGCTAGAGATAAATTGTTGTTGTTGTGGATTGTTATTGTGGATCTTGGGTGTGATCCTATATCTTCTAGCCCATTAGAGCTGCCCATTTGTGCGCAGGAAAAGAACAGCACCAAGTTTTTGCTTTTAGGATGCGTGCGTGCGTCTAAGTACACGTGCCCACAGGAATAAATGGGTGGCATACTAAACCGCAGCTCTGTGTACTAAGTGGCACCTGCACCTCAGCACAGTGCGTGTGGACATGCCACATGCTGGATGAGCGTGGCTACATCTCTATGTGAAGCTGTGATGTGTCTTGTCTGTTGGTGGGTTAGTAATGCATGCACAGCAAGTCGTACATAATTTAAAAAAAGCTGTCCTAGGACTATATATTTTGATTTCTGCACCAGGAGTGCTGCTGCAGCCACAGAACATAGGTATTATGACAGTGGTATAGTTACAGGACTAGAGGACTACTACTGTAAGCAAAATGTATACATCAGTCTTCATGTCTTTGTGTAAGGATGGGATGTAGTTGGAATCCCAGCGGTTGGAATCTCGACGGTCAAAATACTAACGCCAGAATCCCAGCCACCAGAATGCCATCCACGACACCCATGGAGTGGGAATGGAACCTGTGGTGCGCGAAGCGAGGAACCGACCCCGCAAGAGGCTTCATTCTGCTCGCCCCCTGCCGGCATTTTGACAGTCAGAAATAAAAACGCCGGTATTTTGACCGCCGGGATTCCGACCACTGGGATCCCATAACTAACCCTTGAGGACACCTGCTGCAAAACCCATGGATTCATGACAGAATAATGAAAATGGCATGTTGTATTGTAGTTATACCTTATGCAGGTGCTGACTTGGGTGCTTGTTTGCATGGCCATAACTAGGTGTGTGCGGAGGGGGCACGCACATAGCGCTGCAGGGTAGGGTCGCTCTGTTAGCGGACCTTGTCAATTATCTGTTTTAATTACTTTCACCTGCAGCTTCCCCCCTTTTTGAAGCTCAGCATCTCCTGACCGCCCCTGTCTCTAACCTGAACCCTTCTGTCGCTAATACCTATACAACATTCATGAACTCAACTTGAGATTTCTTTGTTATTCAGTCACACTGCCCTTTATTGCATTTCAAGATGCTGACGTACCCGATATTTGAACCCAGACAATCTATTCATTGAGCTATCTGTCCTTGCATAGAAAGGTAGATAATTCTAAGCTACAGAATTCTAACTATTTGAAGCTTACCTTGTACTTTGTGAAAAAATGATCGGATGAGCAGATCTATGTAGTGTGTGGCTGCAAGAGATTGGATGTGTAGCTGCACACTACGTAGATCTGCTCAATTGCAATGCTGATTATTATTTTTTTACAAAGTACCAGTAACTTCATATAGTGTTTAGGCTTTTTATGCAGGATCAAATAGCTCAATGAGAAGGGTGTTTGGTTAGAATTCAACAGGCTGTAGGTTTAGAATACTGGGTATGTCAGTATATAGAAATGTGTTATTTAATAAAGGGTATTGTAACTGAATAACAAGTTATGAATGTGGTATAAAGAGGATTTGTGTCCAAATCCATTTTCTTGCAGTGGTCTATAAATGTGTGTGTATTATTTATATATAATATATTATTTTATATTATATTATATGTTATAATATATAGAAAATGTGGGAAGGGGCATCATAGCATGGGCTTTTTCTGGGACCAATGTTGTCATGCCCCTTCCCCACAAGGCATGTGTCTTATGTCCCTTTTGGAAAAATGGGGGGTGGGGCACCAATTCTCTCTCTGGCACAGGGCACCAAAAAGTCTAGATATGGCTCTGCTTGTTTGAGCTCCTGAAAACATTATTTAGGGGTGTATTCAATTATAGTCGGAACTGTCGTCTTGTAAGAAAGACGGCAGTTTCTGACTTTTTTAGGTCAAATCGTGATTCGACTTATTCAATGGGGCTGCCATTTTTCGGACAGGTCGGCAATTCCAACATGTGGATCGGCGGATTAGCCGTGGATCCACGTGTTTTGTCAGATTTGCGGCCAAATCCAACAGTTTTTAGTCCCATTTTCGACAATGTCAATCCAACTTTAAAAATAGGCGGATTGACATTATCGAGAATGGCCAAAACTTGTAGGATTTGGCCGCAAATTGAATACTGCATTGTCGGATCATCTGTGTGTACCAAATGTTCTGGAATGATGTGTACTGTCAATACATCAAGTGGTGCTGCTAGAAGTGAGTTATTAGAATTTCAACTTTAGCAAGATGTGACCATTCATAGGAAAGCATGCACCTGCTTCTTTCTCTCTGGTAATTTCATGCTTAGTATTGCTTGCATGCTCTCAGTAGTTATATATTCGTAAACTTGGGGTGATACAATATCTGAAGTAACAAGTATGCAATTTATCCTTGGACAGTTTATATACATTTTCTGCTAGGAAGACTAGCATTACTCTGTATCAAGTATGGATGTCTTCTTGGATAATGTTCCTAGTAGGAGGTAATCTACTGTATGTACTAAATGAGTGTGGAATCACTTGGAGGTATACAATTAGTCAAATTGCTGAGTAATGTTTGACTGAAAAGACTAGAAGCATTTATAAATCCCTTGGGAAATCTTATCCAAATTTATTGTTGCCCCCTTTATGCAAAAGTAAACAGCCATTGATTGCATAAATGGGAATTGAGAAAAATGCTTAGCAAAGGTCAATTGCGGAGATGTGTGTGCAATTGGGAGGAGTCTGTCATGATCCGTGCCATATCTCCTTTCTGCCTCTAGGTGTCACTCTCTGCCTCCTGGTCTGTCTGGCAGTTTACACTCTGTGACCTGGCAGTGTTGATTACCTAGTCATGTGCAGCTGTGGTTTGCACCTATGAAGCTGCTATTTATATTCTGTTCACAAGCACTCCTGTGCCAGTTCATCAAGTTTATCTATGAGGCTGCAATCTCTCATCTCATTGTTAATGGATTACTGAGTAGCTGGCCTGCATTCTCCCAGTACTCAGGTAACCTGCATTCTCTCAGCTCATCGTTAAGGAACTACTGAGTAGCTGGCCTGCATTCTCCCAGTACTCAGGTAACCTGCATTCTCTCAGCTCATCGTTAAGGAACTACTGAGTAGCTGGCCTGCATTCTCCCAGTACTCAGGTAACCTGCATTCTCTCAGCTCATTGTTAAGGAACTACTGAGTAGCTGGCCTTCATTCTCCCAGTACTCAGGTAACCTGCATTCTCTCAGCTCATTGTTAAGGAACTACTGAGTAGCTGGCCTGCATTCTCCCAGTACTCAGGTAACCTGCATTCTCTAAGCTCATCGTTAAGGAACTACTGAGTAGCTGGCCTGCATTCTCCCAGTACTCAGGTAACCTGCATTCTCTCAGCTCATCGTTAAGGAACTACTGAGTAGCTGGCCTGCATTCTCCCAGTACTCAAGTAACCTGTATTCTCTCAGCTCATCGTTAAGGAACTACTGAGTAGCTGGCCTGCATTCTCCCAGTACTCAGGTAACCTGCATTCTCTCAGCTCATTGTTAAGGAACTACTGAGTAGCTGGCCTGCATTCTCCCAGTACTCAGGTAACCTGCATTCTATCAGCTCATTGTTAAGGAACTACTGAGTAGCTGGCCTGCATTCTCCCAGTACTCAGGTAACCTGCATTCTCTCAGCTAATCGTTAAGTAACTACTGAGTAGCTGGCCTGCATTCTCCCAGTAATCAGGTAACCTGCATTCTCTCAGCTCATTGTTAAGGAACTACTGAGTAGCTGGCCTGTATTCTCCCTGTACTCAGGTAACCTGCATTCTCTCAGCTTATCGTTAAGGAACTGCTGAGTAGCTGGCATGCATTCTCCCAGTACTCAGGTAACCTTCATTCTCAAGCTCATCGTTAATGGACTACTGAGTAGCTGGCCTGCATTCTCCCAGTACTCTATCCTGCATAGCTTGCCTGCATTCTCCCAGTACTCAGGTAACCTATATAGCTGACCTGCATTCTTCCAATACCCTACTATCCTGCATAGCTGACCTGCTTTGTCCCAGTTCTTCACTATGGTCTATTCATGGTAACTACAAGTAACAGAGTAGCTGGCCGGCATTCTCCCAGCACTCTGGTATCCAGCATGTTCACAACTACTTACTTACATACCTGGTCTCTTATCTGTTGATAACACAGATTCTGTTTGCATTTATAAATCTATGTACATTTCCTTTTGTCTCTGTATACCTCGTTTCATGTACCTCCTGTGCGCGCACACACACACACACACACGCACGCACGCACACATGCACACACACACACACACACACACACACACACACACACACACACACACACACACACACACACACACACATACAGAGAAGCCTAGTAACCGTGACAGTGTCTGCATGAGGCTGATTTGCATGGATGGGCACAGATTCTGTATGAAGCAAAAGTCACAACCCCCATCATGTTTCTGGATCAAAAAGATCACTGAATTGGGCACTGAAATTTAATGGCAGCAGCATTCGGCAAGAACTCTTGAAAAATGGAAATTACACTGTGCTCAGCTTCAGGTGGTAGAGTGCACTGTGGCAAATTGGGAGGATCTGTTTGGTTTTAATGCAACCTTAACAGTCTCAACAAAAGACATATTACCTATATCCAGAGCCCGATTAAGACTATGGGGAAGGGGGGGGGGGTACGGGGCACTTCAAACAGTGGGGCCCCTAATAAAAAAGGCAGGTGGATGAATTACATGAATATATATTCATATAAATCATATATATCAGAATTAATATATATACACATATATATATTCCATAGACAAAAAACCTTACGGTTTCACATGTCCCATTAAGGCTTCTTAGACATGATCGAAATTTCAGAAACCTGTTGTAACTCTTCCACTCAAACTCCAAAAAGCAATGAAATTCCGATCATTAAGGCTGACGCCTTAATGGACGTGTCCCTTGCGCAATACAGATATGGTATGCCATCACAGCCTGTGGGTAAGTGCAGATTCAGCACTCTCACAGAGTGAGATTGCTGTCACTCACACAATGGTGGAGCTGCTAATTCACAGATTTGTGTGCTCATTGGAATACACACATGCAGTCTATGCAACTGAAGGTCTGAGCAGTTTTGTGGTGCTCCCATCCCACACAGTGCCTACAACCATCCCATTCGGTCACCACAACCATCCCACCTTGTTACAACATCCTTCTGACTCCATACATCCATCTCACATAGTATACACATTTAGCTCCCTCAAACATCTTGGTTAATTGCTAAAACTATAATACCCTATCTACGGTCTATGCATCTACACTTACTTCCCCTATACACCCCCATGCTGCCCTGTCTTCCCCAATCCCTACTTCTGTGTTCTCCCATCTGTGCTAGTCTGTACTAACTTATCTGCACCATCTGTCTTTCCCCACCTGTGCCTTGTCTGTACCACCGTTTACTTCTCTCTGTGCTGCTCAGTGTTCAACGTCACTCTGCCTCCTTCAGTACATGGCACACTATCTTCTCTCCCATCTGCACCAGTTTTCTACCCATCCATGCCAGTGTTTTCAACCAATCTGCACCGCTCTGTCTCCCTTCCCATACTTGCTACTTAATCTACCCCCTATCCACACCACTCTTACCCCATTCATGTAGCTGACATCCTGAAGGTAAATTTTGTGGATCATGCACTCTTGGCAGGGGGATAACCGCTACAGCCCACCCCCCAGTGGTCCGGAAACGCCTCCGTTGTGCAGACCATGCCCTGCCAATGGCATGCTAACGCTGTTTGCACGCCCCCCTCCTTCCCCGCAACCACCTCTGCCTATCAATCAGGCAGGGTGATCGCAGCCAGTGAGATGCTGATAGCATCTCTCTGGGCTCCTGGGGTACGCACGCGCAGTGCGGCCATTGCACGTGCGCACCTCACAAACTAATTCAGACTGCGATTGCTGCTGCTGCGGTCTGAATTACCCCCTGTGTTTCTTTGACCCCCCCATCAGTGCTGCTTAGTGTTCAACTCTATCCACACACTTCTGTTCCCCCATCCACACCGCTCTCCTCCCTCCAATCAACAACACTCTTACCTCATCTGAGCAGCTTTGTCTTCCGCTCAGACCTTCAGTTGCATAGACTGCATGTGTGTATTCCAATGAGCACACAAATCTGTGAATTAGCAGCTCCACCATTGTGTGAGTGACAGCAATCTCACTCTGTGAGAGTGCTGAATCTGCACTTACCCACAGGCTGTGATGGCATACCATATCTGTATTGCGCAAGGGACACGTCCATTAAGGCGTCAGCCTTAATGATCGGAATTTCATTGCTTTTTGGAGTTTGAGTGGAAGAGTTACAACAGGTTTCTGAAATTTCGATCATGTCTAAGAAGCCTTAATGGGACATGTGAAACCGTAAGGTTTTTTGTCTATGGAATTTCATCGCTTTTTTTTAATTTATTTTTTTTATTCAGAAATTTAAAATTTCACTGTAAGAATAAACATTTGATTTTTTAAATGTTTAATGAAAATGTTCGTATAAAATTACTATTCTGTGCAAAATTATTTTATTAACCAAACCGAATTGTTTAAGTCCATACACACTTAACGATTTAATGAGCATTTTCCCCCTCCTTGAGTGACGTCGCTCGTTTTATCGTTAAGTGTGTATGCCGCCAGCGACGAACGATGCGCGGCCCCGCGGGTCGGCAACAATCGTCGCTGTCGGTAGGTCATGCATGAAGGATGTGGACTGTCGTCCACGACCTTCATGCAGGGCTGGCGGGGGCGTGACGTCACTGAGCGATATGAGCGGTCATATCGCTCAGTGTGTACAGTCGGCCGCCGGCCGGCCCGGGAGGGGGAAACATTAGACGATGTCGCTCACAGAGCGACATCGTTTAATGTGTATGGGCCTTTAGACTTTGGTCAAAATATTTTGCTGCCTTTGCAGATGATGCAGGGAGGGGGGTAGGTGGCAGCAGCCTGTGACTGAGGCTGGAGGTAGGCGTGAAATGCATTGCTTGTACGTGTGAGTGCGTGGTGTCAGGTGCTGCGTGTGTATGTGTGTGTGTCAGGTGCTGCCTGTGTATCAGCTCCTGTGTGTGTGTGTGTGTATGTGTGTGTCAGGTGCTGCGTGTATATATGAGTGTGTCTGATGGTGCGTGTGTATGCATCAGCTGCCGCACGTATGTGTGTGTCAGGTGTTGCGGGTGTATATGTGTGTGAGTATCAGGTGCTCCGCGTGTGTACAAGTGTAGGTCTGGTGCTGTGCATGAATACGTATGTCTGTGTCAGGTGCTGCGCGTGTACATGTGTGCATCAGGTGCTGCGCGTGTACATGAGTGTGCATTAGGTGCTGCGCGTGTACATGAGTGTGCGTCGGGTGCTGCGCGTGTACATGAGTGTGCGTCGGGTGCTGCGCGTGTACATGAGTGTGCGTCGGGTGCTGCGTGTGTACATGAGTGTGCATTAGGTGCTGCGCGTGTACATGAGTGTGCGTCAGGTGCTGCGTGTGTACATGAGTGTGCGTCAGGTGCTGCGCGTGTACATGTGTGTGCGTCAGGTGCTACACGTGTCTATGTGTGTGTGAGTAAGGTGCTGCATGTGTATGTGTGTGTCTGATGGTGTGCGTGTATATGTATGTGTCAGGTGCTGCGTGTATATGCATGTGTCAGGTGCTGCATGTTTATTTTATTGTGTCTGATGCTACGTGTGTGTGTGTCAGGTGCCGCACGTGTATATGTGTGTGTGTCAGGTGCTGCGCGTGTATGTGTGTGTCAGGTGCCGTTCCCCTTCTTCCCATCCCAGCTCTCTCTATAGAATACAGCTCTGCACCCAGAGAGAGGGAAAGACCAGGGGGCTGATCACTGCACTGCTCACTTTTTGGTATGAGTTCGGCCTCCTGTTTCTTCCAGTGCTGTGTTCCTGCAGCCCAGCCCTCCCTGTTGTGCCAGAGAATCAGCCCTTCCTTCCCCAGCCAGAGAGAGAGAGCCCGAGGCAGAGACACTCTTCCCGTAGCTGGCCTACCCCCAGTACTTCAGCACTGGCCATGCGGCAGTCAACAAAGGAGACCAGCAGGGGGTTCTGGCAGCATCAGCTGTGGCCGCAGCTGGATCGGGGAGGCCTGTAGTGTCTGAGTTGGGCAGCACTTCCTCCGCCGCTGTCACCTTCCCCTGCCGGAGAGAAAGCAAGAGACATACCCTTCCCGCAGCTGGGCTACCCCTAGCACCTCAGCGCTGGCCAGGCGGAAGTCTATGGAGGGGACCGGCAGGGGTTTCAGGCCACAGCAGCAGCGGCCGCAGCCAGATCAGGGAGGCCTGCAGGGTCAGAGCTGGGCAGCACTTCTACCAACACTGTCACCTCTGTGCTGGGCAAGTACACCAGTCCGTACGGACGGAGGTGTCCACAATAGGCAGCAGTATAATGAGTCAAACTCATTACACGCTGCCCACTGCTGCGCCGCATGCCCTCGATGGAGGAAGCCTAGATGCGGTCCCCAGCGGCAGCGAGGGAGAAGGGTGATCACATCACCCTTCAACCCGGCACCTCACAATCAGCTGGGGATCTGCAGTAGCTTCATCTCTCTCTTCCTCTCTGACAGCACAGCAGCCCCTCTGGGTCCCATGTAGCTCTGCCCCCCTGCTCACAGTTCACTCGGCCTCTCCTGATTAAAAAGAAAATAAGAGACTGACCTGCTGCTCAGATGCGAGGAGGGGACGGGCGGTAGGTCCTCTGTGAGTGCACTACACAGTCAAAATTAACTCGGACTCCTCACAACAGTGTGGACTGCAGGCGACGTCAGACGCCAATTTGGGTGTGCTTGCCGCACTACCTGCCCATCAAGCCCAACGTGGTGCCATGGTGCCAGCCCCGCCCACTATACGGATTCCATTTTGTATTAGGAACCCTATAACAGCATTCCGACATCCCTCCCTATGACGCTGCCATCCATACACTGCCGCTCTCATACATCCGCACACTGCCGCTCTCATACATCCGCACACTGCCGCTCTCATACATCCGCACACTGCCGCTCTCATACATCCGCACACTGCCGCTCTCACACAACTGTACACTGCTGCTCTCATACATCCATACACTGCCGCTCTCACACAACTGTACACTGCCGCTCTCATACATCCATACACTGCCGCTCTCACACAACTGTACACTGCTGCTCTCATACATCCATACACTGCCGCTCTCATACATCCGTACAACCCCGCTCTCATACAGGCGCACACCATCGCTCTTACAGCCGCACACCATCGCACTCTTACAGCCGCACACCATCGCACTTCCAGCCGCACACCATTGCACTTCCAGCCGCACACCATCGCACTCTTACAGCCGCACACCATCGCACTCTTACAGCCGTACATTGCCGCTCTCATACATCCGCACACTGCCGCTCACATCTATACAAACATAGCCTCCATACATCTACGCATCCAATCCCCGCGCAAGGGAACACTGAAATCACTATCACTTTTGCCCGGGGTGTGACCACAGCCAGCCACTACTCCGGCCACCTTCTTTTGACACCAAAAATGCATCTTACCTATCATCAGGGTGGTGCTGCTGCTGGGGGTGGGTTGCTGCCTCAGTCTCCAGGTTGGTGCTGCGATTGGAGGGGGTACTGCTTCCCTGTGCTGCCACTGTCTCCCGGATCATCGTGCCGCTGGCTGAATTGCAGCTTGACGCTACTGCTGCCAGGAGTAACAGCTTCCTGGCTGTTGTTGCTGGTGGCTGCCCACTGCTCATTGCCACCGGAACACTGACCGGCTCGGCAGTGATGCTGACGGAGGAGTAGTGGCGGTGGGGTGGGGGGGGGGTGCCTGCTCCCTTCCCTCGAGCATGCTGCAGTGTACAAAAATAAATAATAAATAGAGAGCATACCAGGGTGAGAGTCTGTATCGATCACAGTGATTACATGGGGCACAGCATAAGGACACCTTGCTGTGAGGGGCTCTGCCCACATAGATTGCTGCACCCTCTCTGATGTCAGCCGCTGCCCTCTCGTTCTCTGGGCGGCCAGTTCCAGTGTGAGGTAGGAGAGGAAGAGAACACACAGGAGAGCAGCCCTGATATATAACGAGGTGGAAGTTCTATAGGCAGCAGAGACTGAGACCAGCCAGCCAGGAGCAGAGACTGAGACCAGCCAGCCAGTCTCCCAGTGCCCTGATCACTACACGCCGCCAGCACAGCATTACAGGAGGGTCCTATAGTGCTGCCCTGAGCTAACAGGTGTGTGTACCAAGTGTACCCCGTACAGTGTGCTGCGCCCTGGTGTCTCTGAGAGGGGTGAGGTCACCGTGCCGCTTTAGTATATGGCTTTTCCTTAGTACTGTACGTTACAGCCCAGCACTAGTGGTGGCAACTCTGCCCTATGTTAACCTGTGAGGTTATTTTCCTATTTACAGAATAACCGGGGATAAGGGGGCCATATTGCTGCTCTCAAGTGAAGGCACTCTAATACACCCCCTGCTGGCGGCCACTGTGCAGGCGCAACAATTTGAAATGCCCGATCTCTATAATGGGGCATATTTCTCTTTTTTTTTTTAAAACCTGTAACTTTCTGGAAAACCACAACCCCAAAAGGCACTTCACTGGGACATGCTCTATCTAATAAAACAAACCCCAAGTCATATACATATATATCTATATATACACACACACACTCATGTATATACATGTATACACAAATACACGAATGTCCATGTTTATGTATGTATAATACATTGATAGAGTACATTATATTTATGAATTAATTGCTTCCCGATTCTGCAGCAGCATCATCAGCACCACCAGTGTTACTCACAGTCACTTCACACTGACTGCTGCACAACACATCACTTAATTTGCGGGCCGCCCGCCATCTGGTGAAGAGACATGGGAGATGAAGGACCAGCAGTGCCAAGTTGAGCGGAAGTATTGTGAATTAGTTACCCACACACTCCTTGTGACACCTGCTCCCCATCTGCCCTCCCACCCGCCGCCTGCCGTCCGGAACCCGCACTGACAAGTAAGTCTCAGCAGAATGTGTCTGCCGGCGGCTCCCAGTCCCCAGTGGTGTGGCGGCCGCGGCACACTAGGACTGAGAGACCGCAGCGGGAGGAAAGCACAGGTGGGCGGGAGGAGAGCATGGGCGGACATCACCACGTCACATTGCAAGGTGACGCCAGTCCCCCCAGTGAGGCCGCCGACGAATGCACTCAGCATAGTATTAGCAGCAGGCAGAGGGGGGGCGGGTGCATCGGTGGTGGGAGGTACGGAAATGAGCTGCAGGCTAGGCTCCACCGATCACACACTCAGCGATCACTGTGCTACAGCAATCGTGGCGTGCAGCGGTGCTGGACATTAGGGAGTGCCTGTGCGCACCAGGCACCCCCTGTACGCACGCCTATGCGCTACCACCCCCCATATGCCACACTACATCACTATGCTATAGCCCTCCCATATGCTGCACTTCATAATTACACTATACCCGCCATACAACATAACCACACTACACTACTCACAATAAAATTAAAACATCCCAGTTCCTCATTCTTAATGAGCTCACGTGAGTTCTCTCCCCAACGGAGCTCCAGACCAAGTAACAATGAAGACACCAGCAGCGTGTAGGGGGCAGGCCTGGTCCACTTGTCAGGAGAGAGCAGTCACTGGAGGATAAGAAGGGGGCGGGGCCTAGTCCTACAGACGGGAGAGAGCACAGACAGGAGAGAGCAAGGTACAGGGGTAGAAGGGGGCGGGGCCTATTCTTACAGGCTTTCAAAATTCGATTTTTTTATAAATTCGACATTTGACAAATTCGACTTTTCTGCAATGGTACAAATGCGGCAATTCGACAAAAGTATATTCAATTGAAGTTTGTAAATTCGACATCAGTGCTTTTAAACAGTAAATTCGTCATTTTCAATCCGCCACACTTTGCAGGCGGAATCTAATAAAAAAATTTAAAAACATGTTTTTTTTGCAGTTTTCTTTTTTGGTAATAGCATATCTATTTATATTAGAAGGGATTAGGTACTTGGTTTGTCTTTTTTGAGGCACAAGTATTATTTATATATTTTTTAAAAGATTATTATTTTTTAAATGGAATGTGAAAAACCCGGAAAAAAAATTGCGTGGGGTCCCCCCTTAAAGCATAACCAGCCTCGGGCTCTTCGAGCCGGTCCTGGTTCTAAAAATCCGGGGAAAAAACGGACAGGGGATCCCCCGTATTTTTAAAACCAGCACCGGGCTCTGCGCCTGGTGCAAAAAATACGGGGGACAAAAAGAGTAGGGGTCCTCCGTATTTTTTACACCAGCATCGGGCTCCACTAGCTGGACAGATAATGCCACAGCCGGGGGTCACTTTTATACAGTGCCCTGCGGCCGTGGCATTAAATATCCAACTAGTCACACCTGGCCGGGGTACCCTGGGGGAGTGGGGACCCCTTCAATCAAGGGGTCCCCCCCCCAGCCACCCAAGGGCCAGGGGTGAAGCCCGAGGCTGTCCCCCCCCATCCAAAGGCTGCGTATGGGAGGCTGATAGCCTTGAGAAAATGGAAAGAATATTGGTTTTTCCAGTAGTACTACAAGTCCCAGCAAGCCTCCCCCGCAAGCTGGTACTTTGAGAACCACAAGTACCAGCATGCTGGAGAAAAACGGGCCCGCTGGTACCTGTAGTTCTACTGGAAAAAAAATACCCAAATAAAAACAGGACACAGACACCGTGAAAGTATAACTTTATTTCACACCTGCCGACACACACATACTTACCTATGTTGACACGAAGCAGTCGGTCCTCTTCTCCAAGTAGAATCCAGATAATTATACTCACCCGATCCAGGTTCCAGATTAAATCCACGTACTTGGCAAAACAACAAACCGAACACCCGGACCAGACGGACTGAAAGGGGTCCCATGTCCACGAATGCAGACATCCGAATCTCGCGAGAATCCGACAGCGGGATGACAATGTTCGGGCGCGCTCGGGTTAGCCGAGCAAGGCGAGAAGGTTCGAACCTGCCTCGGACCCGTGTAAAATGGGTGAAGTTCGAGGGGTTCGGATTCCAACGAACCGAACCCACTCATCACTAGTATGTACGTGTGCGTCAGGTGCCGTGCATGCATGTACGTGTGTGTGTCAGGTGCCGTGCGTGTACGTACGTGTGTCAGGTGTCATGCGTGTGTGTGTCAGGTGGCGCGTACCTACATGTGTGTATGTCAGGTGCTGTGCATGTGTGTACGTACACGCGAGTATGTGTCAGGTGCCGCACGTGTACGTGTGTGTGTGCCAGGAGCCGCGCATGTACATGTGTGTGGGTGTCAGGAGCCGCGCGTGTACGTACAAACGTGTAGGTGTCAGGTGCCGCGCGTATACGTACATATATGTGTGTCAGGAGCCGCGCGTGTACGTACATGTGTGTATGTGTGTCAGGAGCCACGCGTGTGCATACGTGTGTGTGTGTGTCAGGTGCCGCGCGTGTACGTGTGTGTATCAAGTGCCACGTGTGTACGTACGTACGTACGTACGTACGTACGTATGTGTGTGCATGGAGCCGCGCGTGTACATACATGTGTGTGTGTGTGTGTCTCAGGTGCTGCACGTGTATATGTGTGTATCTCAGGTGCTGCATTTGTATGCGTCAGCTGCCACGTGGGTGTCAGGTGTTGAGCGTGTATGTGTTTGTGTCAGGTGTCGCATCTGTATGTGTGCGACTGTCAGGTGCTGCGCGTGTATGTGTGTGTCAGGTGCTGCATGTATATATGTGTGTGTTAGGTGCTGTTCATGTATGTGGGAGTGGCAGGTGCTGCATGTGTATATATGTGTGAGTAGCAGGTGCTGCGTGTGTATATGATTGTGTGTCAGGTGCTGTGCTTGTGTGCGTTAAATGCCACATGTATATATGTCAGGTGCTGCCTGTGTGTGTGTGTCAGGTGCTGCATGTCTGTATGTGTGTGGGTGTGTCAGGTGCTGCATGTCTGTGTGTGTGGGTGTGTCAGGTGCTGCATGTCTGTGTGGGTGTGTCTGTCAGGTGCTGCATGTGTGTGTCAGGTGCTGCATGTCTGCGTGTGTGTGTCAGGTGCTGTGTGTGTGTGTCAGGTGCTAGGTGTCTTTGTGTGTGCGTGTGTCTGTCAGGTGCTGCATGTGTGTGTCAGGCGCTGAATGTCTGCGTGTGTGTGTCAGGCGCTGCATGTCTGTGTGTCAGGTGCTGTGTGTGTGTGTGTGTGTGTGTGTGTGTGTCAGGTGCTGCGTGTGTGTCAGGTGCTGCGTGTGTGCGTGTGTCAGGTGTTGCGTGTCTGCGTGTGTGTCAGGTGCTGCGTGGCTGCGTGTGTGTCAGGTGCTGCGTGTCTGCGTGTGTGTCAGGTGCTGCGTGTCTGCGTGTGTGTCAGGTGCTGCGTGTGTGTCAGGTGCTGCGTGTGTGTCAGGTGCTGCGTGTGTGTGTGTGTGTCAGGTGTTGCGTGTCTGCGTGTGTGTCAGGTGCTGCGTGCCTGCGTGTGTGTCAGGTGCAGCGTGTGTGTGTGTCAGGTGCTGCGTGTGTGTCAGGTACTGCGTGTGTGTCAGGTGCTGCGTGTCTGCGTGTCATGTGCTGCGTGTGATTATGTCAGGTGCTGCGTGTGTCAGGTACTGCGTGTGAGTGTCAGGTGCATGTGAGTGCATCAGGTGCTGCGTGTGCGTGTGTGTCAGGTCCGTGTGAGTGTCAGGTGCTGTGTCTGTGTGTGTCAGGTGCTGCGTGTGTGTCAGGCGCTGCATGTCTGGGGGGGTGGCCGGAAACACAGCAGGGAGGGGGGGGGGTGGCCGGACACACAGCAGGGAGGGGGGGGGTGGCCGGACACACAACAGGGAGGAGGGGGTGGCCGGACACACAACAGGGAGGGGTGGCCGGACACACAACAGGGAGGGAAGGGGGGGCGGCTGGACACACAGCAGGGAGGGGAGGGTGACCGGACACACAGCACGGAGGGGAGGGGGTAGGGAGTGTCCAGACACAGCGGGAAGAGGGGGGGGGTGGCCGAACACACAGCAGGGGAGGGTGGCCGGACAAACAGCAGGGGAGGGTGGCCGGACAAACAGCAGGGAGGAGGGAGGGTGGCCTAACACACAGCAGGGGAGGGGAGGGTGGCCGGACACACAGCAGGGGAGGTGGCCGGACACTCAGCAGGGGAGGTGGCCGGACACTCAGCAGGGGAGGTGGCCGGACACTCAGCAGGGGAGGTGGCCGGACACTCAGCAGGGGAGGTGGCCGGACACTCAGCAGGGGAGGTGGCCGGACACTCAGCAGGGGAGGTGGCCGGACACACAGCAGGGGAGGAGAGGGTGGCCGGACACACAGCAGGGAGGGGAGGGGGCGGACATAGCGGGAGGAGTGGGGCTGGGCGAATACACAGCAGGGGAGGGGAGGGTGACCGGACACACAGCAGGGAGGAGGGGGGTAGGCCGGACACACGGCAGGGAGGGGAGGGTGGCCGGACACACGGCAGGGAGGGGAGGGTGGCCGGACACACGGCAGGAAGGGGAGGGTGGCCGGACACACGGCAGGGAGGGGAGGGTGGCCGGACACACGGCAGGGAGGGGAGGGTGGCTGGACACACGGCAGGGAGGGGGGTGGCCGGCTGCAGGCTAGGCTCCACCGATCACACACTCAGCGATCACTGTGCTACAGCAAGCGTGGCGTGTAGCGGTGCTGGACATTAGGGAGTGCCTGTGCGCACCAGGCACCCCCTGTACGCACGCCTATGCGCTACCACCCCCCATATGCCACACTACATCACTATGCTATAGCCCTCCCATATGCTGCACTTCATAATTACACTATACCCCCCATACAACATACTACATCACCACACTACACTACTCACAATAAAATTAAAACATCCCAGTTCCTCATTCTTAATGAGCTCACGTGAGTTCTCTCCCCAACGGAGCTCCAGACCAAGTAACAATGAAGACACCAGCAGCGTGTAGGGGGCAGGCCTGGTCCACTTGTCAGGAGAGAGCAGTCACTGGAGGGTAAGAAGGGGGCGGGGCCTAGTCCTACAGACGGGAGAGAACACAGACAGGAGAGAGCAAGGTACAGGGGTAGAAGGGGACGGCTGATGTGAAGAAGGGGACGGGGCCTATTCTTACAGGCTTTCAAAATTCGACTTTTTAAAATTCGACATTTGACAAATTCGACTTTTCTGCAATGGTACAAATGCAGCAATTCGACAAAAGTATATTCAATTGAAGTTTGTAAATTCGACAACAGTGCTTTTAAACAGTAAATTCGTCATTTTCAATCCGCCACACTTTGCAGGCGGAATCTAATAAATAAAAGTTGTTGTTTTTTTTGGTAATAGCATATCTATATTAGAAGGGATTAGGTACTTGGTTTGTCTTTTTTGGAGGCACAAGTATTATTTATATATTTTTTAAAAGATTTTTTTTTTAAATGGAATGTAAAAAACCCGGAAAAAAAAATTGCGTGGGGTCCCCCCTCCAAAGCATAACCAGCCTCGGGCTCTTCGAGCCGGTCCTGGTTCTAAAAATCCGGGGGAAAAACGGACAGGGGATCCCCCGTATTTTTAAAACCAGCACCGGGCTCTGCGCCTGGTGCTGGTGCAAAAAATACGGGGGGACAAAAAGAGTAGGGGTCCCCCGTATTTTTTACACCAGCATCGGGCTCCACTAGCTGGACAGATAATGCCACAGCCGGGGGTCACTTTTATACAGTGCCCTGCAGCCGTGGCATTAAATATCCAACTAGTCACCCCTGGCCGGGGTACCCTGGGGGAGTGGGGACCCCTTCAATCAAGGGGGTCCCCCCCCAGCCACCCAAGGGCCAGGGGTGAAGCCCGAGGCTGTCCCCCCCCATCCAAGGGCTGCGGATGGGAGGCTGATAGCCTTGAGAAAATTGAAATAATATAGTTTTTTCCAGTAGTACTACAAGTCCCAGCAAGCCTCCCCCGCAAGCTGGTACTTTGAGAACCAGAAGTACCAGCATGCGGGAGAAAAACGGGCCCGCTGGTACCTGTAGTTCTACTGGAAAAAAAATACCCAAATAAAAACAGGACACAGACACCGTGAAAGTATAACTTTATTTCACACCTGCCGACACACACATACTTACCTATGTTGACACGAAGCAGTCGGTCCTCTTCTCCAAGTAGAATCCACGGGTACCTGAAAATAAAAGATAATTATACTCACCTGATCCAGGTTCCAGATTAAATCCACGTACTTGGCAAAACAATAAAACCGAACACCCGGACCAGACGGACTGAAAGGGGTCCCATGTTTACACATGGGACCCCTTTCCACGAATGCAGACATCCGAATCTCGTGAGAATCCGACAGCGGGATGATGACGTTCGGGCGCGCTTGGGTTAGCCGAGCAAGACGGGAAGGTTCGAGCCTGCCTCGTGTAAAATGGGTGAAGTTCGGGGGGTCCGGATTCCGACGAACCGAACCCACTCATCACTAGTATGTGCGTGTGCGTGTCAGGCGCTGCATGTGAGTGTGTGTGCGTGTCAGGCGCTGCGTGTGTGAGTGTGTGTGCGTGTCAGGCGCTGCCTGTGAGTGCGCGTGTGTGTCAGGCGCTGCCTGTGAGTGCGCGTGTCTGTCAGGCGCTGCGTGTGAGTGCGTGTGCCTGTCAGGTGCTGCGTGTGAGTGCGTGCGCGCGTGTCTGTCAGGCGCTGCGTGTGAGTGCGCGTGTCTGTCAGGTGCTGCGTGTGTCAGGCGCTGCGTGTCTGTGTGTCAGGCGCTGCACGTCTGTGTGTGTGTGTCAGGCGCTGCGCGTCTGTGTGTGTGTGTGTCAGGTGCTGCGCGTCTGTGTGTGTGTGTCAGCTGCTGCGCGTCTGTGTGTGTGTGTCAGGTGCTGCGCGTCTGTGTGTGTGTGTCATGCGCTGCGCGTCTGTGTGTGTCAGGCGCTGTGCGTCTGTGTGTGTGTGTCAGGTGCTGCGTGTGAGTGTGTGCGTGTGTCAGGTCCGTGTGAAGTGTCATGTGCTGCGTCTGTGTGTGTGTGTCAGGTGCTGCCTGTGTGTGTGTGTGTGTTTGTCAGGTGCTGCATGTCTGTATGTGTGTGGGTGTGTCAAGTGCTGCATATTTGTGTGTGTATGTGTGTGTGTGTGTGTCAGGTGCTGCATGTCTGTGTGTGTGGGTGTGTGTGTGTCTGTCAGGTGCTGCATGTCAGGCGCTGCATGTCTGCGTGTGTGTGTGTCAGGTGCTGCATGTCTGAATGTCAGGTGCTGTGTGTGTGTGTGTGTGTGTCAAGTGCTGCGTGTGTGTGTGTGTCAGGTGCTGCATGTCAAGTGCTGCGTGTCTGCGTGTGTCAGGTGCTGCGTGTCTGCGTGTGTCAGGTGCTGCGTGTGTCAGGTGCTGCGTGTGTGTGTCAGGTGCTGCATGTGTGTGTGTGTCAGGTGCTGCGTGTCTGCGTCAGGTGCTGCGTGTCTGCGTGTGTGTCAGGTGCTGCGTGTGTGTGTGTCAGGTGCTGCGTGTGTGTGTCAGGTGCTGCGTGTGTGTGTGTGTGTGTCAGGTGCTGCGTCTGTGTGTGTCAGGCGCTGCGCGTCTGTGTGTGTCAGGCGCTGCGCATCTGTGTGTGTCAGGCGCTGCGCGTCTGTGTGTGTCAGGCGCTGCGCGTCTGTGTGTCAGGCGCTGCGCGACTGTGTGTGTCAGGCGCTGCGTGTGAATGTGTGCGTGTGTCAGGTCCGTGTGAGTGTCAGGTGCTGCGTCTGGGGACGGCGGGGAGGGATGGACGGACACAGCAGGGAGGGCGGGGGGGATGGACGGACACAGCAGGGAGGGCGGGGGGGGGTTGGACGGACACAGCAGGGAGGGCGGGGGGGATGGACGGACACAGCAGGGAGGGCGGGGGGGATGGACGGACACAGCAGGGAGGGCGGTGGGGATGGACGGACACAGCAGGGAGGGCGGGGGGGATGGACGGACACAGCAGGGAGGGCGGGGGGGGATGGACGGACACAGCAGGGAGGGTGGGGGGGGATGGACGGACACAGCAGGGAGGGTGGGGGGGATGGACGGACACAGCAGGGAGGGCGGGGGGGATGGACGGACACAGCAGGGAGGGCGGGGGGGGGTGGACGGACACAGCAGGGAGGGCGGGGGGGATGGACGTACACAGCAGGGAGGGCGGGGGGGGAATGGGCGTACACAGCAGGGAGGGCGGGGGGGGAATGGGCGTACACAGCAGGGAGGGCGGGGGGGGGAATGGGCGTACACAGCAGGGAGGGCGGGGGGGGATGGGCGGACACAGCAGGGAGGGCGGGGGGGGGATGGACGGACACAGCAGGGAGGGCGGGGGGGATGGACGGACACAGCAGGAAGGGCGGGGGGGGGATGGACGGACACAGCAGGGAGGGCGGGGGGGGATGGACGGACACAGCAGGGAGGGCGGGGGGGGATGGACGGACACAGCAGGGAGGGCGGGGGGGGGGATGGACGGACACAGCAGGGAGGGCGGGGGGGAATGGGCGTACACAGCAGGGAGGGCGGGGGGAATGGGCGTACACAGCAGGGATGGCGGGGGGGGGGAATGGGCGTACACAGCAGGGAGGGCGAGGGGGATGGGCGTACACAGCAGGGAGGGCGGGGGGATGGGCGTACACAGCAGGGTGGGGGGCGTACACAGCAGGGTGGGGGGGTGGGCGTACACAGCAGGGTGGGGGGGGGGCGTACACAGCAGGGAGGGCGGGGGGGGATGGGCGTACACAGCAGGGAGGGCGGGGGGGATGGGCGTACACAGCAGGGAGGGTGGGGGGGGGATGGGCGTACACAGCAGGGAGGGTGGGGGGGATGGGCGTACACAGCAGGGAGGGTGGGGGGGGTGGGCGTACACAGCAGGGAGGGTGGGGGGGGTGGGCGTACACAGCAGGGAGGGTGGGGGGGATGGGCGTACACAGCAGGGAGGGTGGGGGGGATGGGCGTACACAGCAGGGAGGGTGGGGGGGATGGGCGTACACAGCAGGGGTGGGGGCGTACACAGCAGGGTGGGGGGGGGGCGTACACAGCAGGGAGGGCAGGGGGGATGGGCGTACACAGCAGGGAGGGCGGGGGGGATGGGCATACACAGCAGGAGGGCGGGGGGGATGGGCATACACAGCAGGGAGGGCGGGGGGGGATGGGCATACACAGCAGGGAGGGCGGGGGGGGTGGGCGTACACAGCAGGGAGGGCGGGGGGGATGGGCGTGCACAGCAGGGAGAGCAGGGGGGGGATGGGCGTACACAGCAGGGAGGGATGGGCCGTACACAGCAAGGAGGGTGGGGTGGATGGGCGTACACAGCAAGGAGGGTGGGGGGGATGGGCGTACACAGCAAGGAGGGTGGGGGGGGATGGGCATACACAGCAGGGAGGGTGGGGGGGATGGGCATACACAGCAGGGAGGGTGGGGGGGGGATGGGCATACACAGCAGGGAGGGTGGGGGGGGATGGGCATACACAGCAGGGAGGGTGGGGGGGGGATGGGCATACACAGCAGGGAGGGGGGGGGGATGGGCATACACAGCAGGGAGGGTGGGGGGGTGGGCATACACAGCAGGGAGGGTGGGGGGGTGGCATACACAGCAGGGAGGGTGGGGGGGTGGGCATACACAGCAGGGAGGGTGGGGGGGGTGGGCATACACAGCAGGGTGGGGGGGGGTGGGCATACACAGCAGGGAGGGGTGGGCATACACAGCAGGGAGGGGTGGGCATACACAGCAGGGAGGGTGGGGGTGGGGTGGGGGTGGGCATACACAGCAGGGAGGGTGGGGTGGGTGGGCATACACAGCAGGGAGGGCGGAGGGCGGACACAGCAGGGCGGGCGGGCACAGCATCGGAGGACGGACACAGCATCGAAGGACGGACACAGCATCGGAGGACGGACACAGCAGGCCGGGCGGACACAGCAGGGCGGGCGGGCGGGGGGCGGACACAGCAGGGCGGACGGACACAGCAGGTTGGCTGGGCGGACACAGCAGGGCGGCCGGGCGGACACAGCAGGGCGGCCGGGCGGACACAGCAGGGCGGGCGGGAGAAGTATAAGAAAAATAAGAAAGGATGGCATACATCCTGCCGACGCTGAGTTAAGTGGGCCCGGCTTCCTCCGAGCTGCGGCTATCTCCTCCCGCTGACACTCCTGAAGGGGACCCGGCTTCCTCCGGCTCTCTCCGTGTGACTGCTCCGTCGTTCTCCTCTCCCAGTAAGGCTCCCTCCATCGCTCACGTCCCGCGATCTCCTCCGGGTCTTGTAGAGGCTCCCTCCTTCTCGTCCTCCCGCCGCCTGCAGCTGTCCTCGTCATGCACGAGACACTGCTTCCCGCGTTCTCCTCATGCACAAACTTGACAAGCTCATCTATGTTCACCCCCTGCTGGCGGCCACTGTCGCATAGCGCAACAAATGAAAAGCCCTATCTTTAAAATGGGGCATATTTTACTTAATTAAAAAAAAACTATAACTTTTGAAAACCACAACCCCAAAAGGCACTACACTGGGACATACTCTATCTAATAAAACAAACCCCAGGTCTTAATTTGTCCTCTATCCTGAGTTATGCCTTCCCAAAAAAATCTTCATTCACTCTATAGGAAAACGGTGTCAAAAAGCCACTGAGGGAGTGGCAGAAAAAAACTGACAGTTGGAACTTTAGCTTACTCTCAATTCCTCATTTTTTATTATTTTGCCCTGAAATTTGGCATGCAGCAGCGGGTGACGATTCTACACGTCCATGCCAAATTTCAGCTCGGTACGTCCAATCAGTTTTGAGGTGTAGCCCCTCAAACACCATGCCCCCATCTCAGAAGTTCCCTATGGGAGAATTCCGTTTGTTCGATTCAGCCTTAATATAAGGGCACGACCGTGCCCTTATAATATATATATATACACTGCTCAAAAAGATAAAGGGAACACTAAAATAACACATCCTAGAGCTGAATTAATGAAATATTCTTATTAAATACTTTGTTCTTTACTTAGTTGAATGTGCTGACAACAAAATCACACAAAAATTATCAATGGAAATCAAATTTATTAACCCATGGAGGTCTGGATTTGGAATCACACTCAAAATTAAAGTGGAAAAACACACTACAGGCTGATCCAACTTTGATGTAATGTCCTTAAAACAAGTCAAAATTAGGCTCAGTAGTGTGTGTGGCCTCCACGTGCCTTATGACCTCCCAACAATGCCTGGGCATGCTCCTGATGAGGTGGCGGATGGTCTCCTGGGGGATCTTCTCCCAGACCTGGACTAAAGCATCTGCCAACTCCTGGACAGTCTGTGGTGCAACGTGGCGTTGGTGAATGGAGCGAGACATGATGTCCCAGATGTGCTCAATTGGATTCAGGTCTGGGGAATAGGCGGGCCAGTCCATAGCATCTATGCCTTCATCTTGCAAGAACTGCTGACACAATCCAGCCACATGAGGTCTAGCATTATCTTGCATTAGGAGGAACCCAGGGCCAACCGCACCAGCATATGGTCTCACAAGGGGTCTGAGGATCTCATCTTGGTACCTAATGGCAGTCAGGCTACCTCTGGCAAGCACATGGAGGGCTGTGTGGCCCCCCAAAGAAATGCCACCCCACACCATTACTGACCCACTGCCAAACCGGTCATGCTGGAGGATATTGCAGGCAGCAGAACGTTCTCCTTGGCGTCTCCAGACTCTGTCACGTCTGTCACATGTGCTCAGTGATAACCTGCTTTCATCTGTGAAGAGCACAGGGTGCCAGTGGCGAATTTGCCAATCTTGGTGTTCTCTGGCAAATACCAAACGTCCTGCACGGTGTTGGGCTGTAAGCACAACCCCCACCTGTGGACGTCGGGCCCTCATACCAACCCTCATGGAGTCTGTTTCTGATCATTTGAGTAGACACATGCACATTTGTGGCTTGCTGGAGGTCATTTTGCAGAGCTCTGGCAGTGCTCCTCCTGTTCCTCCTTGCACAAAGACGGAGATAGCGGTCCTGCTGCTGGGTTGTTGCCCTCCTACGGCCTCCTCCACATCTCCTGATGTACTGGCCTGTCTCCTGGTAGCACCTCCATGCTCTGGACACTATACTGACAGACACAGCAAACCTTCTTGCCACAGCTCGCATTGATGTGCCATCCTGGATGAGCTGCACTACCTGAGCCACTTGTGTGGGTTGTAGACTCCGTCTCATGCTACCACTAGAGTGAAAGCACTGCAAGCTTTCAAAAGTGACCAAAACATCAGCCAGAAAGCATAGGAGCTGAGAAGTTGACTGTGGCCACCACCTGCAGAAAAACTCCTTTATTGGGGGTGTCTTGTTAATTGCCTATAATTTCCACCTGTTGGCTATTCCATTTGCACAACAGCATGTGAAATTGATTGTCAATCAGAGTTGCTTCCTAAGTGGACAGTTTGATTTCACAGAAGTGTGATTGACTTGGAGTTACATTGTGTTGTTTAAGTGTTCCCTTTATTTATTATATATATACAGTTGTGCTCATAAGTTTACATACCCTAGTAGAATTTGTGATTTTCGGGCCATTTGTCAGAGAATATGAATGATAACTCACAAACTTTTCTTTCACTCATGGTTAGTGGTTGGGTGAAGCCATTTATTGTCAAACAACTGTGTTTACTCTTTTTAAATCATAATGACAACAGAAACTACCCAAATGACCCTGATCAAAAGTTTACATACCCTGGAGATTTTGGTCTGATAACATGCACACAAGTTGACACAAACGGGTTTGGATGGCTACTAAAGGTAACCATCCTCACCTGATCTGTTTGCTTGTTATCAGTGTGTGTGTATAAAAGGTCAGTGAGTTTCTGGACTCATGAAAGACCCTTGCATCTTTTATCCAGTGCTGCACTGACGTGTCTGGATTCTGAGTCATGGGGAAAGCAAAAGAATTGTCAAAGGATCTGCGAGAAAAGGTAATTGAACTGTATAAAACAGGAAAGGGATATAAAAAGATATCCAAGCAATTGAGAATGCCAATCAGCAGTGTTCAAACTCTAATTGAGAAGTGGAAAATGAGGGATCCTGTGGAAACCAAATCACGGTCAGGTAGACCAACAAAAATTTCAGCCACAACTGTCAGGAAAATTGTTCGGGATGCAAAGAAAAATCCACAAATAACTTCAGCTGAAATACAGGACTCTCTGAAAAAAAGTGGTGTGGTTGTTTCAAGATGCACAATTAGGAGGCATTTGAAGAAAAATGGGCTGCATGGTCGAGTCACCAGAAGAAAGCCATTACTACGCAAATGCCACAAAGCATCCTGCTTACAATACTCCAAACAGCACAGAGACAAGCCTCAAAACTTCTGGAACAAAGTCATTTGGAGTGATGAGACCAAAATTTAACTTTTTGACCACAACCATAAACGTTACTGTCACAACTGAGGGTTTAGGCTGACGGGAGGAAGCCTCAGTTGTAGGGGCTGGAATGAAGTTAAACTTAGATGGTTTAATCAGACCCCTGGACATGTAAGTGTGGAAGGAAACCCGAAGGTGTGACCATGACAAGCAGGTTAAAAGTCAAATGAAAGTTTATTAAACAGACTCCGTATAATCACAACAGCGTTCACAGTCAGTATTAGCAGTGGCAGATAATGCAGTTCCTGGATCACTAAACCATAAAAGGTATAACAGGGCACTGGTAGGTTGCAGAACGGATGTTATAGTCCTTGGGTGGAATAACTTTACCAGGCCAGGCTGTAGTAGTGGAGACAACCGAGGAACACGCCAGTAGGTGTATGAGATGATGCTGGTAACTGGAATGCACTGTAGGAGTCACTGGACGGAACCAGCCAGATGGTGGAGACACGGAGTTAAAACTGAAAGATGCTAGGGTGCGTGGAAACAGATGAAATGAAGAATGGTTACCGGTGGTAGTGGATACTGCTGGTAAGTAGAAATCTGCTGGGAGAACACCGGCTCTTTAAGGAGGTTGAATTCTGTTGGAAGCAGGTTGCTGGAAACAGATGGGTTAATAGCTGAAAGCTTGGAAGCTGGAAGCAAATGAAGTAATAGCTGAAAGCTGGAGCAGTCACAGAGGATTGCAGAGTCAGGCTGCACCGCAGGATGGAAAGCAGGTGCGGGTCTCTTTGTGGATGCTGGAGACAGGAGCTGGAACCTGGAGAAACAAACCACAGGAGAGAGAGACTGGAACAAGGTATGACATTCAAAGCACTGACATCTATCTGGCCCAGACACAGGATACTTATACCTGCTGCTATGCAGGCATTGGCTGGGCAATTATGCAGATTCCAGAGACGGTGGGTTGGAGGAATTGGAGCATGTGATCAAATCCAACATGGCTGCGCCCATGCTGGAACCTGGAGGGAAAACTGGTTTGAAATGAAATGTGCAAACATAATGATAATGGCGGCGCCGGCCGCGGAGGACAGGAGACGCCAGATGATAGTTATATGCTGAGACACTTGGAGGGCAGCAGAAGCCGCGGCAGGCATGATACATGATTCTGAGAACCTGCAGCAATAACACAGTAACGGCGGCGGAGGCCGCGGAGGACGGGAGACGCCATGTTGGATTCAAACATGGCGCCGCTGTGGTAGTGTCTCAGAATGACAGGAGGGATGTGCAGAGTGTTGACACAGATGAGATCCGGATTTGGAACGCTGGGCCAGTCTCAGAAGACACCTAAACGGCAGGTAATGGCGTCCAGATACCCGGATCGTGACAGCACCCCCCCCTTTAGGAGTGGCCCCAGGACACTTCTTAGGCTTTAAAGGAAACTTTGAGTGGAAATTTCGGACCAAGGCAGGAGCATGGACGTCTGAGTCATTGGTCCAAGAGCGTTCTTCAGGACCATAGCCCTTCCAGTCAATGAGATACTGTAACTGACCGTAACGGAAACGTGAGTCCAAAATCTTGGCCACCTCGTACTCGACTCCCCATTGAGTCTGGGAGCTAGAGGAAGTGCGGAATGAAACCGATTCAGGATCAGCGGTTTCAACAAGGAAACATGAAATGTCCCGGGTATTTTCAAGAAGGGTGGTAACTGTAATCTGTAGGCAACAATTGAAAACTTGTTCAATCTTGAAGGGACCGATGTAGCGAGGTGCAAATTTCATGCTGGGAACTCTCAACCTCAAATTCTTCGTGGACAACCACACACGATCACCCACCTTGAGAGCAGGAACCGCTCTACGCTTCCTATCGGCAAACTTATTATACCTGGATGAGGCTTTAAGCAGGGCTGCGCGGACGTTCCTCCAGTTATTTGAAAACTGACGCAAGGTGACATCCACTGCTGGAACAGAAGTTGCGGGAAGCGGTTGAAATTCTGGGACTTTAGGGTGGAATCCATAATTTATGAAGAATGGTGTAGAAGAAGATGAGGAATGGTATTGATTGTTGTGGCTGAACTCGGCCCAAGGAAGGAGTTGAACCCAGTCATCTTGAGAGGAAGACACATATATACGGAGGAAAGCCTCCAAGTCCTGATTCACCCTCTCGGTTTGACCATTGGTCTGAGGATGGTAAGCCGTGGAAAACTTTAACTTGACTTGGAGGGCTTGACACAAACTTCACCAAAATTTGGCTACAAATTGTACGCCACGATCCGAGATGATCTCTTCAGGAAGACCGTGAAGTCGGAAGATCTCTTGTATAAATACTTGAGCCAACTTGGAAGCTGACGGAAGACCGGTGAGAGGGATGAAATGTGCCATCTTGGTGAACCGGTCAACTACCACCCAGATGGTATTAAACTTGTTGCAGATAGGTAGATCGGAAACAAAGTCCATCGACAAATGGGTCCATGGTCGACGGGGAACAGATAATGGAACCAGTTGCCCCGCAGGCGACTGGCGGGAGACTTTGTGTTGGGCACACTTTGGGCAGGAGGCAATAAATTCCATAACGTCCTTCTTCAGAGTTGGCCACCAGTAGGACCTAGAAATAAATTCAAGGGTTTTCTGAATGCCTGTATGTCCAGCAAAACGGGAAGCATGGGCCCAATGCATGAGCTTCTTCCTTAGAACTGGCTTAACAAAACTTTTCCCTGGTGGAGGCGTAGAGTCCATCCCTACCGTGGAGAATGCCAACGGATTAATAATAGGATGCTTGTCTGCAGACTCGGACTCATTTTCTTGCTCCCATGAGCGGGAAAGGGCATCGGCCTTACGATTCTGAGAACCCGGACAGAACTGGAGTTTAAAGTCAAACCTAGAGAAGAAAAGTGCCCATCTGGCCTGACGAGGGTTCAGACATTGTGCGCCTTTGAGATATAAAAGATTTTTGTGGTCGGTAAGTATGGTGATTGAATGAGAAGCTCCCTCCAACAGGTATCTCCACTCCTCCAGAGCGAGCTTGATGGCTAGCAACTCCTGATCGCCAATGGCATAGTTGCGCTCAGCTGGGGAGAACTTCCGGGAGAAGAAACTGCAAGGATGTAGATGTCCATCTTTGGCCCTCTGGGATAACACCGCTCCTACTCCAACGGAGGAGGCATCTACCTCTAAGATAAAAGGAGAGTCGGTGTCGGGCTGTTTCAAAACTGGTGCAGAGATGAACCGTTCCTTCAGAAGGTGAAAGGCCTGCGTAGCTTCTTCGGACCACTTGGACGGATTAGCACCTTTCTTGGTTAATGCAGTGATAGGCGCCACAATGGTGGAAAAGTCTCGTATAAACTTTCTATAATAATTGGCGAACCCTAAGAACCTCTGGACCCCTTTGAGGGTTAAGGGTATAGGCCAATTCTGGATTGCTTGGAGTTTCTCAGGATCCATCTCTAGTCCGGAACCGGACACAATGTAACCTAGAAACGGAATGGTTTTAACTTCAAACATACACTTCTCCAATTTACAATAGAGGTGGTTGACACGGAGACGGGAAAGAACCTCCTTTACCCAGAAACGATGATCTTCTAGATTATTAGCAAAGATGAGGATGTCATCTAGATAAACCACGACATGGCGGTATAAGATGTCCCTGAAGATCTCATTCACGAAGTGCTGGAAGACTGCTGGAGCATTGCTCAATCCGAAGGGCATGACGAGGTACTCATAATGTCCGTCACGGGTGTTAAAGGCGGTCTTCCACTCGTCACCCTCACGGATCCGGATGAGATTGTAGGCACCCCTCAAGTCCAGCTTTGTGAAAATGGTTGCACCACTAACTCTATCAAAGAGCTCGGTAATCAGGGGTAAAGGGTATCGGTTCTTGACGGTAATGTCGTTCAGACCTCTGTAGTCGATGCACGGACGCAGACCACCGTCTTTCTTCTTAACGAAGAAGAAGCCTGCGCCGGCTGGAGAAGAAGATGGTTGGATGAAACCCTTCGCCAGGTTCTCTTTGATGTACTCTTCCATGGAGTGTGTCTCAGGCAGAGACAACGGATAAATTCGGCCTCGCGGTGGAACCTTCCCTGGAATGAGGTCGATTGGGCAGTCCCATTCTCTATGAGGAGGAAGGATATCAGCAGAGGCTTTACTGAACACGTCCGTGAAGTCTTGATGTGGAGGAGGCGGAACATCAGATGACCTGGGGAAGGAAGCACAAACAGGAAGAACTTTGGCTAAACAAGTCTCAGCACAGGAGGGACCCCATGCCAGTATTTGTGTAGTCGTCCAGTCAATCGATGGGTTGTGGAGACGGAGCCATGGAAGGCCTAAAACCACTGGATGTGTGGCTCTTGGAATCACTAGAAAAGAAATATACTCAGAATGAAGAACTCCCACTCTCAGACGAACTGGAAGAGTCCTTAAGGAAATGACTGCGTCAAAAATCTTGCTGCCATCCACGGCAGTCAAAGAGATGGACGAGGACAGTCTCTCGGTGGGTAGGGACCACCGTTTAACATAAGCTTCGGTTATGAAATTCCCAGCTGCTCCGGAATCAAGGAGGGCAATGACGTTCCTGTAACGCTGAGCAATTTGGAGCGACACTGGGAGGTTACAATCATGAGGAGATGGAGAGGAGATCATTACTCCTAGCCGGCCCTCTCCTTGGTGAGCTAGGATCTGGAGTCCCGAACGTTTGGGACAGGCGTTGATAGTGTGCGACGGAGCTGCACAGTAGAGACATAGAGACTCGGAGAGGCATCTTCGGCGCTCAGCGGGAGATAGACGGGAACGACCAATTTGCATAGGCTCATCCTTGGATAGAGATGGTTGACGAGGAGGAGGAGCAGAAGATTTAGGAACGGATGATCTTCCTCGCTCGGTTGCTCTCTCTCTGAACCGTAGATCAACCTTCGTGCATAGTGAAATTAGCTCATCCAACTTAGAAGGCAAGTCTCTGGTAGCTAACTCATCTTTAATGCGTTCTGACAAGCCATGTCAGAATGCAGCATACAGGGCCTCGTCGTTCCAGGCCAGTTCAGATGCCAGGATTTTGAACTGTATAAGATACTGTCCCACAGTACGTGTTCCCTGGCGTAGACGGAGAATCTCAGATGAAGCAGAGGAAACCCGGCCCGGCTCGTCGAAGATGCATCTGAATGATGCTACAAAGTCAGTATAGGAGGACAGCAGGGGATCAGACTTCTCCCATAACGGTGATGCCCAATCAAGGGCTGAGCCACTGAGGAGAGAAATAATATAAGCAACTTTGGTACGGTCACTGGGGAAGTTGCCAGATTGAAGCTCAAAATGGATTTCGCATTGGTTAAGAAATCCCCTGCAGAACCTTGGAGATCCGTCAAATTTTGCTGGCGTTGGAAGATGAAGACGTGGTATGGAAATGGGCAAGGTGGGTGGGGTTACAGCTGGAGTCACTGTGGTGGACGCACCAGAGGTGCCAGGTCCACGGAGGGTCGTCTGAATCCCATCCAGCCGAGTAGAGAGATCCTGGAGACAGCGGATGATGTGACCTTGTGCAGCCTCCTGATGTTCGAGTCTGGCTGCCAGTTCTTGCATAGGTCTAGCCGCTTGATCCTGGTCTCCGGCTGGATTCATATGGTCAGTGCTTACTGTCACAACTGAGGGTTTAGGCTGACGGGAGGAAGCCTCAGTTGTAGGGGCTGGAATGAAGTTAAACTTAGATGGTTTAATCAGACCCCTGGACATGTAAGTGTGGAAGGAAACCCGAAGGTGTGACCATGACAAGCAGGTTAAAAGTCAAATGAAAGTTTATTAAACAGACTCCGTATAATCACAACAGCGTTCGCAGTCAGTATTAGCAGTGGCAGATAATACAGTTCCTGGATCACTAAACCATAAAAGGTATAACAGGGCACTGGTAGGTTGCAGAACGGATGTTATAGTCCTTGGGTGGAATAACTTTACCAGGCCAGGCTGTAGTAGTGGAGACAACCGAGGAACACGCCAGTAGGTGTATGAGATGATGCTGGTAACTGGAATGCACTGTAGGAGTCACTGGACGGAACCAGCCAGATGGTGGAGACACGGAGTTAAAACTGAAAGATGCTAGGGTGCGTGGAAACAGATGAAATGAAGAATGGTTACCGGTGGTAGTGGATACTGCTGGTAAGTAGAAATCCGCTGGGAGAACACCGGCTCTTTAAGGAGGTTGAATTCTGTTGGAAGCAGGTTGCTGGAAACAGATGGGTTAATAGCTGAAAGCTTGGAAGCTGGAAGCAAACGAAGTAATAGCTGAAAGCTGGAGCAGTCACAGAGGATTGCAGAGTCAGGCTGCACCGCAGGATGGAAAGCAGGTGCGGGTCTCTTTGTGGATGCTGGAGACAGGAGCTGGAACCTGGAGAAACAAACCACAGGAGAGAGAGACTGGAACAAGGTATGACATTCAAAGCACTGACATCTATCTGGCCCAGACACAGGATACTTATACCTGCTGTTATGCAGGCATTGGCTGGGCAATTATGCAGATTCCAGCAACGGTGGATTGGAGGAATTGGAGCATGTGATCAAATCCAACATGGCTGCGCCCATGCTGGAACCTGGAGGGAAAACTGGTTTGAAATGAAATGTGCTAACATAATGATAATGGCGGCGCCGGCCGCGGAGGACAGGAGACGCCAGATGACAGTAATATGCTGAGACACTTGGAGGGCAGCAGAAGCCGCGGCAGGCATGATACATGATTCTGAGAACCTGCAGCAATAACACAGTAACGGCGGTGGAGGCCGCGGAGGACGGGAGACGCCATGTTGGATTCAAACATGGCGCCGCTGTGGTAGTGTCTCAGAATGACAGGAGGGATGTGCAGAGTGTTGACACAGATGAGATCCGGATTTGGAACGCTGGGCCAGTCTCAGAAGACACCTAAACGGCAGGTAATGGCGTCCAGATACCCGGATCGTGACAGTTACATTTGGAGAGGGGTCAACAAGGCCTATGATGAAAGGTACACCATTCCTACTGTGAAACACAGAGGTGGATCACTGATGTTTTGGGGATGTGTGAGCTACAAAGGCACTGGAAACTTGGTCAAAATTGATGGTAAGATGAATGCAGCATGTTATCAGAAAATACTGGAGGAAAATTTGCACTCATCAGCCCGGAAGCTGCGCATGGGACATACTTGGACCTTCCAACATGACAATGATCCAAAACACAAGGCCAAGTCAACCTGTCATTGACTACAGCAGAATAAAGTGAAGGTTCTGGAGTGGCCATCTCAGTCTCCTGACCTCAATATTATTGAGCCACTCTGGGGAGATCTCAAACGTGCAGTTCATGCAAGACAGCCCAAGAATTTACAGGAACTGGAGGCTTTTTGCCAAGAAGAATGGGCAGCTTTACCATCTGAAAAAATAAAAAGCCTCATCCACAACTACTACAAAAGACTTCAAGCTGTCATTGATGTTAAATGGGGCAATGGCCCTCATTCTGAGTTGTTCGCTCGTTGCCGATTTTCCCTATGCTGCGATTTGTTGCTAATTGCGCATGCGCAAGGCATCCTGCATGCCTTGCGCATGCGCTCAGTTATTTAACTAAAAACTTAGCTGTTTTGCTGTGGATCCTGCGGCGCTTTTCAGTCGCACTGCTGATCGGTGAATGATTAACAGGAAAGGGGCGTTTCTGGGTGGTAACTGAGCGTTTTCCGGGAGTGTGCTAAAAAAAGCAGGCGTGTCAGGGAAAAACGCGGGAGTGTCTGGAGAAACCGGGGAGTGGCTGGCCGAAGGCAGGGCGTGTTTGTGACGTCAAACCAGGAACTAAACGGACTGAGCTGATCGCAATCTGTGAGTAGGTCTGGAGCTACTCAGAAACTTCTAGGAATTATTTAGTAGCAGTTCTGCTAATCTTTCGTTCGCTATTCTGCTAAGCTAAGATACACTCCCAGAGGGCGGCGGCCTAGCGTGTGCAATGCTGCTAAAAGCAGCTAGCGAGCGAGCAACTCGGAATGAGGGCCAATACATGGTATTAAGAACTGGGGTATGTAAACTTTTGATCAGGTTTATTTGGGTGGTTTCTGTTGTCATTATGATTTAAAAAGAGTAAACAGTTGTTTGACAATAAATGGCTTCACCCAACCACTAACCATGAGTGAAAGAAAAGTTTGTTAGTTATCATCCATATTCTCTGACAAATGGCCAGAAAATCACAAATTCTGCTAGGGTATGTAAACTTATGAGCACAACTATATATATACAGGTTGAGTATCCCTTATCCAAAATGCTTGGGACCAGAGGTATTTTGGATATCAGATTTTTCCGTATTTTGGAATAATTGCATACCATAATATATCATGATGATAGGACCTAAATCTAAGCACAGAATGCATTTATGTTTCATATACACCTTATACACACAGCCTGAAGGTCATTTTAGTCAATATTTTTTATAACTTTGTACATTAAACAAAGTGTGTGTACATTCACACAATTCATTTTTGTTTCATATTCACCTTATACACACAGCCTGAAGGTCATTTAATACAATATTTTTAATAACTTTATGTATTAAATAAAGTTTGTGTACATTGAGTCATCAAAAAACAAAGGTTTCACTATTTCACTCTCACTCAAAAAAGTCTGTATTTCGGAATATTCCGTATTTCGGAGTATTTGGATATGGGATACTCAACCTGTATATATATATATATATATATATATATATATATACTGTATTGCCCAGAGCCTACAATTTACATTTTTATTTAGAGCAGCAGCCTTACTTACTGGGGAGGGACAGCTGGTTCCTCTACAGTATCTCCTCCAAGCCACACAACCTCTGCTAGCTTCACAGTCTCTTTTTTCTTCCGGCAGCCTGCGCGCCCAGCCAATGACTGAGCCACAAGTTGCTCCTGTGCACACACTATTGGACAGCTGAGGCATCGCTCAGCTGCCCTGTGCTGTGATGCGGTGCCGGCGACTGTGTGGTGAACTGGGAGCCCAACCACAGATCGGATTGGTATGAGAGATCCGATCTGTGGCAGGCGATTGGGGGCCCTTTTAGAAATGGGGACCAGGGGTACTTACCCACAGGCACCTTAATCTGGCTCTGCATACATCTGTATGGGGAATGTTTTCCATAGGTGTGAAGGAATTTGTGGCAGCAAATTTTGAATTTTGGGGTCTAAATCTGAAAGAGTATGGTCATTTTACATATGTGTAAGAAGTGTGGTTGATGGGCTAAGTAAATCCTTAGCTGTCTGCTCATTTTCTTTGAGTACCTGTAGGATCAAAACATGGGAAATACAAAAACCATTAAAGTTTTATTCATATTAGAGGTCCCACCCTAATAATGAAATTGTGGCATCTGCAGCTACCAGAAATGAATGTACTAAGACAAGGTGGGATACTTGATTAGTCTTATGTAGCATATGCATTTTATTAGCCAACATTATAGTGGTGACAGTTCTCCCATAAAGAGGAAGTGAAGCTACTGCTACAATGAGTGATCTGCTGCTCCTGTGTCAATAAGAAAATAGTACTAGTTCCTTTTATATCAAACTAAAAAATGAGCTCTGTCATGCCACAAGAAATCATACTATAAATAGGAGTTACGGAGTCTAGTCAGTGTTAGTAGCCGCAGTGCGGTTTATGGAGGACGCAGGTCCCTGCCGTTGCCAGGCAACCAGGACGCAGCACCTCCTCCCACCAACGGAGCTTGTCTTAGCTCTGTTAGTCTGTCCTCAGTGTTATTCCTTGTCCCTGTCTTTCTCTTCCTGTATTTGTCTTTTCTACCGACAGATAACTCTGGTCATCTCTGGGGTAAGCTTGTACTTTCGACAGTGGCGTAAGTCCTGGTGGGCATCCTAGTACCGGTAGGCATATAAAAACTTAAGGGAAAAGCAGCACTTATAGGCAAGAAGAACTACTGGTGCACTCTACGAGTCTTACACTCAGGTGTCTGAGGTTATTGGCCAGAAGATCTGGGATTAATGTCCAGATGACTAACAACTTTCAAATTTGTCCTACTTGTAATCATCTGCCACCCCGGTCACAATGCCAGTCTTCCCAAGTACTTTCCTCAAACCATAACAGTCAGTCTGGATACTCTATGTCTCCATCAGGGGGAGGAGACAGCAACATCTCTTCCCTCCAATCATGTTCCCATTGGTGCCAGTCATCAGAGCAGTACTGCCTTATTGCAGTTCCGAGAGAATTGACTATGTTCATCACAAACTAAACAAGCACTGTTTCTAAGAATGGGCAGGTCACATCTGTCACTGGAGTTATACCTGTTTCTGTCTCAATGGATAATCTGCATATGCATTTGTTTTTAAGCTGTCACATTCCTTTTTGTTTCAATGTTAGCCTCATGATGCTTAGCCATTTTCATAACCTCATCAAATGGTTTCAGCTTCCAAGTTTGAAGGAAAATTTTACATAATCTGTCATTTCTGGTCTGTACCTGTCTACAAAAGCCGTAGCTAACAATTCTTTGACATACTATTTCTTAAAGATGTCCTTCACCCCGCTATTTTGATTCATTCACTGCTGAATCATTCATGATTTATATACCTAAAATCTGTTGCCTTTCCTCATTTTCATCTATTTTTTTTCCGCTCATGCTACTACATTCATCTCAGTTGTCCTGGCTCTAGTAATTGTGTTATAGTAAGAAATGTAGCTTGTGTTGCATGGTCAGGAGTTTAAATACTCAGTATTTCTCTGCCTCTGAACACGTTCTTTGAGTATATGTTCAGAATCTAAATTTGTGCATCCACTAGTCGAAAGATGGGGTGAACATATAAGGTGGCAGCTTACTCACTCCAGCAATAATGTATGGGACTGATACAATTAGGGGAATGCCCTTCTTTAATAGCATACAGTTTGGTGATGAGCGAACCCAGTTGATCAAGCTGGTTGTTACCAATGTCCTATTTTGAGCTGTAACTAGGGAACTCAGCAGTGTATGTACATTAGAGCTGCTATTTTCTTGAAAGGGGTTATAGTGGCTCATTGTGGATAGAACTGCCATTAACTCTTCTTTGGGTGAGCTAGGCAAGAAAGTGTCACGGTTCACTAGAAATTGCCTTATTGCTTGGATTTAGTGATTCACTTGAGCCTTACCATTTTTCTTTCTGTGCAAACGGGGTCATTCTGAGTTGATCGCTCGCTAGCTATTTTTAGCAGCCGTGCAAACACTGTGCCGCCGCCCACTGGGGAGTGTATTTTAGCTTAGCAGAAGTGCGAACGCATGTGCAGCCAAGTTCTGCAAAAACAGTTTGTGCAGTTTCTGAGTAGCTCTTAACCTACTCAGCGCTTGCGATCACAAACGCCCAGCCATGCCTGCATTTTTTCAGACATACCTGTGTTTTTCCAACCACTCCCTGAAAAAACGGTCAGTGGACACCCAGAAACTCGCCCTCTTTCTGTCATTCTTCTTGTGGCCGTCAGAGCGACCAAAAACTTTGCTAGAACCTGTGCTAAACAACAAATGCCTTTGTACCTGTACGTGCGCGTGCGCATTGCGGAGCATACGCATGTACAGAAATGCCAATTTTTAGCCAGATCGCTGCGCTGTGAACAACCGCAGCTAGGGATCAACTCGGAGTGACCCCCACAGAGTAGAACCACATGACACTTGCTATTATACCTTTTGCTCAAAAACTTGTTCACGGCTTGCCATGAGAGGAAAGGATATCCTCATTTGGGTGAGATGTGCTCAAACTGAAACATAAATTGCAGTGTAGAAATTAAGCAGCCAGTATTTGCAGTACCATGCACAGAAACAGTATTACCCACCCAAATAAAAATCTCTCTGCACATGTTACCTCTGGCCACACGTGCAGTGCAACATAGTTTTGCCCAATGGCTTGCTTTCTTGATTTGCAAACAAACCCAAATAATCCACCAAGTTTGTTTAGAAATAGGGCTGCATTTCTCAGATTTAAATACCATGCTCTCAAAACAGACATCAGTTAAAGAAGAATAGAACAATGCCTTATGCTCCCCTTTTCTTCTATTAACCACTTAACTGATGATATTCCCTTCAAAACTGTTGATAACATTGTTGTTTTAAAATTTATTTTATTTAATAAAGTTTAAAAAGTATTTTTATAAATATTTATTCATTATAGTATGCACATCTGCAGAATGGATCTCCTCATAACAAATGGGGGGACAAGGTGGGACGGCGCAGTCGCATGAAATCTGACCATGGCAGTTAAGTTATTGTTAATTACAATTTAATGAAAAAAAAACAACCCAATGATGTTAACACAAATTTACAGAAGTTAAGTCCTGATATATAGAGAAAATTCCTTCAATCCGGATAGGTGTTCTGGAAACTTTACAAGAAATAGAGTTTTAACTCTCAAGTTCCAATGTACTGTTCTGAGGACAACAGTCATGACAAATAGAATGAAAAATGCTTTATGCTTTTTTCCCCTAAATGGGGTACATCTTGGATGAGTTATTTGACATCTTTTCTTTTATTGCTGGTCTGAAATCTTTTATAGGTCAGGTGAATTATTAAAGCTTATCTGCAATTACAAACAGATGACACAACTCTTTCTGAAAGGTAACATTTTGATGCTATCAGTCTAGTTTGTTAGAAACAGGACTGCATCTCTCATATTGTAATGCCATGCTCCCAAAATAGACATCAATAAAAATACCCTGTGTGAGGCTTGAACTCACGACCTTCAGATTATGAGACTGACGCACTACCAACTGTGCTAACAAGGCAACTGTAGGCTTATTTTTGGATTAGAAAAGGTGAGGCATTTTGGTTTAACAAATTTCCGATATCAGTAAAAATGTTTTCCTTGTATGAAACTTTGAAGGAGATTTATTTCAGCTTCCCATATGGTCTAGTGGTAAGGATTCCTGGTTTTCACCCAGGTGGCCCGGGTTCAACTCCCGGTATGGGAATGGAATCTTATTGTTGTTTCTAAACAGATTCAAAAGCAGAGGAACAAAAACTAATAGTTGTAGCCAGATGTTTCCTTGTGTCTGATGTGGTTCCAATTGCAGACGTGATCCACTGCTACTAATTGTGACAAGGTTTTGGGCAACTGCTGTGCCATTATCACACAGCCATAAATTTCCCATGTTAAAACACATGAACGCGCATCAACCCGGGAAATTTCTTGGTGTGAACGGGTACAGGGACAAAAACTTGGGTTTTCTGTCCCCGCATTTCAACCCTGCAATTGACCAGGGTTGGTCCCGGGATGATCCCTGGACAGTGTGAATGGTGCAGGGATATGTCCCACCTTCCCAGTTTGCCTATACTAATGCTGATTGGCTATTTAGTGCACTTCCTGGTCTTGTGTCTTTTCTGAGACGCCCATTTTCAGAAAATGCAGGGCCATCCCGGGTTCAGTATGAAAGGTGCAGACCTGGGATGTCCCAGCAAAAAATGCTGGTGTGAAAGGTGCCAACCCGGGAATGTCCCTGCATGAGCCCGTGGCAGAATTCCCGGGGTTTGCCCCTGCATTTCTGGTGTGAAAGGGGTATTAGATTGCAATGCCATGCTCCCAAAATAGACATCAATAAAAATGCCCTGTGTGAGGCTTGAACTCACGACCTTCATATTATGAGACTGACATGCTACCAACTGCACTAACAAGGAAACAATGTACTTTTCTTTGAAAAGGTGAGGTATTTTGGTTTAACAAATTTCCGATATCAGTAAAAATGTTTTCCTTGTATGAAATTTTGAAGGCTGTTTATTTTTGCTTCCAATATGGTCTAGCAGTTAGGATTCTTGCTTTTCTCCCAGGCAGCCTGTGTTTGACTCCCGGTATGGGAATGGAATCTTATTGTTGTTTCTAGACAGATTCAAAAGCAGAAGAACAAAAAGTAATAGTTGTAGCCAGATGTTTCCTTGTGTCTGATGTGTTTCCAATTGCAGACGTGATCCACTGCTTCTAATTGTGACAAGTTTTTGGGCAACTGCTGTGCCATTATCATTGGCCTTAGCACAGGTAACATTTCCAGGTATTATGAAATGGTGAGAAATGGGCTCTCTGAGGACAAAATTCAAAAAGAATAGAACAATGCATTATGCGCCCCTTTTCCATCATTGATTCCAGCTGCATAAAAAATAAAATAAAAAAATGTTACAAATGTTTCAAGTGATCTGAAAACACCTTTTCCATTAGTTATGGTCTAAAATCCTTTGGCGTTAAATTTTTTTTACAGATGTTGAGTCCTGTTATAAAGAGAAAATTCCTTCAATCCGGATAGGTGTTCTGGCAACTTTACAAGAAACAGAGTTTTAACTCTCAAGTTCCAATGCACTGTTCTGAGGACAACAGTCATGACAAATAGAATGAAAAATGCTTTTTTCCCCTAAATGGGGTACATCTTGGATGAGTTATTTGACATCTTTTGATTTTATTGCTGGTCTGAAATCTTTTATAGGTCAGGTGAATTATTAAAGATAATCTGCAATTATAAACAGATGACACAACTCTTTCTGAAAGGTAACATTTTGATGCAATCAGTCTAGTTTGTTAGAAACAGGACTGCATCTCTCATATTGCAATGCCTTGCTCCCAAAATAGACATCAATAACAATGCAATGTGTGAGCCTTGAACTCACGACCTTCAGATTATGAGACTGACGCGCTACCAACTGCGCTAACCAGGCAACTGTAGGCTTATGTTTGGATTAGAAAAGGTGAGGCATTTTGGATTAACAAATTTCCTATATCAGTAAAAATGTTTTCCTTGTATGAAACTTTGAAGAAGATTTATTTCAGCTTCCCATATGGTCTAGCGGTAGGGATTCCTGATTTTCACCCAGGCAGCCCGGGTTCGACTCACGGTATGGGAATGAAATCTTATTGTTGTTTCTAAACAGATTCAAAAGCAGAGGAACAAAAACTAATAGTTGCAGCCAGATGTTTCCTTGTGTCTGATGTGGTTCCAATTGCAGACGTGATCCACTGCTACTAATTGTGACAAGGTTTTGGGCAACTGCTGTGCCATTATCATTGGCCTTAGCACAGGTAAAATGTCCAGGTTTTATGAATCTGTGAGAAATGGTCTCTCTGAGGACAAAAATCACAAAGAATAGAACATTGCATTATGCTCCCCTTTTCCATCATTAATTCCAGCTGCATGAAAAATAAAATAAAAAATGTTACAAATGTGTCAAGTGATTTGAAAACACCTTTTCCATTAGTTATGGTCTAAAATCCTTTGGCGTTAAAACAAATTTACAGATGTTAAGTCATGTTATAAAGAGAAAATTCCTTCAATCCGAAAAGGTGTTCTGGCAACTTTACAAGAAACAGAGTTTTAACTCTCAAGTTCCAATGCACTGTTCTGAGGACAACAGTCATGACAAATAGAATGAAAAATGCTTTATGCTTTTTCCCCCCTAAATGGGGTACATCTTGGATGAGTTATTTGACATCTTTTCTTTTATTGCTGGTCTGAAATCTTTTCTAGGTCAGGTGAATTATTAAAGCTTATCTGCAATTATAAACAGATGACACAACTCTTTCTGAACGGTAACATTTTGATGCAATCAGTCTAGTTTGTTAGAAACAGGACTGCATCTCTCATATTGCAATGCCATGCTCCCAAAATAGAAATCTATAAAAATACCCTGTGTGAGGCTTGAAGTCACAACCTTCAGATTATGAGACTGACGCACTACCAACTGCGCTAACAAGGCAACTATAGGCTTGTTTTTGGATTAGAAAAGGTGAGGCATTTTGGTTTAACAAATTTCCGATATCAGTAAAAATGTTTTCCTTGTATGAAACTTTGAAGGAGATTTATTTCAGCTTCTCATATGGTCTAGCCTTAAAGATTCCTGGTTTTCGCCCGGGTTCGACTCCCGGTATGGGAATGGAATCTTATTGTTTCTAAACAGATTCAAAAGCAGAGGAACAAAAACTAATAGTTGTAGCCAGATGTTTCCTTGTGTCTGATGTGGTTCCAATTGCAGACGTGATCCACTGCTACTAATTGTGACAAGGGGGTAAATTTACTAAGGTGGTAGATTTTTAGAACTGGCGATGTTGCCCATAGCAACCATTCAGATTGTATCTATTATCTTCTAGAAGCAGCTAGACAAATGTTAGGTAGCATCTGATTGGTTGCTATGGGCAACATCACCAGTTCTAAAAAAAAACTCCCACTTTAGTAAATTTACCCCAAGGTTTTGGGCAACTGCTGTGCCATTATTATTGGCCTCAGCACAGGTAAAATTTCCAGGTTTTATGAATCTGTGAGAAATGGCCTCTCTGAGGACAAAAATCACAAAGAATAGAACATTGCATTATGCTCCCCTTTTCCATCATTGATTCCAGCTGCATGAAAAATAAAATAAAAAATGTTACAAATGTGTCAAGTGATCTGAAAAAACCTTTTCCATTAGTTACAGTATGGTCTAAAATCCTTTGGCGTTAAAACAAATTTACAGATGTTAAGTCCTGTTATAAAGAGAAAATTCCTTCAATCCGGATAGGTGTTCTGGCAACTTTACAAGAAACAGAGTTTTAACTCTCAAGTTCCAATACACTGTTCTGAGGACTACAGTCATGACAAATAGAATGAAAAATGCTTTATGCTTGTTTTCCCCTAAATGGGGTACATCTTGGATGAGTTATTTGACATCTTTTCTTTTATTGCTGGTCTGAAATCTTTTATAGGTCAGGTGAATTATTAAAGCTTATCTGCAATTATAAACAGATGACACAACTCTTTCTGAAAGGTAACATTTTGATGCAATCAGTCTAGTTTGTTAGAAACAGGACTGCATCTCTCATATTGTAATGCCATGCTCCCAAAACAGACATCAATAAAAATGCCCTGTGTGAGGCTTGAACTCACGACCTTCAGATTATGAGACTGACGCGCTACCAACTGCGCTAACAAGGCAACTGTAACCTTAGATTTGGATTAGAAAAGGTGAGGCATTTTGGTTTAACAAATTTCCGATATCAGTAAAAATGTTTTCCTTGTATGAAACTTTGAAGGATATTTATTTCAGCTTCCCATATGGTCTAGCGGTAAGGATTCCTGGTTTTCACCCAGGCGGCCCGGGTTCGACTCCTGGTATGGGAATGGAATCTTATTGTTGTTTCTAAACAGATTCAAAAGCAGAGGAACAAAAACTAATAGTTGTAGCCAGATGTTTCCTTGTGTCTGATGTGGTTCCAATTGCAGACGTGATCCACTGCTACTAATTGTGATGAGGTTTTGGGCAACTGCTGTGCCATTATCATTGTCCTTATCACAGGTAAAATTTCTAGGTATTATGAAACTGTGAGAAATGGGCTCTCTGAGGACAAAAATCACAAAGAATAGAACAATGCATTATGCTCCCCTTTTCCATCATTGATTCCAGCTGCATGAAAAATAAAATAAAAAAATGTTACAAATGTGTCAAGTGATCTGAAAACACCTTTTTCATTAGTTATGGTCTAAAATCCTTTGGCGTTAAAACAAATTTACAGATGTTAACTCCTGTTATAAAGAGAAAATTCCTTCAATCCGGATAGGTGTTCTGGCAACTTTACAAGAAACAGAGTTTTAACTCTCAAGTTACAATGCACTGTTCTGAGGACAACAGTCATGACAAATAGAATGAAACATGCTTTATGCTTTTTTTCCCCTTAATAGGTACATCTTGGATGAGTTATTTGACATATTTTCTTTTATTGCTGGTCTGAAATCTTTTATAGGTCAGGTGAATTATTAAAGCTTATCTGCAATTATAAACAGATGACACAACTCTTTCTGAAAGGTAACATTTTGATGCTATCAGTCTAGTTTGTTAGAAACAGGACTGCATCTCTCATATTGCAATGCCATGCTCCCAAAATAGACATCAATAAAAATGCCCTGTGTGAGGCTTGAACTCACGACCTTCAGATTATGAGACTGACGCGCTACCAACTGCGCTAACAAGGCAACGGTAGGCTTATTTTTGGATTAGATAAGGTGAGGCATTTTGGATTAACAAATTTCCTATATCAGTAAAAATGTTTTCCTTGCATGAAACTTTGAAGGAGATTTATTTCAGCTTCCCATATGGTCTAGCGGTAAGGATTCCTGGTTTTCACCCAGGCGGCCCAGGTTCGACTCCCGGTATGGGAATGGAATCTTATTGTTGTTTCTAAACAGATTCAAAAGCAGAGGAACAAAAACTAATAGTTGTAGCCAGATGTTTCCTTGTGTCTGATGTGGTTCCAATTGCAGACGTGATCCACTGCTACTAATTGTGACAAGGTTTTGGGCAACTGCTGTGCCATTATCATTGGCCTTATCAAAGGTAAAATTTCCAGGTATTATGAAACTGTGAGAAATGGGCTCTCTGAGGACAAAAATCACAAAGAATAGAACAATGCATTATGCTCCCCATTTCCATCATTGATTCCAGCTGCATGAAAAATAAAATAAAAAAATGTTACAAATGTGTCAAGTGATCTGAAAACACCTTTTCCATTAGTTATGGTCTAAAATCCTTTGGCGTTAAAACAAATTTACAGATGTTAAGTCCTGTTATAAAGAGAAAATTCCTTCAATCCGGATAGGTGTTCTGGCTACTTTACAAGAAACAGAGTTTTAACTCTAGTTCCAATACACTGTTCTGAGGACTACAGTCATGACAAATAGAATGAAAAATGCTTTATGCTTGTTTTCCCCTAAATGGGGTACATCTTGGATGTGTTATTTGACATCTTTTCTTTTATTGCTGGTCTGAAATCTTTTATAGGTCAGGTGAATTATTAAAGCTTATCTGCAATTATAAACAGATGACACAACTCTTTCTGAAAGGTAACATTTTGATGCTATCAGTCTAGTTTGTTAGAAACAGGACTGCATCTCTCATATTGCAATGCCATGCTCCCAAAATAGACATCAATAAAAATGCCCTGTGTGAGGCTTGAACTCACGACCTTCATATTATGAGACTGACATGCTACCAACTGCACTAACAAGGAAACAATGTACTTTTCTTTGAAAAGGTGAGGTATTTTGGTTTAACAAATTTCCGATATCAGTAAAAATGTTTTCCTTGTATGAAACTTTGAAGGCCGTTTATTTTTGCTTCCAATATGGTCTAGCAGTTAGGATTCTTGCTTTTCTCCCAGGCAGCCTGTGTTTGACTCCCGGTATGGGAATGGAATCTTATTGTTGTTTCTAGACAGATTCAAAAGCAGAAGAACAAAAAGTAATAGTTGTAGCCAGATGTTTCCTTGTGTCTGATGTGTTTCCAATTGCAGACGTGATCCACTGCTTCTAATTGTGACAAGTTTTTGGGCAACTGCTGTGCCATTATCATTGGCCTTAGCACAGGTAACATTTCCAGGTATTATGAAATGGTGAGAAATGGGCTCTCTGAGGACAAAATTCAAAAAGAATAGAACAATGCATTATGCGCCCCTTTTCCATCATTGATTCCAGCTGCATAAAAAATAAAATAAAAAAATGTTACAAATGTGTCAAGTGATCTGAAAACACCTTTTCCATTAGTTATGGTCTAAAATCCTTTGGCGTTAAATTTTTTTTACAGATGTTGAGTACTGTTATAAAGAGAAAATTCCTTCAATCCGGATAGGTGTTCTGGCAACTTTACAAGAAACAGAGTTTTAACTCTCAAGTTCCAATGCACTGTTCTGAGGACAACAGTCATGACAAATAGAATGAAAAATGCTTTATGCTTTTTTCCCCTAAATGGGGTACATCTTGGATGAGTTATTTGACATCTTTTGATTTTATTGCTGGTCTGAAATCTTTTATAGGTCAGGTGAATTATTAAAGATAATCTGCAATTATAAACAGATGACGCAACTCTTTCTGAAAGGTAACATTTTGATGCAATCAGTCTAGTTTGTTAGAAACAGGACTGCATCTCTCATATTGCAATGCCATGCTCCCAAAATAGACATCAATAACAATGCAATGTGTGAGCCTTGAACTCACGACCTTCAGATTATGAGACTGACGCGCTACCAACTGCGCTAACCAGGCAACTGTAGGCTTATTTTTGGATTAGAAAAGGTGAGGCATTTTGGATTAACACATTTCCTATATCAGTAAAAATGTTTTCCTTGTATGAAACTTTGAAGGAGATTTATTTCAGCTTCCCATATGGTCTAGCGGTAGGGATTCCTGATTTTCACCCAGGCAGCCCGGGTTCGACTCGCGGTATGGGAATGAAATCTTATTGTTGTTTCTAAACAGATTCAAAAGCAGAGGAATAAAAACTAATAGTTGCAGCCAGATGTTTCCTTGTGTCTGATGTGGTTCCAATTGCAGACGTGATCCACTGCTACTAATTGTGACAAGTTTTTGGGCAACTGCTGTGCCATTATCATTGGCCTTAGCACAGGTAAAATGTCCAGGTTTTATGAATCTGTGAGAAATGGTCTCTCTGAGGACAAAAATCACAAAGAATAGAACATTGCATTATGCTCCCCTTTTCCATCATTAATTCCAGCTGCATGAAAAATAAAATAAAAAATGTTACAAATGTGTCAAGTGATCTGAAAACACCTTTTCCATTAGTTATGGTCTAAAATCCTTTGGCGTTAAAACAAATTTACAGATGTTAAGTCATGTTATAAAGAGAAAATTCCTTCAATCCGAAAAGGTGTTCTGGCAACTTTACAAGAAACAGAGTTTTAACTCTCAAGTTCCAATGCACTGTTCTGAGGACAACAGTCATGACAAATAGAATGAAAAATGCTTTATGCTTTTTCCCCCCTAAATGGGGTACATCTTGGATGAGTTATTTGACATCTTTTCTTTTATTGCTGGTCTGAAATCTTTTCTAGGTCAGGTGAAATATTAAAGCTTATCTGCAATTATAAACAGATGACACAACTCTTTCTGAACGGTAACATTTTGATGCAATCAGTCTAGTTTGTTAGAAACAGGACTGCATCTCTCATATTGCAATGCCATGCTCCCAAAATAGAAATCTATAAAAATACCCTGTGTGAGGCTTGAAGTCACGACCTTCAGATTATGAGACTGACACGCTACCAACTGCGCTAACAAGGCAACTATAGGCTTGTTTTTGGATTAGAAAAGGTGAGGCATTTTGGTTTAACAAATTTTCGATATCAGTAAAAATGTTTTCCTTGTATGAAACTTTGAAGGAGATTTATTTCAGCTTCCCATATGGTCTAGCGGTAAAGATTCCTGGTTTTCGCCCGGGTTCGACTCCCGGTATGGGAATGGAATCTTATTGTTTCTAAACAGATTCAAAAGCAGAGGAACAAAAACTAATAGTTGTAGCCAGATGTTTCCTTGTGTCTGATGTGGTTCCAATTGCAGACGTGATCCACTGCTACTAATTGTGACAAGGGGGTAAATTTACTAAGGTGGTAGATTTTTAGAACTGGCGATGTTGCCCATAGCAACCATTCAGATTGTATCTATTATCTTCTAGAAGCAGCTAGACAAATGTTAGGTAGCATCTGATTGGTTGCTATGGGCAACATAACCAGTTCTAAAAAAATACTCCCACTTTAGTAAATTTACCCCAAGGTTTTGGGCAACTGCTGTGCCATTATTATTGGCCTTAGCACAGGTAAAATTTCCAGGTTTTATGAATCTGTGAGAAATGGCCTATCTGAGGACAAAAATCACAAAGAATAGAACATTGCATTATGCTCCCCTATTCCATCATTGTTTCCAGCTGCATGAAAAATAAAATAAAAAAATGTTACAAATGTGTCAAGTGATCTGAAAAAACCTTTTCCATTAGTTACAGTATGGTCTAAAATCCTTTGGCGTTAAAACAAATTTACAGATGTTAAGTCCTGTTATAAAGAGAAAATTCCTTCAATCCGGATAGGTGTTCTGGCAACTTTACAAGAAACAGAGTTTTAACTCTCAAGTTCCAATACACTGTTCTGAGGACTACAGTCATGACAAATAGAATGAAAAATGCTTTACGCTTGTTTTCCCCTAAATGGGGTACATCTTGGATGAGTTATTTGACATCTTTTCTTTTATTGCTGGTCTGAAATCTTTTATAGGTCAGGTGAATTATTAAAGCTTATCTGCAATTATAAACAGATGACACAACTCTTTCTGAAAGGTAACATTTTGATGCAATCAGTCTAGTTTGTTAGAAACAGGACTGCATCTCTCATATTGTAATGCCATGCTCCCAAAACAGACATCAATAAAAATGCCCTGTGTGAGGCTTGAACTCACGACCTCCAGATTATGAGACTGACGCGCTACCAACTGCGCTAACAAGGCAACTGTAACCTTAGATTTGGATTAGAAAAGGTGAGGCATTTTGGTTTAACAAATTTCCGATATCAGTAAAAATGTTTTCCTTGTATGAAACTTTGAAGGATATTTATTTCAGCTTCCCATATGGTCTAGCGGTAAGGATTCCTGGTTTTCACCCAGGCGGCCCGGGTTCGACTCCTGGTATGGGAATGGAATCTTATTGTTGTTTCTAAACAGATTCAAAAGCAGAGGAACAAAAACTAATAGTTGTAGCCAGATGTTTCCTTGTGTCTGATGTGGTTCCAATTGCAGACGTGATCCACTGCTACTAATTGTGATGAGGTTTTGGGCAACTGCTGTGCCATTATCATTGTCCTTATCACAGGTAAAATTTCTAGGTATTATGAAACTGTGAGAAATGGGCTCTCTGAGGACAAAAATCACAAAGAATAGAACAATGCATTATGCTCCCCTTTTCCATCATTGATTCCAGCTGCATGAAAAATAAAATAAAAAAATGTTACAAATGTGTCAAGTGATCTGAAAACACCTTTTTCATTAGTTATGGTCTAAAATCCTTTGGCGTTAAAACAAATTTACAGATGTTAACTCCTGTTATAAAGAGAAAATTCCTTCAATCCGGATAGGTGTTCTGGCAACTTTACAAGAAACAGAGTTTTAACTCTCAAGTTACAATGCACTGTTCTGAGGACAACAGTCATGACAAATAGAATGAAACATGCTTTATGCTTTTTTTCCCCTAAATAGGTACATCTTGGATGAGTTATTTGACATATTTTCTTTTATTGCTGGTCTGAAATCTTTTATAGGTCAGGTGAATTATTAAAGCTTATCTGCAATTATAAACAGATGACACAACTCTTTCTGAAAGGTAACATTTTGATGCTATCAGTCTAGTTTGTTAGAAACAGGACTGCATCTCTCATATTGCAATGCCATGCTCCAAAAATAGACATCAATAAAAATGCCCTGTGTGAGGCTTGAACTCACGACCTTCAGATTATGAGACTGACGCGCTACCAACTGCGCTAACAAGGCAACGGTAGGCTTATTTTTGGATTAGAAAAGGTGAGGCATTTTGGATTAACAAATTTCCTATATCAGTAAAAATGTTTTCCTTGTATGAAACTTTGAAGGAGATTTATTTCAGCTTCCCATATGGTCTAGCGGTAAGGATTCCTGGTTTTCACCCAGGCGGCCCAGGTTCGACTCCCGGTATGGGAATGGAATCTTATTGTTGTTTCTAAACAGATTCAAAAGCAGAGGAACAAAAACTAATAGTTGTAGCCAGATGTTTCCTTGTGTCTGATGTGGTTCCAATTGCAGACGTGATCCACTGCTACTAATTGTGACAAGGTTTTGGGCAACTGCTGTGCCATTATCATTGGCCTTATCAAAGGTAAAATTTCCAGGTATTATGAAACTGTGAGAAATGGGCTCTCTGAGGACAAAAATCACAAAGAATAGAACAATGCATTATGCTCCCCATTTCCATCATTGATTCCAGCTGCATGAAAAATAAAATAAAAAAATGTTACAAATGTGTCAAGTGATCTGAAAACACCTTTTCCATTAGTTATGGTCTAAAATCCTTTGGCGTTAAAACAAATTTACAGATGTTAAGTCCTGTTATAAAGAGAAAATTCCTTCAATCCGGATAGGTGTTCTGGCTACTTTACAAGAAACAGAGTTTTAACTCTCAAGTTCCAATACACTGTTCTGAGGACTACAGTCATGACAAATAGAATGAAAAATGCTTTATGCTTGTTTTCCCCTAAATGGGGTAGATCTTGGATGAGTTATTTGACATCTTTTCTTTTATTGCTGGTCTGAAATCTTTTATAGGTCAGGTGAATTATTAAAGCTTATCTGCAATTATAAACAGATGACACAACTCTTTCTGAAAGGTAACATTTTTATGCAATCATTCTAGTTTGTTAGAATCAGGACTGCATCTCTCATATTGCAATGCCATGCTCCCAAAATAGACATCAATAAAAACGCCCTGTGTGAGGCTTGAACTCACGACCTTCAGATTATGAAACTGACGCGCTACCAACTGCGCTAACAAGGCAACTGTAGGCTTATTTTTGGATTAGAAAAGGTGAGGCATTTTGGATTAACACATTTCCTATATCAGTAAAAATGTTTTCCTTGTATGAAACTTTGAAGGATATTTATTTCAGCTTCCCATATGGTCTAGCGGTAAGGATTCCTGGTTTTCACACAGGCGGCCTGGGTTCGACTCCCGGTATGGGAATGGAATCTTATTGTTGTTTCTAAACAGATTCAAAAGCAGAGGAACAAAAACTAATAGTTGTAGCCAGATGTTTCCTTGTGTCTGATGTGGTTCCAATTGCAGACGTGATCCACTGCTACTAATTGTGACAAGGTTTTGGGCAACTGCTGTGCCATTATCATTGGCCTTATCAAAGGTAAAATTTCCAGGTATTATGAAACTGTGAGAAATGGGCTCTCTGAGGACAAAAATCACAAAGAATAGAACAATGCATTATGCTCCCCTTTTCCATCATTGATTCCAGCTGCATGAAAAATAAAATAAAAAAATGTTACAAATGTGTCAAGTGATCTGAAAACACCTTTTCCATTAGTTATGGTCTAAAATCCTTTGGCGTTAAAACAAATTTACAGATGTTAAGTCCTGTTATAAAGAGAAAATTCCTTCAATCCGGATAGGTGTTCTGGCAACTTTACAAGAAACAGAGTTTTAACTCTCAATTTCCAATACACTGTTCTGAGGACTACAGTCATGACAAATAGAATGAAAAATGCTTTATGCTTGTTTTCCCCTAAAAGGGGTACATCTTGGATGAGTTATTTGACATCTTTTCTTTTATTGCTGGTCTGAAATCTTTTATAGGTCAGGTGAATTATTAAAGCTTATCTGCAATTATAAACAGATGACACAACTCTTTCTGAAAGGTAACATTTTGATGCTATCAGTCTAGTTTGTTAGAAACAGGACTGCATCTCTCATATTGCAATGCCATGCTCCCAAAATAGACATCAATAAAAATGCCCTGTGTGAGGCTTGAACTCACGACCTTCAGATTATGAGACTGAAGCGTTACCAACTGCGCTAACAAAGCAACTGTAGGCTTGTTTTTGTATTAGAAAAGGTGAGGCATTTTGGATTAACAAATTTCCTATATCAGTAAAAATGTTTTCCTTGCATGAAACTTTGAAGGAGATTTACTTCAGCTTCCCATATGGTCTAGCGGTAAGGTTTCCTGGTTTTCACCCAGGTGGCCCGGGTTAGACTCCAGGTATGGGAATGGAATCTTATTGTTGTTTCTAAACAGATTCAAAAGCAGAGGAACAAAAACTAATAGTTGTAGCCAGATGTTTCCTTGTGTCTGATGTGGTTCCAATTGCAGACGTGATCCACTGCTACTAATTGTGACAAGGTTTTGGGCAACTGCTGTGCCATTATCATTGGCCTTATCACAGGTAAAATTTCCAGGTATTATGAAACTGTGAGAAATGGGCTCTCTGAGGACAAAAATCACAAAGAATAGAACAATGCATTATGCTCCCCTTTTCCATCATTGATTCCAGCTGCATGAAAAATAAAATAAAAAAATGTTACAAATGTGTCAAGTGATCTGAAAACACCTTTTCCATTAGTTATGGTCTAAAATCCTTTGGCGTTAAAACAAATTTACAGATGTTAACTCCTGTTATAAAGAGAAAATTCCTTCAATCCGGATAGGTGTTCTGGCAACTTTACAAGAAGCAGAGTTTTAACTCTCAAGTTACAATGCACTGTTCTGAGGACAACAGTCATGACAAATAGAATGAAAAATGCTTTATGCTTTTTTTCCCCTAAATGGGGTAGATATTGGATGAGTTATTTGACATCTTTTCTTTTATTGCTGGTCTGAAATCTTTTATAGGTCAGGTGAATTATTAAAGCTTATCTGCAATTATAAACAGATGACACAACTCTTTCTGAAAGGTAACATTTTGATGCTATCAGTCTAGTTTGTTAGAAACAGGACTGCATCTCTCATATTGTAATGGCATGCTCCCAAAACAGACATCAATAAAAATGCCCTGTGTGAGGCTTGAACTCACGACCTTCAGATTATGAGACTGACGCGCTACCAACTGCGCCAACAAGGCAACTGTAGCCTTAGATTTGGATTAGAAAAGGTGAGGCATTTTGGTTTAACAAATTTCCGATATCAGTAAAAATGTTTTCCTTGTATGAAACTTTGAAGGAGATTTATTTCAGCTTCCCATATGGTCTAGCGGTAAGGATTCCTGGTTTTCACCCAGGTGGCCCGGGTTCGACTCCCGGTATGGGAATGGAATCTTATTGTTGTTTCTAAACAGATTCAAAAGCAGAGGAACAAAAACTAATAGTTGTAGCCAGATGTTTCCTTGTGTCTGATGTGGTTCCAATTGCAGACGTGATCCACAGCTACTAATTGTGATGAGGTTTTGGGCAACTGCTGTGCCATTATCATTGGCCTTATCACAGGTAAAATTTCTAGGTATTATGAAACTGTGAGAAATGGGCTCTATGAGGACAAAAATCACAAAGAATAGAACAATGCATTATGCTCCCCTTTTCCATCATTGATTCCAGCTGCATGAAAAATAAAATAAAAAAATGTTACAAATGTGTCAAGTGATCTGAAAACACCTTTTCCATTAGTTATGGTCTAAAATCCTTTGGCGTTAAAACAAATTTACAGATGTTAACTCCTGTTATAAAGAGAAAATTCCTTCAATCCAGATAGGTGTTCTGGCAACTTTACAAGAAACGGAGTTTTAACTCTCAAGTTACAATGTACTGTTCTGAGGACAACAGTCATGACAAATAGAATGAAAAATGCTTTATGCTTGTTTTCCCCTAAATGGGGTACATCTTGGATGAGTTATTTGACATCTTTTCTTTTATTGCTGGTCTGAAATCTTTTATAGGTCAGGTGAATTATTAAAGCGTATCTGCAATTATAAACAGATGACACAACTCTTTCTGAAAGGTAACATTTTGATGCAATCAGTCTAGTTTGTTAGAAACAGGACTGCATCTCCCATATTGCAATGCCATGCTCCCAAAATAGACATCAATAAAAATGCCCTGTGTGAGGCTTGAACTCACGACCTTCAGATTATGAGACTGACGCGCTACCAACTGCGCTAACAAGGCAACTGTAGGCTTATTTTTGGATTAGAAAAGGTGAGGCATTTTGGATTAACAAATTTCCTATATCAGTAAAAATGTTTTCCTTGTATGAAACTTTGAAGGAGATTTATTTCAGCTTCCCATATGGTCTAGCGGTAAGGATTCCTCGTTTTCACCCAGGTGGCCCGGGTTCGACTCCCGGTATGGGAATGGAATCTTTTTGTTGTTTCTAAACAGATTCAAAAGCAGAGGAACAAAAACTAATAGTTGTAGCCAGATGTTTCCTTGTGTCTGATGTGGTACCAATTGCAGACGTGATCCACTGCTACTAATTGTGATGAGGTTTTGGGCAACTGCTGTGCCATTATCATTGGCCTTATCACAGGTAAAATTTCTAGGTATTATGAAACTGTGAGAAATGGGCTCTCTGAGGACAAAACTCACAAAGAACAGAACAATTCATTATGCTCCCCTTTTCCATCATTGATTCCAGCTGCATGAAAAATAAAATAAAAAAATGTTACAAATGTGTCAAGTGATCTGAAAACACCTTTTCCATTAGTTATGGTCTAAAATCCTGTGGCGTTAAAACAAATTTACAGATGTTAACTCCTGTTATAAAGAGAAAATTCCTTCAATCCAGATAGGTGTTCTGGCAACTTTACAAGAAACTGAGTTTTAACTCTCAAGTTACAATGCACTGTTCTGAGGACAACAGTCATGACAAATAGAATGAAAAATGCTTCATGCTTTTCTTCCCCTAAATGGGTACATCTTGGATGAGTTATTTGACATCTTTTCTTTTATTGCTGGTCTGAAATCTTTTATAGGTCAGGTGAATTATTAAAGCTTATCTGCAATTATAAACAGATGACACAACTCTTTCTGAAAGGTAACATTTTGATGCTATCAGTCTAGTTTGTTAGAAACAGGACTGCATCTCTCATATTGCAATGCCATGCTCCCAAAATAGACATCAATAAAAATGCCCTGTGTGAGGCTTGAACTCACGACCTTCAGATTATGAGACTGACGCGCTACCAACTGCGCTAACAAGGCAACTGTAGGCTTATTTTTGGATTAGAAAAGGTGAGGCATTTTGGATTAACAAATTTCCTATATCAGTAAAAATGTTTACCTTGTATGAAACTTTGAAGGAGATTTATTTCAGCTTCCCATATGGTCTAGCGGTAAGGATTCCTGGTTTTCACCCAGGCGGCTCGGGTTCGACTCCCGGTATGGGAATGGAATCTTATTGTTGTTTCTAAACAGATTCAAAAGCAGAGGAACAAAAACTAATAGTTGTAGCCAGATGTTTCCTTGTGTCTGATGTGGCTCCAATTGCAGACGTGATCCACTGCTACTAATTGTGACAAGGTTTTGGGCAACTGCTGTGCCATTATCATTGGCCTTATCAAAGGTAAAATTTCCAGGTATTATGAAACTGTGAGAAATGGGCTCTCTGAGGACAAAAATCACAAAGAATAGAACAATGCATTATGCTCCCCTTTTCCATCATTGATTCCAGCTGCATGAAAAATAAAATAAAAAAATGTTACAAATGTGTCAAGTGATCTGAAAACACCTTTTCCATTAGTTATGGTCTAAAATCCTTTGGCGTTAAAACAAATTTACAGATGTTAAGTCCTGTTATAAAGAGAAAATTCCTTCAATCCGGATAGGTGTTCTGGCAACATTACAAGAAACAGAGTTTTAACTCTCAAGTTCCAATACACTGTTCTGAGGACTACAGTCATGACAAATAGAATGAAAAATGCTTTATGTTTGTTTTCCCCTAAATGGGGTACATCTTGGATGACTTATTTGACATCTTTTCTTTTATTGCTGGTCTGAAATCTTTTATAGGTCAGGTGAATTATTAAAGCGTATCTGCAATTATAAACAGATGACACAACTCTTTCTGAAAGGTAACATTTTGATGCTATCAGTCTAGTTTGTTAGAAACAGGACTGCATCTCTCATATTGCAATGCCATGCTCCCAAAATAGACATCAATAAAAATGCCCTGTGTGAGGCTTGAACTCACGACCTTCAGATTATGAGACTGACGCGCTACCAACTGCGCTAACAAGGCAACTGTAGGCTTATTTTTGGATTAGAAAAGGTGAGGCATTTTGGATTAACAAATTTCCTATATCAGTAAAAATGTTTTCCTTGTATGAAAATTTGAAGGAGATTTATTTCAGCTTCCCATATGGTCTAGCGGTAAGGATTCCTGGTTTTCACCCAGGCGGCCCGGGTTCGACTCCCGGTATGGGAATGGAATCTTATTGTTGTTTCTAAACAGATTCAAAAGCAGAGGAACAAAAACTAATAGTTGTAGCAAGATGTTTCCTTGTGTCTGTGGTGGTTCCAATTGCAGACGTGATCCACTGCTACTAATTGTGATGAGGTTTTGGGCAACTGCTGTGCTATTATCATTGGCCTTATCACAGGTAAAATTTCTAGGTATTATGAAACTGTGAGAAATGGTCTCTCTGAGGACAAAAATCACAAAGAATAGAACAATGCATTATGCTCCCCTTTTCCATCATTGATTCCAGCTGCATGAAAAATAAAATAAAAAAATGTTACAAATGTGTCAAGTGATCTGAAAACACCTTTTCCATTAGTTATGGTCTAAAATCCTTTGGCGTTAAAACAAATTTACAGATGTTAAGTCCTGTTATAAAGAGAAAATTCCTTCAATCCGGATAGGTGTTCTGGCAACTTTACAAGAAACAGAGTTTTAACTCTCAAGTTCCAATACACTGTTCTGAGGACTACAGTCATGACAAATAGAATGAAAAATGCTTTATGCTTGTTTTCCCCTAAATGGGGTACATCTTGGATGAGTTATTTGACATCTTTTCTTTTATTGCTGGTCTGAAATCTTTTATAGGTCAGGTGAATTATTAAAGCGTATCTGCAATTATAAACAGATGACACAACTCTTTCTGAAAGGTAACATTTTGATGCAATCAGTATAGTTTGTTAGAAACAGGACTGCATCTCTCATATTGTAATGCCATGCTCCCAAAATAGACATCAATAAAAATGCCCTGTGTGAGGCTTGAACTCACAACCTTCAGATTATGAGACTGACGCGCTACCAACTGCGCTAACAAGGCAACTGTAGCCTTAGGTTTGGATTTGGATTAGAAAAGGTGAGGCATTTTGGTTTAACAAATTTCCGATATCAGTAAAATGTTTTCCTTGTATGAAACTTTGAAGGAGATTTATTTCAGCTTCCCATATGGTCTAGCGGTAAGGATTCCTGGTTTTCAGCCAGGCGGCCCGGGTTCGACTCCCGGTATGGGAATGGAATCTTATTGTTGTTTCTAAACAGATTCAAAAGCAGAGTAACAAAAACTAATAGTTGTAGCCAGATGTTTCCTTGTGTCTGATGTGGTTCCAATTGCAGACGTGATCCACTGCTACTAATTGTGACAAGGTTTTGGACAACTGCTGTGCCATTATCATTGGCCTTATCAAAGGTAAAATTTCCAGGTATTATGAAACTGTGAGAAATGGGCTCTCTGAGGACAAAAATCACAAAGAATAGAACAATGCATTATGCTCCCCTTTTCCATCATTGATTCCAGCTGCATGAAAAATAAAATAAAAAAATGTTACAAATGTGTCAAGTGATCTGAAAACACCTTTTCCATTAGTTATGGTCTAAAATCCTTTGGCGTTAAAACAAATTTACAGATGTTAAGTCCTGTTATAAAGAGAAAATTCCTTCAATCCGGATAGGTGTTCTGGCTACTTTACAAGAAACAGAGTTTTAACTCTCAAGTTCCAATACACTGTTCTGAGGACTACAGTCATGACAAATAGAATGAAAAATGCTTTATGCTTGTTTTCCCCTAAATGGGGTAGATCTTGGATGAGTTATTTGACATCTTTTCTTTTATTGCTGGTCTGAAATCTTTTATAGGTCAGGTGAATTATTAAAGCTTATCTGCAATTATAAACAGATGACACAACTCTTTCTGAAAGGTAACATTTTTATGCAATCATTCTAGTTTGTTAGAATCAGGACTGCATCTCTCATATTGCAATGCCATGCTCCCAAAATAGACATCAATAAAAACGCCCTGTGTGAGGCTTGAACTCACGACCTTCAGATTATGAAACTGACGCGCTACCAACTGCGCTAACAAGGCAACTGTAGGCTTATTTTTGGATTAGAAAAGGTGAGGCATTTTGGATTAACACATTTCCTATATCAGTAAAAATGTTTTCCTTGTATGAAACTTTGAAGGAGATTTATTTCAGCTTCCCATATGGTCTAGCGGTAAGGATTCCTGGTTTTCACACAGGCGGCCTGGGTTCGACTCCCGGTATGGGAATGGAATCTTATTGTTGTTTCTAAACAGATTCAAAAGCAGAGGAACAAAAACTAATAGTTGTAGCCAGATGTTTCCTTGTGTCTGATGTGGTTCCAATTGCTGACGTGATCCACTGCTACTAATTGTGACAAGGTTTTGGGCAACTGCTGTGCCATTATCATTGGCCTTATCACAGGTAAAATTTCCAGGTATTATGAAACTGTGAGAAATGGGCTCTCTGAGGACAAAAATCACAAAGAATAGAACAATGCATTATGCTCCCCTTTTCCATCATTGATTCCAGCTGCATGAAAAATAAAATAAAAAAATGTTACAAATGTGTCAAGTGATCTGAAAACACCTTTTCCATTAGTTATGGTCTAAAATCCTTTGGCGTTAAAACAAATTTACAGATGTTAACTCCTGTTATAAAGAGAAAATTCCTTCAATCCGGATAGGTGTTCTGGCAACTTTACAAGAAGCAGAGTTTTAACTCTCAAGTTACAATGCACTGTTCTGAGGACAACAGTCATGACAAATAGAATGAAAAATGCTTTATGCTTTTTTTCCCCTAAATGGGGTAGATATTGGATGAGTTATTTGACATCTTTTCTTTTATTGCTGGTCTGAAATCTTTTATAGGTCAGGTGAATTATTAAAGCTTATCTGCAATTATAAACAGATGACACAACTCTTTCTGAAAGGTAACATTTTGATGCTATCAGTCTAGTTTGTTAGAAACAGGACTGCATCTCTCATATTGTAATGGCATGCTCCCAAAACAGACATCAATAAAAATGCCCTGTGTGAGGCTTGAACTCACGACCTTCAGATTATGAGACTGACGCGCTACCAACTGCGCCAACAAGGCAACTGTAGCCTTAGATTTGGATTAGAAAAGGTGAGGCATTTTGGTTTAACAAATTTCCGATATCAGTAAAAATGTTTTCCTTGTATGAAACTTTGAAGGAGATTTATTTCAGCTTCCCATATGGTCTAGCGGTAAGGATTCCTGGTTTTCACCCAGGTGGCCCGGGTTCGACTCCCGGTATGGGAATGGAATCTTATTGTTGTTTCTAAACAGATTCAAAAGCAGAGGAACAAAAACTAATAGTTGTAGCCAGATGTTTCCTTGTGTCTGATGTGGTTCCAATTGCAGACGTGATCCACAGCTACTAATTGTGATGAGGTTTTGGGCAACTGCTGTGCCATTATCATTGGCCTTATCACAGGTAAAATTTCTAGGTATTATGAAACTGTGAGAAATGGGCTCTATGAGGACAAAAATCACAAAGAATAGAACAATGCATTATGCTCCCCTTTTCCATCATTGATTCCAGCTGCATGAAAAATAAAATAAAAAAATGTTACAAATGTGTCAAGTGATCTGAAAACACCTTTTCCATTAGTTATGGTCTAAAATCCTTTGGCGTTAAAACAAATTTACAGATGTTAACTCCTGTTATAAAGAGAAAATTCCTTCAATCCAGATAGGTGTTCTGGCAACTTTACAAGAAACGGAGTTTTAACTCTCAAGTTACAATGTACTGTTCTGAGGACAACAGTCATGACAAATAGAATGAAAAATGCTTTATGCTTGTTTTCCCCTAAATGGGGTACATCTTGGATGAGTTATTTGACATCTTTTCTTTTATTGCTGGTCTGAAATCTTTTATAGGTCAGGTGAATTATTAAAGCGTATCTGCAATTATAAACAGATGACACAACTCTTTCTGAAAGGTAACATTTTGATGCAATCAGTCTAGTTTGTTAGAAACAGGACTGCATCTCCCATATTGCAATGCCATGCTCCCAAAATAGACATCAATAAAAATGCCCTGTGTGAGGCTTGAACTCACGACCTTCAGATTATGAGACTGACGCGCTACCAACTGCGCTAACAAGGCAACTGTAGGCTTATTTTTGGATTAGAAAAGGTGAGGCATTTTGGATTAACAAATTTCCTATATCAGTAAAAATGTTTTCCTTGTATGAAACTTTGAAGGAGATTTATTTCAGCTTCCCATATGGTCTAGCGGTAAGGATTCCTCGTTTTCACCCAGGTGGCCCGGGTTCGACTCCCGGTATGGGAATGGAATCTTTTTGTTGTTTCTAAACAGATTCAAAAGCAGAGGAACAAAAACTAATAGTTGTAGCCAGATGTTTCCTTGTGTCTGATGTGGTACCAATTGCAGACGTGATCCACTGCTACTAATTGTGATGAGGTTTTGGGCAACTGCTGTGCCATTATCATTGGCCTTATCACAGGTAAAATTTCTAGGTATTATGAAACTGTGAGAAATGGGCTCTCTGAGGACAAAACTCACAAAGAACAGAACAATTCATTATGCTCCCCTTTTCCATCATTGATTCCAGCTGCATGAAAAATAAAATAAAAAAATGTTACAAATGTGTCAAGTGATCTGAAAACACCTTTTCCATTAGTTATGGTCTAAAATCCTGTGGCGTTAAAACAAATTTACAGATGTTAACTCCTGTTATAAAGAGAAAATTCCTTCAATCCAGATAGGTGTTCTGGCAACTTTACAAGAAACTGAGTTTTAACTCTCAAGTTACAATGCACTGTTCTGAGGACAACAGTCATGACAAATAGAATGAAAAATGCTTCATGCTTTTCTTCCCCTAAATGGGTACATCTTGGATGAGTTATTTGACATCTTTTCTTTTATTGCTGGTCTGAAATCTTTTATAGGTCAGGTGAATTATTAAAGCTTATCTGCAATTATAAACAGATGACACAACTCTTTCTGAAAGGTAACATTTTGATGCTATCAGTCTAGTTTGTTAGAAACAGGACTGCATCTCTCATATTGCAATGCCATGCTCCCAAAATAGACATCAATAAAAATGCCCTGTGTGAGGCTTGAACTCACGACCTTCAGATTATGAGACTGACGCGCTACCAACTGCGCTAACAAGGCAACTGTAGGCTTATTTTTGGATTAGAAAAGGTGAGGCATTTTGGATTAACAAATTTCCTATATCAGTAAAAATGTTTACCTTGTATGAAACTTTGAAGGAGATTTATTTCAGCTTCCCATATGGTCTAGCGGTAAGGATTCCTGGTTTTCACCCAGGCGGCTCGGGTTCGACTCCCGGTATGGGAATGGAATCTTATTGTTGTTTCTAAACAGATTCAAAAGCAGAGGAACAAAAACTAATAGTTGTAGCCAGATGTTTCCTTGTGTCTGATGTGGCTCCAATTGCAGACGTGATCCACTGCTACTAATTGTGACAAGGTTTTGGGCAACTGCTGTGCCATTATCATTGGCCTTATCAAAGGTAAAATTTCCAGGTATTATGAAACTGTGAGAAATGGGCTCTCTGAGGACAAAAATCACAAAGAATAGAACAATGCATTATGCTCCCCTTTTCCATCATTGATTCCAGCTGCATGAAAAATAAAATAAAAAAATGTTACAAATGTGTCAAGTGATCTGAAAACACCTTTTCCATTAGTTATGGTCTAAAATCCTTTGGCGTTAAAACAAATTTACAGATGTTAAGTCCTGTTATAAAGAGAAAATTCCTTCAATCCGGATAGGTGTTCTGGCAACATTACAAGAAACAGAGTTTTAACTCTCAAGTTCCAATACACTGTTCTGAGGACTACAGTCATGACAAATAGAATGAAAAATGCTTTATGTTTGTTTTCCCCTAAATGGGGTACATCTTGGATGACTTATTTGACATCTTTTCTTTTATTGCTGGTCTGAAATCTTTTATAGGTCAGGTGAATTATTAAAGCGTATCTGCAATTATAAACAGATGACACAACTCTTTCTGAAAGGTAACATTTTGATGCTATCAGTCTAGTTTGTTAGAAACAGGACTGCATCTCTCATATTGCAATGCCATGCTCCCAAAATAGACATCAATAAAAATGCCCTGTGTGAGGCTTGAACTCACGACCTTCAGATTATGAGACTGACGCGCTACCAACTGCGCTAACAAGGCAACTGTAGGCTTATTTTTGGATTAGAAAAGGTGAGGCATTTTGGATTAACAAATTTCCTATATCAGTAAAAATGTTTTCCTTGTATGAAAATTTGAAGGAGATTTATTTCAGCTTCCCATATGGTCTAGCGGTAAGGATTCCTGGTTTTCACCCAGGCGGCCCGGGTTCGACTCCCGGTATGGGAATGGAATCTTATTGTTGTTTCTAAACAGATTCAAAAGCAGAGGAACAAAAACTAATAGTTGTAGCAAGATGTTTCCTTGTGTCTGTGGTGGTTCCAATTGCAGACGTGATCCACTGCTACTAATTGTGATGAGGTTTTGGGCAACTGCTGTGCTATTATCATTGGCCTTATCACAGGTAAAATTTCTAGGTATTATGAAACTGTGAGAAATGGTCTCTCTGAGGACAAAAATCACAAAGAATAGAACAATGCATTATGCTCCCCTTTTCCATCATTGATTCCAGCTGCATGAAAAATAAAATAAAAAAATGTTACAAATGTGTCAAGTGATCTGAAAACACCTTTTCCATTAGTTATGGTCTAAAATCCTTTGGCGTTAAAACAAATTTACAGATGTTAACTCCTGTTATAAAGAGAAAATTCCTTAAATCCAGAAAGGTGTTCTGGCAACTTTACAAGAAACAGAGTTTTAACTCTCAAGTTACAATGCACTGTTCTGAGGACAACAGTCATGACAAATAGAATGAAAAATGCTTTATGCTTGTTTTCCCCTAAATGGGGTACATCTTGGATGAGTTATTTGACATCTTTTCTTTTATTGCTGGTCTGAAATCTTTTATAGGTCAGGTGAATTATTAAAGCTTATCTGCAATTATAAACAGATGACACAAATCTTTCTGAAAGGTAACATTTTGATGCAATCAGTCTAGTTTGTTAGAAACAGGACTGCATCTCTCATATTGTAATGCCATGCTCCCAAAACAGACATCAATAAAAATGCCCTGTGTGAGGCTTGAACTCACGACCTTCAGATTATGAGACTGACGCGCTACCAACTGCGCTAACAAGGCAACTGTAGCCTTAGATTTGGATTAGAAAAGGTGAGGCATTTTGGTTTAACAAATTTCCTATATCAGTAAAAATGTTTTCCTTGTATGAAACTTTGAAGGAGATTTACTTCAGCTTCCCATATGGTCTAGCGGTAAGAATTCCTGGTTTTCACCCAGGCGGCTCGGGTTCGACTCCCGGTATGGGAATGGAATCTTATTATTGTTTCTAAACAGATTCAAAAGCAGAGGAACAAAAACTAATAGTTGTAGCCAGATGTTTCCTTGTGTCTGATGTGGTTCCAATTGCAGACGTGATCCACTGCTACTAATTGTGACAAGGTTTTGGGCAACTGCTGTGCCATTATCATTGGCCTTATCAACGGTAAAATTTCCAGGTATTATGAAACTGTGAGAAATGGGCTCTCTGAGGACAAAAATCACAAAGAATAGAACAATGCATTATGCTCCCCTTTTCCATCATTGATTCCAGCTGCATGAAAAATAAAATAAAAAAATGTTACAAATGTGTCAAGTGATCTGAAAACACCTTTTCCATTAGTTATGGTCTAAAACCCTTTGGCGTTAAAACAAATTTACAGATGTTAAGTCCTGTTATAAAAAGAAAATTCCTTCAATCCGGATAGGTGTTCTGGCAACTTTACAAGAAACAGAGTTTTAACTCTTAAGTTCCAATACACTGTTCTGAGGACTACAGTCATGACAAATAGAATGAAAAATGCTTTATGCTTGTTTTCCCCTAAATGGGGTAGATTTTGGATGAGTTATTTGACATCTTTTCTTTTATTGCTGGTCTGAAATCTTTTATAGGTCAGGTGAATTATTAAAGCTTATCTGCAATTATAAACAGATGACACAACTCTTTCTGAAAGGTAACATTTTGATGCAATCAGTCTAGTTTGTTAGAAACAGGACTGCATCTCTCATATTGTAATGCCATGCTCCCAAAACAGACATCAATAAAAATGCCCTGTGTGAGGCTTGAACTCATGACCTTCAGATTATGAGACTGACGCGCTACCAACTGCGCTAACAAGGCAACTGTAGCCTTAGATTTGGATTAGAAAAGGTGAGGCATTTTGGTTTAACAAATTTCCGATATCAGTAAAAATGTTTTCCATGTATGAAACTTTGAAGGAGATTTATTTCTGCTTCCCATATGGTCTAGCGGTAAGGATTCCTGGTTTTCACCCAGGTGGCCCGGGTTCGACTCCCGGTATGGGAATGGAATCTTATTGTTGTTTCTAAACAGATTCAGAAGCAGAGGAACAAAAACTAATAGTTGTAGCCAGATGTTTCCTTGTGTCTGATGTGGTTCCAATTGCAGACGTGATCCACTGCTACTAATTGTGATGAGGTTTTGGGCAACTGCTGTGCCATTATCATTGGCCTTATCATAGGTAAAATTTCTAGGTATTATGAAGCTGTGAGAAATGGGCTCTCTGAGGACAAAAATCACGAAGAATAGAACAATGCATTATGCTCCCCTTTTCCATCATTGATTCCAGCTGCATGAAAAATAAAATAAAAAAATGTTACAAATGTGTCAAGTGATCTGAAAACACCTTTTCCATTAGTTATGGTCTAAAATCCTTTGGCGTTAAAACAAATTTACAGATGTTAACTCCTGTTATAAAGAGAAAATTCCTTAAATCCAGATAGGTGTTCTGGCAACTTTACAAGAAACAGAGTTTTAACTCTCAAGTTACAATGCACTGTTCTGAGGACAACAGTCATGACAAATAGAATGAAAAATGCTTTATGCTTGTTTTCCCCTAAATGGGGTACATCTTGGATGAGTTATTTGACATCTTTTCTTTTATTGCTGGTCTGAAATCTTTTATAGGTCAGGTGAATTATTAAAGCTTATCTGCAATTATAAACAGATGACACAAATCTTTCTGAAAGGTAACATTTTGATGCAATCAGTCTAGTTTGTTAGAAACAGGACTGCATCTCTCATATTGTAATGCCATGCTCCCAAAACAGACATCAATAAAAATGCCCTGTGTGAGGCTTGAACTCACGACCTTCAGATTATGAGACTGACGCGCTACCAACTGCGCTAACAAGGCAACTGTAGCCTTAGATTTGGATTAGAAAAGGTGAGGCATTTTGGTTTAACAAATTTCCTATATCAGTAAAAATGTTTTCCTTGTATGAAACTTTGAAGGAGATTTACTTCAGCTTCCCATATGGTCTAGCGGTAAGAATTCCTGGTTTTCACCCAGGCGGCTCGGGTTCGACTCCCGGTATGGGAATGGAATCTTATTGTTGTTTCTAAACAGATTCAAAAGCAGAGGAACAAAAACTAATAGTTGTAGCCAGATGTTTCCTTGTGTCTGATGTGGTTCCAATTGCAGACGTGATCCACTGCTACTAATTGTGACAAGGTTTTGGGCAACTGCTGTGCCATTATCATTGGCCTTATCAACGGTAAAATTTCCAGGTATTATGAAACTGTGAGAAATGGGCTCTCTGAGGACAAAAATCACAAAGAATAGAACAATGCATTATGCTCCCCTTTTCCATCATTGATTCCAGCTGCATGAAAAATAAAATAAAAAAATGTTACAAATGTGTCAAGTGATCTGAAAACACCTTTTCCATTAGTTATGGTCTAAAACCCTTTGGCGTTAAAACAAATTTACAGATGTTAAGTCCTGTTATAAAAAGAAAATTCCTTCAATCCGGATAGGTGTTCTGGCAACTTTACAAGAAACAGAGTTTTAACTCTTAAGTTCCAATACACTGTTCTGAGGACTACAGTCATGACAAATAGAATGAAAAATGCTTTATGCTTGTTTTCCCCTAAATGGGGTAGATTTTGGATGAGTTATTTGACATCTTTTCTTTTATTGCTGGTCTGAAATCTTTTATAGGTCAGGTGAATTATTAAAGCTTATCTGCAATTATAAACAGATGACACAACTCTTTCTGAAAGGTAACATTTTGATGCAATCAGTCTAGTTTGTTAGAAACAGGACTGCATCTCTCATATTGTAATGCCATGCTCCCAAAACAGACATCAATAAAAATGCCCTGTGTGGGGCTTGAACTCACGACTTTCAGATTATGAGACTGACGCGCTACCAACTGCGCTAACAAGGCAACTGTAGCCTTAGATTTGGATTAGAAAAGGTGAGGCATTTTGGTTTAACAAATTTCCGATATCAGTAAAAATGTTTACCTTGTATGAAACTTTGAAGGAGATTTATTTCAGCTTCCCATATGGTCTAGCGGTAAGGATTCCTGGTTTTCACCCAGGTGGCCCGGGTTCGACTCCCGGTATGGGAATGGAATCTTATTGTTGTTTCTAAACAGATTCAAAAGCAGAGGAACAAAAACTAATAGTTGTAGCCAGATGTTTCCTTGTGTCTGATGTGGTTCCAATTGCAGACGTGATCCACTGCTACTAATTGTGATGAGGTTTTGGGCAACTGCTGTGCCATTATTATTGGCCTTATCACAGGTAAAATTTCTAGGTATTATGAAACTGTGAGAAATGGGCTCTCTGAGGACAAAAATCACAAAGAATAGAACAATGCATTATGCTCCCCTTTTCCATCATTGATTCCAGCTGCATGAAAAATAAAATAAAAAAATGTTACAAATGTGTCAAGTGATCTGAAAACACCTTTTCCTTTAGTTATGGTCTAAAATTCTTTGGCGTTAAAACAAATTTACAGATGTTAACTCCTGTTATAAAGAGAAAATTCCTTCAATCCAGATAGGTGTTCTGGCAACTTTACAAGAAACGGAGTTTTAACTCTCAAGTTACAATGCACTGTTCTGAGGACAACAGTCATGACAAATAGAATGATAAATGCTTTATGCTTTTTTTCCCCTAAATGGGTACATCTTGGATGAGTTATTTGACATCTTTTCTTTTATTGCTGGTCTGAAATCTTTTATAGGTCAGGTGAATTATTAAAGCTTATCTGCAATTATAAACAGATGACACAACTCTTTCTGAAAAGGTAACATTTTGATGCTATCAGTCTAGTTTGTTAGAAACAGGACTGCATCTCTCATATTGCAATGCCATGCTCCCAAAATAGACATCAATAAAAATGCCCAGTGTGAGGCTTGAACTCACGACCTTCAGATTATGAGACTGACGCACTACCAACTGCGCTAACTAGGCAACTGTAGGCTTATTTTTGGATTAGAAAAGGTGAGGCATTTTGGATTAACAAATTTCCTTTATCAGTAAAAATGTTTTCCTTGTATGAAACTTTGAAGGAGATTTATTTCAGCTTCCCATATGGTCTAGCGGTAAGGATTCCTGGTTTTCACCCAGGCGGCTTGTGTTCGACTCCCGGTATGGGAATGGAATCTTATTGTTGTTTCTAAACAGATTCAAAAGCAGAGGAACAAAAACTAATAGTTGTAGCCAGATGTTTCCTTGTGTCTGATGTGGTTCCAATTGCAGACGTGATCCACTGCTACTAATTGTGACAAGGTTTTGGGCAACTGCTGTGCCATTATCATTGGCCTTATCAAAGGTAAAATTTCCAGGTATTATTAAACTGTGAGAAATGGGCTCTCTGAGGACAAAAATCACAAAGAATAGAACAATGCATTATGCTCCCCTTTTCCATCATTGATTCCAGCTGCATGAAAAATAAAATAAAAAAATGTTACAAATGTGTCAAGTGATCTGAAAACACCTTTTCCATTAGTTATGGTCTAAAATCCTTTGGTGTTAAAACAAATTTACAGATGTTAACTCCTGTTATAAAGAGAAAATTCCTTCAATCCGGATAGGTGTTCTGGCAACTTTACAAGAAACTGAGTTTTAACTCTCAAGTTACAATGCACTGTTCTGAGGACAACAGTCATGACAAATAGAATGAAAAATGCTTTATGCTTTTTTTCCCCTAATTGGGTACATCTTGGATGAGTTATTTGACATCTTTTCTTTTATTGCTGGTCTGAAATCTTTTATAGGTCAGGTGAATTATTAAAGCTTATCTGCAATTATAAACAGATGACACAACTCTTTCTGAAAGGTAACATTTTGATGCTATCAGTCTAGTTTGTTAGAAACAGGACTGCATCTCTCATATTGCAATGCCATGCTCCCAAAATAGACATCAATAAAAATGCCCTGTGTGAGGCTTGAACTCACGACCTTCAGATTATGAGACTGACGCGCTACCAACTGCGCTAACAAGGCAACTGTAGGCTTATTTTTGGATTAGAAAAGGTGAGGCATTTTGGATTAACAAATTTCCTATATCAGTAAAAATGATTTCCTTGTATGAAACTTTGAAGGAGATTTACTTCAGCTTCCCATATGGTCTAGCGGTAAGGATTCCTGGTTTTCACCCAGGCGGCCCGGGTTAGACTCCCGGTATGGGAATGGAATCTTATTGTTGTTTCTAAACAGATTCAAAAGCAGAGGAACAAAAACTAATAGTTGTAGCCAGATGTTTCCTTGTGTCTGATGTGGTTCCAATTGCAGACGTGATCCACTGCTACTAATTGTGACAAGGTTTTGGGCAACTGCTGTGCCATTATGATTGGCCTTATCAAAGGTAAAATTTCCAGGTATTATGAAACTGTGAGAAATGGGCTCTCTGAGGACAAAAATCACAAAGAATAGAACAATGCATTATGCTCCCCTTTTCCATCATTGATTCCAGCTGCATGAAAAATAAAATAAAAAAATGTTACAAATGTGTCAAGTGATCTGAAAACACCTTTTCCATTAGTTATGGTCTAAAATCCTTTGGCGTTAAAACAAATTTACAGATGTTAAGTCCTGTTATAAAGAGAAAATTCCTTCAATCCAGATAGGTGTTCTGGCAACTTTACAAGAAACAGAGTTTTAACTCTCAAGTTCCAATACACTGTTCTGAGGACTACAGTCATGACAAATAGAATGAAAAATGCTTTATGCTTGTTTTGCCCTAAATGGGGTACATCTTGGATGAGTTATTTGACATCTTTTCTTTTATTGCTGGTCTGAAATCTTTTATAGGTCAGGTGAATTATTAAAGCTTATCTGCAATTATAAACAGATGACACAACTCTTTCTGAAAGGTAACATTTTGATGCACTCAGTCTAGTTTGTTAGAAACAGGACTGCATCTCTCATATTGCAATGCCATGCTCCCAAAATAGACATAAAAAAAAATGCCCTGTGTGAGGCTTGAACTCACGACCTTCAGATTATGAGACTGACGCGCTACCAACTGCGCTAACAAGGTAACTGTAGGCTTATTTTTGGATTAGAAAAGGTGAGGCATTTTGGATTAACAAATTTCCTATATCAGTAAAAATGTTTTCCTTGTATGAAACTTTGAAAGAGATTTATTTCAGCTTCCCATATGGTCTAGCGGTAAGGATTCCTGGTTTTCACCCAGGCGGCCCGGGTTCGACTCCCGGTATGGGAATGGAATCTTATTGTTGTTTCTAAACAGATTCAAAAGCAGAGGAACAAAAACTAACAGTTGTAGCCAGATGTTTCCTTGTGTCTGATATGGTTCCAATTGCAGACGTGATCCACTGCTACTAATTGTGACAAGGTTTTGGGCAACTGCTGTGCCATTATCATTGGCCTTATCAAAGGTAAAATTTCCAGGTATTATGAAACTGTGAGAAATGGGCTCTCTGAGGACAAAAATCACAAAGAATAGAACAATGCATTATGCTCCCCTTTTCCATCATTGATTCCAGCTGCATGAAAAATAAAATAAAAAAATGTTACAAATGTGTCAAGTGATCTGAAAACACCTTTTCCATTAGTTATGGTCTAAAATCCTTTGGCGTTAAAACAAATTTACAGATGTTAAGTCCTGTTATAAAGAGAAAATTCCTTCAATCCGGATAGGTGTTCTGGCAACTTTACAAGAAACAGAGTTTTAACTCTCAAGTTCCAATACACTGTTCTGAGGACTACAGTCATGACAAATAGAATGAAAAATGCTTTATGCTTGTTTTCCCCTAAATGGGGTAGATCTTGGATGAGTTATTTGACATCTTTTCTTTTATTGCTGGTCTGAAATCTTTTATAGGTCAGGTGAATTATTAAAGCTTATCTGCAATTATAAACAGATGACACAACTCTTTCTGAAAGGTAACATTTTGATGCAATCAGTCTAGTTTGTTAGAAACAGGACTGCATCTCTCATATTGTAATGCCATGCTCCCAAAACAGACATCAATAAAAATGCCCTGTGTGAGGCTTGAACTCATGACCTTCAGATTATGAGACTGACGCGCTACCAACTGCGCTAACAAGGCAACTGTAGCCTTAGATTTGGATTAGAAAAGGTGAGGCATTTTGGTTTAACAAATTTCCGATATCAGTAAAAATGTTTTCCATGTATGAAACTTTGAAGGAGATTTATTTCCGCTTCCCATATGGTCTAGCGGTAAGGATTCCTGGTTTTCACCCAGGTGGCCCGGGTTCGACTCCCGGTATGGGAATGGAATCTTATTGTTGTTTCTAAACAGATTCAAAAGCAGAGGAACAAAAACTAATAGTTGTAGCCAGATGTTTCCTTGTGTCTGATGTGGTTCCAATTGCAGACGTGATCCACTGCTACTAATTGTGATGAGGTTTTGGGCAACTGCTGTGCCATTATCATTGGCCTTATCATAGGTAAAATTTCTAGGTATTATGAAACTGTGAGAAATGGGCTCTCTGAGGACAAAAATCACAAAGAATAGAACAATGCATTATGCTCCCCTTTTCCATCATTGATTCCAGCTGCATGAAAAATAAAATAAAAAAATGTTACAAATGTGTCAAGTGATCTGAAAACACCTTTTCCATTAGTTATGGTCTAAAATCCTTTGGCGTTAAAACAAATTTACAGATGGTAACTCCTGTTATAAAGAGAAAATTCCTTCAATCCGGATAGGTGTTCTGGCAACTTTACAAGAAACAGAGTTTTAACTCTCAAGTTCCAATACACTGTTCTGAGGACAACAGTCATGACAAATAGAATGAAAAATGCTTTATGCTTGTTTTCCCCTAAATGGGGTACATCTTGGATGAGTTATTTGACATCTTTTCTTTTATTGCTGGTCTGAAATCTTTTATAGGTCAGGTGAATTATTAAAGCTTATCTGCAATTATAAACAGATGACACAAATCTTTCTGAAAGGTAACATTTTGATGCAATCAGTCTAGTTTGTTAGAAACAGGACTGCATCTCTCATATTGTAATGCCATGCTTCCAAAACAGACATCAATAAAAATGCCCTGTGTGAGGCTTGAACTCACGACCTTCAGATTATGAGACTGACGCGCTACCAACTGCGCTAACAAGGCAACTGTAGCCTTAGATTTGGATTAGAAAAGGTGAGGCATTTTGGTTTAACAAATTTCCTATATCAGTAAAAATGTTTTCCTTGTATGAAACTTTGAAGGAGATTTACTTCAGCTTCCCATATGGTCTAGCGGTAAGAATTCCTGGTTTTCACCCCGGCGGCTCGGGTTCGACTCCCGGTATGGGAATGGAATCTTATTGTTGTTTCTAAACAGATTCAAAAGCAGAGGAACAAAAACTAATAGTTGTAGCCAGATGTTTCCTTGTGTCTGATGTGGTTCCAATTACAGACGTGATCCACTGCTACTAATTGTGACAAGGTTTTGGGCAACTGCTGTGCCATTATCATTGGCCTTATCAACGGTAAAATTTCCAGGTATTATGAAACTGTGAGAAATGGGCTCTCTGAGGACAAAAATCACAAAGAATAGAACAATGCATTATGCTCCCCTTTTCCATCATTGATTCCAGCTGCATGAAAAATAAAATAAAAAAATGTTACAAATGTGTCAAGTGATCTGAAAACACCTTTTCCTTTAGTTATGGTCTAAAATCCTTTGGCGTTAAAACAAATTTACAGATGTTAACTCCTGTTATAAAGAGAAAATTCCTTCAATCCAGATAGGTGTTCTGGCAACTTTACAAGAAACGGAGTTTTAACTCTCAAGTTACAATGCACTGTTCTGAGGACAACAGTCATGACAAATAGAATGAAAAATGCTTTATGCTTTTTTTCCCCTAAATGGGTACATCTTGGATGAGTTATTTGACATCTTTTCTTTTATTGCTGGTCTGAAATCTTTTATAGGTCAGGTGAATAATTAAAGCTTATCTGCAATTATAAACAGATGACACAACTCTTTCTGAAAAGGTAACATTTTGATGCTATCAGTCTAGTTTGTTAGAAACAGGACTGCATCTCTCATATTGCAATGCCATGCTCCCAAAATAGACATCAATAAAAATGCCCTGTGTGAGGCTTGAACTCACGACCTTCAGATTATGAGACTGATGCGCTACCAACTGCGCTAACTAGGCAACTGTAGGCTTATTTTTGGATTAGAAAAGGTGAGGCATTTTGGATTAACAAATTTCCTATATCAGTAAAAATGTTTTCCTTGTATGAAACTTTGAAGGAGATTTATTTCAGCTTCCCATATGGTCTAGCGGTAAGGATTCCTGGTTTTCACCCAGGCGGCTTGTGTTCGACTCCCGGTATGGGAATGGAATCTTATTGTTGTTTCTAAACAGATTCAAAAGCAGAGGAACAAAAACTAATAGTTGTAGCCAGATGTTTCCTTGTGTCTGATGTGGTTCCAATTGCAGACGTGATCCACTGCTACTAATTGTGACAAGGTTTTGGGCAACTGCTGTGCCATTATCATTGGCCTTATCAACGGTAAAATTTCCAGGTATTATGAAACTGTGAGAATTGGGCTCTCTGAGGACAAAAATCACAAAGAATAGAACAATGCATTATGCTCCCCTTTTCCATCATTGATTCCAGCTGCATGAAAAATAAAATAAAAAAATGTTACAAATGTGTCAAGTGATCTGAAAACACCTTTTCCATTAGTTATGGTCTAAAATCCTTTGGCGTTAAAACAAATTTACAGATGTTAAGTCCTGTTATAAAAAGAAAATTCCTTCAATCCGGATAGGTGTTCTGGCAACTTTACAAGAAACAGAGTTTTAACTCTTAAGTTCCAATACACTGTTCTGAGGACTACAGTCATGACAAATAGAATGAAAAATGCTTTATGCTTGTTTTCCCTTAAATGGGGTAGATCTTGGATGAGTTATTTGACATCTTTTCTTTTATTGCTGGTCTGAAATCTTTTATAGGTCAGGTGAATTATTAAAGCTTATCTGCAATTATAAACAGATGACACAACTCTTTCTGAAAGGTAACATTTTGATGCAATCAGTCTAGTTTGATAGAAACAGGACTGCATCTCTCATATTGTAATGCCATGCTCCCAAAACAGACATCAATAAAAATGCCTTGTGTGAGGCTTGAACTCACGACCTACAGATTATGAGACTGACGCGCTACCAACTGCGCTAACAAGGCAACTGTAGCCTTAGATTTGAATTAGAAAAGGTGAGGCATTTTGGTTTAACAAATTTCCGATATCAGTAAAAATGTTTTCCTTGTATGAAACTTTGAAGGAGATTTGTTTCAGCTTCCCATATGGTCTAGCGGTAAGGATTCCTGGTTTTCACCCCGGCGGCCCGGGTTCGACTCCCGGTATGGGAATGGAATCTTATTGTTGTTTCTAAACAGATTCAAAAGCAGAGGAACAAAAACTAATAGTTGTAGCCAGATGTTTCCTTGTGTCTGATGTGGTTCCAATTGCAGACGTGATCCACTGCTACTAATTGTGACAAGGTTTTGGGCAACTGCTGTGCCATTATCATTGGCCTTATCACAGGTAAAATTTCCAGGTATTATGAAACTGTGAGAAATGGGCTCTCTGAGGACAAAAATCACAAAGAATAGAACAATGCATTATGCTCCCCTTTTCCATCATTGATTCCAGCTGCATAAAAAATAAAATAAAAAAATGTTACAAATGTGTCAAGTGATCTGAAAACACCTTTTCCATTAGTTATGGTCTAAAATCCTTTGGCGTTAAAACAAATTTACAGATGTTAACTCCTGTTATAAAGAGAAAATTCCTTAAATCCAGATAGGTGTTCTGGCAACTTTACAAGAAACAGAGTTTTAACTCTCAAGTTACAATGCACTGTTCTGAGGACAACAGTCATGACAAATAGAATGAAAAATGCTTTATGCTTTTTTTCCCCTAAATGGGTACATCTTGGATGAGTTATTTGACATTTTTTCTTTTATTGCTGGTCTGAAATCTTTTATAGGTCAGGTGAATTATTAAAGCTTATCTGCAATTATAAACAGATGACACAACTCTTTCTGAAAGGTAACATTTTGATGCTATCAGTCTAGTTTGTTAGAAACAGGACTGCATCTCTCATATTGCAATGCCATGCTCCCAAAATAGACATCAATAAAAATGCCCTGTGTGAGGCTTGAACTCATGACCTTCAGATTATGAGACTGACGCGCTACCAACTGCGCTAACAAGGCAACTGTAGGCTTATTTTTGGATTAGAAAAGGTGAGGCATTTTGGATTAACAAATTTCCTATATTAGTAAAAATGATTTCCTTGTATGAAACTTTGAAGGAGATTTATTTCAGCTTCCCATATGTTCTAGCGGTAAGGATTCCTGGTTTTCACCCAAGCGGCCCGGTTCGACTCCCGGTATGGGAATGGAATCTTATTGTTGTTTCTAAACAGATTCAAAAGCAGAGGAACAAAAACTAATAGTTGTAGCCAGATGTTTCCTTGTGTCTGATGTGGTTCCAATTGCAGACGTGATCCACTGCTACTAATTGTGACAAGGTTTTGGGCAACTGCTGTGCCATTATCATTGGCCTTATCAACGGTAAAATTTCCAGGTATTATGAAACTGTGAGTAATGGGCTCTCTGAGGACAAAAATCACAAAGAATAGAACAATGCATTATGCTCCCCTTTTCCATCATTGATTCCAGCTGCATGAAAAATAAAATAAAAAAATGTTACAAATGTGTCAAGTGATCTGAAAACACCTTTTCCATTAGTTATGGTCTAAAATCCTTTGGCGTTAAAACAAATTTACAGATGTTAAGTCCTGTTATAAAAAGAAAATTCCTTCAATCCGGATAGGTGTTCTGGCAACTTTACAAGAAACAGAGTTTTAACTCTTAAGTTCCAATACACTGTTCTGAGGACTACAGTCATGACAAATAGAATGAAAAATGCTTTATGCTTGTTTTCCCCTAAATGGGGTAGATCTTGGATGAGTTATTTGACATCTTTTCTTTTATTGCTGGTCTGAAATCTTTTATAGGTCAGGTGAATTATTAAAGCTTATCTGCAATTATAAACAGATGACACAACTCTTTCTGAAAGGTAACATTTTGATGCAATCAGTCTAGTTTGTTAGAAACAGGACTGCATCTCTCATTTTGTAATGCCATGCTCCCAAAACAGACATCAATAAAAATGCCCTGTGTGAGGCTTGAACTCACGACCTTCAGATTATGAGACTGACGCGCTACCAACTGCGCTAACAAGGCAACTGTAGCCTTAGATTTGAATTAGAAAAGGTGAGGCATTTTGGTTTAACAAATTTCCGATATCAGTAAAAATGTTTTCCTTGTATGAAACTTTGAAGGAGATTTGTTTCAGCTTCCCATATGGTCTAGCGGTAAGGATTCCTGGTTTTCACCCAGGTGGGCTGGGTTCGACTCCCGGTATGGGAATGGAATCTTATTGTTGTTTCTAAACAGATTCAAAAGCAGAGGAACAAAAACTAATAGTTGTAGCCAGATGTTTCCTTGTGTCTGATGTGGTTCCAATTGCAGACGTGATCCACTGCTACTAATTGTGACAAGGTTTTGGGCAACTGCTGTGCCATTATGATTGGCCTTATCAAAGGTAAAATTTCCAGGTATTATGAAACTGTGAGAAATGGGCTCTCTGAGGACAAAAATCACAAAGAATAGAACAATGCATTATGCTCCCCTTTTCCATCATTGATTCCAGCTGCATGAAAAATAAAATAAAAAAAAGTTACAAATGTGTCAAGTGATCTGAAAACACCTTTTCCATTAGTTATGGTCTAAAATCCTTTGGCGTTAAAACAAATTTACAGATGTTAAGTCCTATTATAAATAGAAAATTCCTTCAATCCAGATAGGTGTTCTGGCAACTTTACAAGAAACAGAGTTTTAACTCTCAAGTTCCAATACACTGTTCTGAGGACTACAGTCATGACAAATAGAATGAAAAATGCTTTATGCTTGTTTTCCCCTAAATGGGGTAGATCTTGGATGAGTTATTTGACATCTTTTCTTTTATTGCTGGTCTGAAATCTTTTATAGGTCAGGTGAATTATTAAAGCTTATCTGCAATTATAAACAGATGACACAAATCTTTCTGAAAGGTAACATTTTGATGCAATCAGTCTAGTTTGTTAGAAACAGGACTGCATCTCTCATATTGCAATGCCATGCTCCCAAAATAGACATCAATAAAAATTCCCTGTGTGAGGCTTGAACTCACGACCTTCAGATTATGAGACTGATGCGCTACCAACTACGCTAACAAGGCAACTGTAGGCTTGTTTTTGGATTAGAAAAGGTGAGGCATTTTGGATTAACAAATTTCCTATATCAGTAAAAATGTTTTCCTTGTATGAAACTTTGAAGGAGATTTACTTCAGCTTCCCATATGGTCTAGCGGTAAGGATTCCTGGTTTTCACCCAGGCGGCCCGGGTTAGACTCCCGGTATGGGAATGGAATCTTATTGTTGTTTCTAAACAGATTCAAAAGCAGAGGAACAAAAACTAATAGTTGTAGCCAGATGTTTCCTTGTGTCTGATGTGGTTCCAATTGCAGACGTGATCCACTGCTACTAATTGTGACAAGGTTTGGGGCAACTGCTGTGCCATTATCATTGGCCTTATCAACGGTAAAATTTCCAGGTATTATGAAACTGTGAGAAATGGGCTCTCTGAGGACAAAAATCACAAAGAATAGAACAATGCATTATGCTCCCCTTTTCCATCATTGATTCCAGCTGCATGAAAAATAAAATAAAAAATTTTTACAAATGTGTCAAGTGATCTGAAAACACCTTTTCCATTAGTTATGGTCTAAAATCCTTTGGCGTTAAAACAAATTTACAGATGTTAAGTCCTGTTATAAAAAGAAAATTCCTTCAATCCGGGTAGGTGTTCTGGCAACTTTACAAGAAACAGAGTTTTAACTCTGAAGTTCCAATACACTGTTCTGAGGACTACAGTCATGACAAATAGAATGAAAAATGCTTTATGTTTGTTTTCCCCTAAATGGGGTAGATCTTGGATGAGTTATTTGACATCTTTTCTTTTATTGCTGGTCTGAAATCTTTTATAGGTCAGGTGAATTATTAAAGCTTATCTGCAATTATAAACAGATGACACAACTCTTTCTGAAAGGTAACATTTTGATGCAATCAGTCTAGTTTGTTAGAAACAGGACTGCATCTCTCATATTGTAATGCCATGCTCCCAAAACAGACATCAATAAAAATGCCCTGTGTGAGGCTTGAACTCACGACCTTCAGATTATGAGACTGACGCGCTACCAACTGCGCTAACAAGGCAACTGTAGCCTTAGATTTGGATTAGAAAAGGTGAGGCATTTTGGTATAACAAATTTCCGATATCAGTAAAAATGTTTTCCTTGTATGAAACTTTGAAGGAGATTTATTTCAGCTTCCCATATGGTCTAGCGGTAAGGATTCCTGGTTTTCACCCAGGCGGCCCGGGTTCGACTCCCGGTATGGGAATGGAATCTTATTGTTGTTTCTAAACAGATTCAAAAGCAGAGGAACAAAAACTAATAGTTGTAGCCAGATGTTTCCTTGTGTCTGATGTGGTTCCAATTGCAGACGTGATCCACTGCTACTAATTGTGATGAGGTTTTGGGCAACTGCTGTGCCATTATTATTGGCCTTATCACAGGTAAAATTTCTAGGTATTATGAAACTGTGAGAAATTGGCTCTCTGAGGACAAAAATCACAAAGAATAGAACAATGCATTATGCTCCCCTTTTCCATCATTGATTCCAGCTGCATGAAAAATAAAATAAAAAAATGTTACAAATGTGTCAAGTGATCTGAAAACACCTTTTCCTTTAGTTATGGTCTAAAATCCTTTCGCGTTAAAACAAATTTACAGATGTTAACTCCTGTTATAAAGAGAAAATTCCTTCAATCCAGATAGGTGTTCTGGCAACTTTACAAGAAACGGAGTTTTAACTCTCAAGTTACAATGCACTGTTCTGAGGACAACAGTCATGACAAATAGAATGAAAAATGCTTTATGCTTTTTTTCCCCTAAATGGGTACATCTTGGATGAGTTATTTGACATCTTTTCTTTTATTGCTGGTCTGAAATCTTTTATAGGTCAGGTGAATTATTAAAGCTTATCTGCAATTATAAACAGATGACACAACTCTTTCTGAAAAGGTAACATTTTGATGCTATCAGTCTAGTTTGTTAGAAACAGGACTGCATCTCTCATATTGCAATGCCATGCTCCCAAAATAGACATCAATAAAAATGCCCTGTGTGAGGCTTGAACTCACGACCTTCAGATTATGAGACTGACGCGCTACAAACTGCGCTAACTAGGCAACTGTAGGCTTATTTTTGGATTAGAAAAGGTGAGGCATTTTGGATTAACAAATTTCCTATATCAGTAAAAATGTTTTCCTTGTATGAAACTTTGAAGGAGATTTATTTCAGCTTCCCATATGGTCTAGCGGTAAGGATTCCTGGTTTTCACCCAGGCGGCTTGTGTTCGACTCCCGGTATGGGAATGGAATCTTATTGTTGTTTCTAAACAGATTCAAAAGCAGAGGAACAAAAACTAATAGTTGTAGCCAGATGTTTCCTTGTGTCTGATGTGGTTCCAATTGCAGACGTGATCCACTGCTACTAATTGTGACAAGGTTTTGGGCAACTGCTGTGCCATTATCATTGGCCTTATCAACGGTAAAATTTCCAGGTATTATGAAACAGTGAGAAATGGGCTCTCTGAGGACAAAAATCACAAAGAATAGAACAATGCATTATGCTCCCCTTTTCCATCATTGATTCCAGCTGCATGAAAAATAAAATAAAAAAATTTTACAAATGTGTCAAGTGATCTGAAAACACCTTTTCCATTAGTTATGGTCTAAAATCCTTTGGCGTTAAAACAAATTTACAGATGTTAAGTCCTGTTATAAAAAGAAAATTCCTTCAATCCGGATAGGTGTTCTGGCAACTTTACAAGAAACAGAGTTTTAACTCTTAAGTTCCAATACACTGTTCTGAGGACTACAGTCATGACAAATAGAATGAAAAATGCTTTATGCTTGTTTTCCCCTAAATGGGGTAGATCTTGGATGAGTTATTTGACATCTTTTCTTTTATTGCTGGTCTGAAATCTTTTATAGGTCAGGTGAATTATTAAAGCTTATCTGCAATTATAAACAGATGACACAACTCTTTCTGAAAGGTAACATTTTGATGCAATCAGTCTAGTTTGTTAGAAACAGGACTGCATCTCTCATATTGCAATGCCATGCTCCCAAAATAGACATCAATAAAACTGCCCTGTGTGAGGCTTGAACTCACGACCTTCAGATTATGAGACTGACGCGCTACCAACTGCGCTAACAAGGCAACTGTAGGCTTATTTTTGGATTAGAAAAGGTGAGGCATTTTGGATTAACAAATCTCCTATATCAGTAAAAATGATTTCCTTGTATGAAACTTTGAAGGAGATTTATTTCAGCTTCCCATATGTTCTAGCGGTAAGGATTCCTGGTTTTCACCCAGGTGGCCCGGGTTTGACTCCCGGTATGGGAATGGAATCTTATTGTTGTTTCTAAACAGATTCAAAAGCAGAGGAACAAAAACTAATAGTTGTAGCCAGATGTTTCCTTGTGTCTGATGTGGTTCCAATTGCAGACGTGATCCACTGCTACTAATTGTGATGAGGTTTTGGGCAACTGCTGTGCCATTATTATTGGCCTTATCACAGGTAAAATTTCTAGGTATTATGAAACTGTGAGAAATTGGCTCTCTGAGGACAAAAATCACAAAGAATAGAACAATGCATTATGCTCCCCTTTTCCATCATTGATTCCAGCTGCATGAAAAATAAAATAAAAAAATGTTACAAATGTGTCAAGTGATCTGAAAACACCTTTTCCTTTAGTTATGGTCTAAAATCCTTTGGCGTTAAAACAAATTTACAGATGTTAACTCCTGTTATAAAGAGAAAATTCCTTCAATCCAGATAGGTGTTCTGGCAACTTTACAAGAAACGGAGTTTTAACTCTCAAGTTACAATGCACTGTTCTGAGGACAACAGTCATGACAAATAGAATGAAAAATGCTTTATGCTTTTTTTCCCCTAAATGGGTACATCTTGGATGAGTTATTTGACATCTTTTCTTTTATTGCTGGTCTGAAATCTTTTATAGGTCAGGTGAATTATTAAAGCTTATCTGCAATTATAAACAGATGACACAACTCTTTCTGAAAAGGTAACATTTTGATGCTATCAGTCTAGTTTGTTAGAAACAGGACTGCATCTCTCATATTGCAATGCCATGCTCCCAAAATAGACATCAATAAAAATGCCCTGTGTGAGGCTTGAACTCACGACCTTCAGATTATGAGACTGACGCGCTACAAACTGCGCTAACTAGGCAACTGTAGGCTTATTTTTGGATTAGAAAAGGTGAGGCATTTTGGATTAACAAATTTCCTATATCAGTAAAAATGTTTTCCTTGTATGAAACTTTGAAGGAGATTTATTTCAGCTTCCCATATGGTCTAGCGGTAAGGATTCCTGGTTTTCACCCAGGCGGCTTGTGTTCGACTCCCGGTATGGGAATGGAATCTTATTGTTGTTTCTAAACAGATTCAAAAGCAGAGGAACAAAAACTAATAGTTGTAGCCAGATGTTTCCTTGTGTCTGATGTGGTTCCAATTGCAGACGTGATCCACTGCTACTAATTGTGACAAGGTTTTGGGCAACTGCTGTGCCATTATCATTGGCCTTATCAACGGTAAAATTTCCAGGTATTATGAAACAGTGAGAAATGGGCTCTCTGAGGACAAAAATCACAAAGAATAGAACAATGCATTATGCTCCCCTTTTCCATCATTGATTCCAGCTGCATGAAAAATAAAATAAAAAATTTTTACAAATGTGTCAAGTGATCTGAAAACACCTTTTCCATTAGTTATGGTCTAAAATCCTTTGGCGTTAAAACAAATTTACAGATGTTAAGTCCTGTTATAAAAAGAAAATTCCTTCAATCCGGATAGGTGTTCTGGCAACTTTACAAGAAACAGAGTTTTAACTCTTAAGTTCCAATACACTGTTCTGAGGACTACAGTCATGACAAATAGAATGAAAAATGCTTTATGCTTGTTTTCCCCTAAATGGGGTAGATCTTGGATGAGTTATTTGACATCTTTTCTTTTATTGCTGGTCTGAAATCTTTTATAGGTCAGGTGAATTATTAAAGCTTATCTGCAATTATAAACAGATGACACAACTCTTTCTGAAAGGTAACATTTTGATGCAATCAGTCTAGTTTGTTAGAAACAGGACTGCATCTCTCATATTGCAATGCCATGCTCCCAAAATAGACATCAATAAAACTGCCCTGTGTGAGGCTTGAACTCACGACCTTCAGATTATGAGACTGACGCGCTACCAACTGCGCTAACAAGGCAACTGTAGGCTTATTTTTGGATTAGAAAAGGTGAGGCATTTTGGATTAACAAATTTCCTATATCAGTAAAAATGATTTCCTTGTATGAAACTTTGAAGGAGATTTATTTCAGCTTCCCATATGTTCTAGCGGTAAGGATTCCTGGTTTTCACCCAGGTGGCCCGGGTTTGACTCCCGGTATGGGAATGGAATCTTATTGTTGTTTCTAAACAGATTCAAAAGCAGAGGAACAAAAACTAATAGTTGTAGCCAGATGTTTCCTTGTGTCTGATGTGGTTCCAATTGCAGACGTGATCCACTGCTACTAATTGTGATGAGGTTTTGGGCAACTGCTGTGCCATTATTATTGGCCTTATCACAGGTAAAATTTCTAGGTGTTATGAAACTGTGAGAAATGGGCTCTCTGAGGACAAAAATCACAAAGAATAGAACAATGCATTATGCTCCCCTTTTCCATCATTGATTCCAGCTGCATGAAAAATAAAATAAAAAAATGTTACAAATGTGTCAAGTGATCTGAAAACACCTTTTCCATTAGTTATGGTCTAAAATCCTTTGGCGTTAAAACAAATTTACAGATGTTAACTCCTGTTATAAAGAGAAAATTCCTTCAATCCGGATAGGTGTTCTGGCAACTTTACAAGAAACTGAGTTTTAACTCTCAAGTTACAATGCACTGTTCTGAGGACAACAGTCATGACAAATAGAATGAAAAATGCTTTATGCTTTTTTTCCCCTAAATGGGTACATCTTGGATGAGTTATTTGACATCTTTTCTTTTATTGCTGGTCTGAAATCTTTTATAGGTCAGGTGAATTATTAAAGCTTATCTGCAATTATAAACAGATGACACAACTCTTTCTGAAAGGAAACATTTTGATGCTATCAGTCTAGTTTGTTAGAAACAGGACTGCATCTCTCATATTGCAATGCCATGCTCCCAAAATAGACATCAATAAAAATGCCCTGTGTGAGGCTTGAACTCACGACCTTCAGATTATGAGACTGACGCGCTACCAACTGCGCTAACAAAGCAACTGTAGGCTTATTTTTGGATTAGAATAGGTGAGGCATTTTGGATTAACAAATTTCCTATATCAGTAAAAATGTTTTCCTTGTATGAAACTTTGAAGGAGATTTACTTCAGCTTCCCATATGGTCTAGCGGTAAGGATTCCTGGTTTTCACCCAGGCGGCCTGGGTTAGACTCCCGGTATGGGAATGGAATCTTATTGTTGTTTCTAAACAGATTCAAAAGCAGAGGAACAAAAACTAATAGTTGTAGCCAGATGTTTCCTTGTGTCTGATGTGGTTCCAATTGCAGACGTGATCCACTGCTACTAATTGTGACAAGGTTTTGGGCAACTGCTGTGCCATTATCATTGGCCTTATCACAGGTAAAATTTCCAGGTATTATGAAACTGTGAGAAATGGGCTCTCTGAGGACAAAAATCACAAAGAATAGAACAATGCATTATGCTCCCCTTTTCCATCATTGATTCCAGCTGCATGAAAAATAAAATAAAAAAATGTTACAAATGTGTCAAGTGATCTGAAAACACCTTTTCCATTAGTTATGGTCTAAAATCCTTTGGCGTTAAAACAAATTTACAGATGTTAACTCCTGTTATAAAGAGAAAATTCCTTAAATCCAGATAGGTGTTCTGGCAACTTTACAAGAAACAGAGTTTTAACTCTCAAGTTACAATGCACTGTTCTGAGGACAACAGTCATGACAAATAGAATGAAAAATGCTTTATGCTTTTTTTCCCCTAAATGGGTACATCTTGGATGAGTTATTTGACATCTTTTCTTTTATTGCTGGTCTGAAATCTTTTATAGGTCAGGTGAATTATTAAAGCTTATCTGCAATTATAAACAGATGACACAACTCTTTCTGAAAGGTAACATTTTGATGCTATCAGTCTAGTTTGTTAGAAACAGGACTGCATCTCTCATATTGCAATGCCATGCTCCCAAAATAGACATCAATAAAAATGCCCTGTGTGAGGCTTGAACTCACGACCTTCAGATTATGAGACTGACACGCTACCAACTGCGCTAACAAGGCAACTGTAGGCTTATTTTTGGATTAGAAAAGGTGAGGCATTTTGGATTAACAAATTTCCTATATCAGTAAAAATGTTTTCCTTGTATGAAACTTTGAAAGAGATTTATTTCAGCTTCCCATATGGTCTAGCGGTAAGGATTCCTGGTTTTCACCCAGGCGGCCTGGGTTCGACTCCCGGTATGGGAATGGAATCTTATTGTTGTTTCTAAACAGATTCAAAAGCAGAGGAACAAAAACTAATAGTTGTAGCCAGATGTTTCCTTGTGTCTGATATGGTTCCAATTGCAGACGTGATCCACTGCTACTAATTGTGACAAGGTTTTGGGCAACTGCTGTGCCATTATCATTGGCCTTATCAAAGGTAAAATTTCCAGGTATTATGAAACTGTGAGAAATGGGCTCTCTGAGGACAAAAATCACAAAGAATTGAACAATGCATTATGCTCCCCTTTTCCATCATTGATTCCAGCTGCATGAAAAATAAAATAAAAAAATGTTACAAATGTGTCAAGTGATCTGAAAACACCTTTTCCATTAGTTATGGTCTAAAATCCTTTGGCGTTAAAACAAATTTACAGATGTTAAGTCCTGTTATAAAGAGAAAATTCCTTCAATCCGGATAGGTGTTCTGGCAACTTTACAAGAAACAGAGTTTTAACTCTCAAGTTCCAATACACTGTTCTGAGGACTACAGTCATGACAAATAGAATGAAAAATGCTTTATGCTTGTTTTCCCCTAAATGGGGTAGATCTTGGATGAGTTATTTGACATCTTTTCTTTTATTGCTGGTCTGAAATCTTTTATAGGTCAGGTGAATTATTAAAGCTTATCTGCAATTATAAACAGATGACACAACTCTTTCTGAAAGGTAAGATTTTGATGCAATCAGTCTAGTTTGTTAGAAACAGGACTGCATCTCTCATATTGTAATGCCATGCTCCCAAAACAGACATCAATAAAAATGCCCTGTGTGAGGCTTGAACTCACGACCTTCAGATTATGAGACTGACGCGCTACCAACTGCGCTAACAAGGCAACTGTAGCCTTAGATTTGGATTAGAAAAGGTGAGGCATTTTGGTTTAACAAATTTCCTATATCAGTAAAAATGTTTTCCTTGTATGAAACTTTGAAGGAGATTTACTTTAGCTTCCCATATGGTCTAGAGGTAAGAATTCCTGGTTTTCACCCAGGCGGCTCGGGTTCGACTCCCGGTATGGGAATGGAATCTTATTGTTGTTTCTAAACAGATTCAAAAGCAGAGGAACAAAAACTAATAGTTGTAGCCAGATGTTTCCTTGTGTCTGATGTGGTTCCAATTGCAGACGTGATCCACTGCTACTAATTGTGATGAGGTTTTGGGCAACTGCTGTGCCATTATCATTGGCCTTATCACAGGTAAAATTTCTAGGTATTATGAAACTGTGAGAAATGGGCTCTCTGAGGACAAAAATCACAAAGAATAGAACAATGCATTATGCTCCCCTTTTCCATCATTGATTCCAGCTGCATGAAAAATAAAATAAAAAAATGTTACAAATGTGTCAAGTGATCTGAAAACACCTTTTCCATTAGTTATGGTCTAAAATCCTTTGGCGTTAAAACAAATTTACAGATGTTAAGTCCTGTTATAAAGAGAAAATTCCTTCAATCCGGATAGGTGTTCTGGCAACTTTACAAGAAACAGAGTTTTAACTCTCAAGTTACAATGCACTGTTCTGAGGACAACAGTCATGACAAATAGAATGAAAAATGCTTTATGCTTTTTTTCCCCTAATTGGGTACATCTTGGATGAGTTATTTGACATCTTTTCTTTTATTGCTGGTCTGAAATCTTTTATAGGTCAGGTGAATTATTAAAGCTTATCTGCAATTATAAACAGATGACACAACTCTTTCTGAAAGGTAACATTTTGATGCTATTAGTCTAGTTTGTTAGAAACAGGACTGCATCTCTCATATTGCAATGCCATGCTCCCAAAATAGACATCAATAAAAATGCCCTGTGTGAGGCTTGAACTCACGACCTTCAGATTATGAGACTGACGCGCTACCAACTGCGCTAACAAAGCAACTGTAGGCTTATTTTTGGATTAGAAAAGGTGAGGCATTTTGGATTAACAAATTTCCTATATCAGTAAAAATGTTTTCCTTGTATGAAACTTTGAAGGAGATTTACTTCAGCTTCCCATATGGTCTAGCGGTAAGGATTCCTGGTTTTCACCCAGGCGGCCTGGGTTAGACTCCCGGTATGGGAATGGAATCTTATTGTTGTTTCTAAACAGATTCAAAAGCAGAGGAACAAAAACTAATAGTTGTAGCCAGATGTTTCCTTGTGTCTGATGTGGTTCCAATTGCAGACGTGATCCACTGCTACTAATTGTGACAAGGTTTTGGGCAACTGCTGTGCCATTATCATTGGCCTTATCACAGGTAAAATTTCCAGGTATTATGAAACTGTGAGAAATGGGCTCTCTGAGGACAAAAATCACAAAGAATAGAACAATGCATTATGCTCCCCTTTTCCATCATTGATTCCAGCTGCATGAAAAATAAAATAAAAAAATGTTACAAATGTGTCAAGTGATCTGAAAACACCTTTTCCATTAGTTATGGTCTAAAATCCTTTGGCGTTAAAACAAATTTACAGATGTTAACTCCTGTTATAAAGAGAAAATTCCTTAAATCCAGATAGGTGTTCTGGCAACTTTACAAGAAACAGAGTTTTAACTCTCAAGTTACAATGCACTGTTCTGAGGACAACAGTCATGACAAATAGAATGAAAAATGCTTTATGCTTTTTTTCCCCTAAATGGGTACATCTTGGATGAGTTATTTGACATCTTTTCTTTTATTGCTGGTCTGAAATCTTTTATAGGTCAGGTGAATTATTAAAGCTTATCTGCAATTATAAACAGATGACACAACTCTTTCTGAAAGGTAACATTTTGATGCTATCAGTCTAGTTTGTTAGAAACAGGACTGCATCTCTCATATTGCAATGCCATGCTCCCAAAATAGACATCAATAAAAATGCCCTGTGTGAGGCTTGAACTCACGACCTTCAGATTATGAGACTGACACGCTACCAACTGCGCTAACAAGACAACTGTAGGCTTATTTTTGGATTAGAAAAGGTGAGGCATTTTGGATTAACAAATTTCCTATATCAGTAAAAATGTTTTCCTTGTATGAAACTTTAAAGGAGATTTATTTCAGCTTCCCATATGGTCTAGCGGTAAGGATTCCTGGTTTTCACCCAGGCGGCTTGTGTTCGACTCCCGGTATGGGAATGGAATCTTATTGTTGTTTCTAAACAGATTCAAAAGCAGAGGAACAAAAACTAATAGTTGTAGCCAGATGTTTCCTTGTGTCTGATATGGTTCCAATTGCAGACGTGATCCACTGCTACTAATTGTGACAAGGTTTTGGGCAACTGCTGTGCCATTATCATTGGCCTTATCAAAGGTAAAATTTCCAGGTATTATGAAACTGTGAGAAATGGGCTCTCTGAGGACAAAAATCACAAAGAATTGAACAATGCATTATGCTCCCCTTTTCCATCATTGATTCCAGCTGCATGAAAAATAAAATAAAAAAATGTTACAAATGTGTCAAGTGATCTGAAAACACCTTTTCCATTAGTTATGGTCTAAAATCCTTTGGCGTTAAAACAAATTTACAGATGTTAAGTCCTGTTATAAAGAGAAAATTCCTTCAATCCGGATAGGTGTTCTGGCAACTTTACAAGAAACAGAGTTTTAACTCTCAAGTTCCAATACACTGTTCTGAGGACTACAGTCATGACAAATAGAATGAAAAATGCTTTATGCTTGTTTTCCCCTAAATGGGGTAGATCTTGGATGAGTTATTTGACATCTTTTCTTTTATTGCTGGTCTGAAATCTTTTATAGGTCAGGTGAATTATTAAAGCTTATCTGCAATTATAAACAGATGACACAACTCTTTCTGAAAGGTAAGATTTTGATGCAATCAGTCTAGTTTGTTAGAAACAGGACTGCATCTCTCATATTGTAATGCCATGCTCCCAAAACAGACATCAATAAAAATGCCCTGTGTGAGGCTTGAACTCACGACCTTCAGATTATGAGACTGACGCGCTACCAACTGCGCTAACAAGGCAACTGTAGCCTTAGATTTGGATTAGAAAAGGTGAGGCATTTTGGTTTAACAAATTTCCTATATCAGTAAAAATGTTTTCCTTGTATGAAACTTTGAAGGAGATTTACTTTAGCTTCCCATATGGTCTAGAGGTAAGAATTCCTGGTTTTCACCCAGGTGGCTCGGGTTCGACTCCCGGTATGGGAATGGAATCTTATTGTTGTTTCTAAACAGATTCAAAAGCAGAGGAACAAAAACTAATAGTTGTAGCCAGATGTTTCCTTGTGTCTGATGTGGTTCCAATTGCAGACGTGATCCACTGCTACTAATTGTGATGAGGTTTTGGGCAACTGCTGTGCCATTATCATTGGCCTTATCACAGGTAAAATTTCTAGGTATTATGAAACTGTGAGAAATGGGCTCTCTGAGGACAAAAATCACAAAGAATAGAACAATGCATTATGCTCCCCTTTTCCATCATTGATTCCAGCTGCATGAAAAATAAAATAAAAAAATGTTACAAATGTGTCAAGTGATATGAAAACACCTTTTCCATTAGTTATGGTCTAAAATCCTTTGGCGTTAAAACAAATTTACAGATGTTAACTCCTGTTATAAAGAGAAAATTCCTTCAATCCGGATAGGTGTTCTGGCAACTTTACAAGAAACAGAGTTTTAACTCTCAAGTAACAATGCACTGTTCTGAGGACAACAGTCATGACAAATAGAATGAAAAATGCTTTATGCTTTTTTTCCCCTAATTGGGTACATCTTGGATGAGTTATTTGACATCTTTTCTTTTATTGCTGGTCTGAAATCTTTTATAGGTCAGGTGAATTATTAAAGCTTATCTGCAATTATAAACAGATGACACAACTCTTTCTGAAAGGTAACATTTTGATGCTATTAGTCTAGTTTGTTAGAAACAGGACTGCATCTCTCATATTGCAATGCCATGCTCCCAAAATAGACATCAATAAAAATGCCCTGTGTGAGGCTTGAACTCACGACCTTCAGATTATGAGACTGACGCGCTACCAACTGCGCCAACAAGGCAACTATAGGCTTATTTTTGGATTAGAAAAGGTGAGGCATTTTGGATTAACAAATTTCCTATATCAGTAAAAATGTTTTCCTTGTATGAAACTTTGAAGGAGATTTATTTCAGCTTCCCATATGTTCTAGCGGTAAGGATTCCTGGTTTTCACCCAAGCGGCCCGGGTTCGACTCCCGGTATGGGAATGGAATCTTATTGTTGTTTCTAAACAGATTCAAAAGAAGAGGAACAAAAACTAATAGTTGTAGCCAGATGTTTCCTTGTGTCTGATGTGGTTCCAATTGCAGACGTGAACCACTGCTACTAATTGTGAAAAGGTTTTGGGCAACTGCTGTGCCATTATCATTGGCCTTATCAACGGTAAAATTTCCAGGTATTATGAAACTGTGAGAAATGGGCTCTCTGAGGACAAAAATCACAAAGAATAGAACAATGCATTATGCTCCCCTTTTCCATCATTGATTCCAGCTGCATGAAAAGTAAAATAAAAAAAAGTTACAAATGTGTCAAGTGATCTGAAAACACCTTTTCCATTAGTTATGGTCTAAAATCCTTTGGCGTTAAAACAAATTTACAGATGTTAAGTCCTGTTATAAAAAGAAAATTCCTTCAATCCGGATAGGTGTTCTGGCAACTTTACAAGAAACAGAGTTTTAACTCTCAAGTTACAATGCACTGTTCTGAGGACAACAGTCATGACAAATAGAATGAAAAATGCTTTATGCTTTTTTTCCCCTAATTGGGTACATCTTGGATGAGTTATTTGACATCTTTTCTTTTATTGCTGGTCTGAAATCTTTTATAGGTCAGGTGAATTATTAAAGCTTATCTGCAATTATAAACAGATGACACAACTCTTTCTGAAAGGTAACATTTTGATGCTATTAGTCTAGTTTGTTAGAAACAGGACTGCATCTCTCATATTGCAATGCCATGCTCCCAAAATAGACATCAATAAAAATGCCCTGTGTGAGGCTTGAACTCACGACCTTCAGATTATGAGACTGACGCGCTACCAACTGCGCCAACAAGGCAACTATAGGCTTATTTTTGGATTAGAAAAGGTGAGGCATTTTGGATTAACAAATTTCCTATATCAGTAAAAATGTTTTCCTTGTATGAAACTTTGAAGGAGATTTATTTCAGCTTCCCATATGTTCTAGCGGTAAGGATTCCTGGTTTTCACCCAAGCGGCCCGGGTTCGACTCCCGGTATGGGAATGGAATCTTATTGTTGTTTCTAAACAGATTCAAAAGAAGAGGAACAAAAACTAATAGTTGTAGCCAGATGTTTCCTTGTGTCTGATGTGGTTCCAATTGCAGACGTGAACCACTGCTACTAATTGTGAAAAGGTTTTGGGCAACTGCTGTGCCATTATCATTGGCCTTATCAACGGTAAAATTTCCAGGTATTATGAAACTGTGAGAAATGGGCTCTCTGAGGACAAAAATCACAAAGAATAGAACAATGCATTATGCTCCCCTTTTCCATCATTGATTCCAGCTGCATGAAAAGTAAAATAAAAAAAAGTTACAAATGTGTCAAGTGATCTGAAAACACCTTTTCCATTAGTTATGGTCTAAAATCCTTTGGCGTTAAAACAAATTTACAGATGTTAAGTCCTGTTATAAAAAGAAAATTCCTTCAATCCGGATAGGTGTTCTGGCAACTTTACAAGAAACAGAGTTTTAACTCTTAAGTTCCAATACACTGTTCTGAGGACTACAGTCATGACAAATAGAATGAAAAATGCTTTATGCTTGTTTTCCCCTAAATGGGGTAGATCTTGGATGAGTTATTTGACATCTTTTCTTTTATTGCTGGTCTGAAATCTTTTATAGGTCAGGTGAATTATTAAAGCTTATCTGCAATTATAAACAGATGACACAACTCTTTCTGAAAGGTAACATTTTGATGCAATCAGTCTAGTTTGTTAGAAACAGGACTGCATCTCTCATATTGTAATGCCATGCTCCCAAAACAGACATCAATAAAAATGCCCTGTGTGAGGCTTGAACTCACGACCTTCAGATTATGAGACTGACGCGCTACCAACTGCGCTAACAAGGCAACTGTAGCCTTAGATTTGGATTAGAAAAGGTGAGGCATTTTGGTTTAACAAATTTCCGATATCAGTAAAAATGTTTTCCTTGTATGAAACTTTGAAGGAGATTTATTTCAGCTTCCCATATGGTCTAGCGGTAAGGATTCCTGGTTTTCACCCAGGTGGCCCGGGTTCGACTCCCGGTATGGGAATGGAATCTTATTGTTGTTTCTAAACAGATTCAAAAGCAGAGGAACAAAAACTAATAGTTGTAGCCAGATGTTTCCTTGTGTCTGATGTGGTTCCAATTGCAGACGTGATCCACTGCTACTAATTGTGATGAGGTTTTGGGCAACTGCTGTGCCATTATTATTGGCCTTATCACAAGTAAAATTTCTAGGTATTATGAAACTGTGAGAAATGGGCTCTCTGAGGACAAAAATCACAAAGAATAGAACAATGCATTATGCTCCCCTTTTCCATCATTGATTCCAGCTGCATGAAAAATAAAATAAAAAAAAGTTACAAATGTGTCAAGTGATCTGAAAACACCTTTTCCATTAGTTATGGTCTAAAATCCTTTGGCGTTAAAACAAATTTACAGATGTTAACTCCTGTTATAAAGAGAAAATTCCTTCAATCCAGATAGGTGTTCTGGCAACTTTACAAGAAACGGAGTTTTAACTCTCAAGTTACAATGCACTGTTCTGAGGACAACAGTCATGACAAATAGAATGAAAAATGCTTTATGCTTTTTTCCCCCTAAATGGGTACATCTTGGATGAGTTATTTGACATCTTTTCTTTTATTGCTGGTCTGAAATCTTTTATAGGTCAGGTGAATTATTAAAGCTTATCTGCAATTATAAACAGATGACACAACTCTTTCTGAAAGGTAACATTTTGATGCTATCAGTCTAGTTTGTTAGAAACAGGACTGCATCTTTCATATTGCAATGCCATGCTCCCAAAATAGACATCAATAAAAATGCCCTGTGTGAGGCTTGAACTCACGACCTTCAGATTATGAGACTGACGCGCTACCAACTGCGCTAACTAGGCAACTGTAGGCTTATTTTTGGATTAGAAAAGGTGAGGCATTTTGGAGTAACAAATTTCCTATATCAGTAAAAATGTTTTCCTTGTATGAAACTTTGAAGGAGATTTATTTCAGCTTCCCATATGGTCTAGCGGTAAGGATTCCTGGTTTTCACCCAGGCGGCTTGTGTTCGACTCCCGGTATGGGAATGGAATCTTATTGTTGTTTCTAAACAGATTCAAAAGCAGAGGAACAAAAACTAATAGTTGTAGCCAGATGTTTCCTTGTGTCTGATGTGGTTCCAATTGCAGACGTGATCCACTGCTACTAATTGTGACAAGGTTTTGGGCAACTGCTGTGCCATTATCATTGGCCTTATCAAAGGTAAAATTTCCAGGTATCATGAAACTGTGAGAAATGGGCTCTCTGAGGACAAAAATCACAAAGAATAGAACAATGCATTATGCTCCCCTTTTCCATCATTGATTCCAGCTGCATGAAAAATAAAATAAAAAAATGTTACAAATGTGTCAAGTGATCTGAAAACACCTTTTCCATTAGTTATGGTCTAAAATCCTTTGGCGTTAAAACAAATTTACAGGTGTTAACTCCTGTTATAAAGAGAAAATTCCTTCAATCCAGATAGGTGTTCTGGCAACTTTACAAGAAACGGAGTTTTAACTCTCAAGTTACAATGCACTGTTCTGAGGACAACAGTCATGACAAATAGAATGAAAAATGCTTTATGCTTTTTTCCCCCTAAATGGGTACATCTTGGATGAGTTATTTGACATCTTTTCTTTTATTGCTGGTCTGAAATCTTTTATAGGTCAGGTGAATTATTAAAGCTTATCTGCAATTATAAACAGATGACACAACTCTTTCTGAAAAGTAACATTTTGATGCTATCAGTCTAGTTTGTTAGAAACAGGACTGCATCTCTCATATTGCAATGCCATGCTCCCAAAATAGACATCAATAAAAACGCCCTGTGTGAGGCTTGAACTCACGACCTTCAGATTATGAGACTGACGCGCTACCAACTGCGCTAACTAGGCAACTGTAGGCTTATTTTTGGATTAGAAAAGGTGAGGCATTTTGGATTAACAAATTTCCTATATCAGTAAAAATGTTTTCCTTGTATGAAACTTTGAAGGAGATTTATTTCAGCTTCCCATATGGTCTAGCGGTAAAGATTCCTGGTTTTCACCCAGGCGGCTTGTGTTCGACTCCCGGTATGGGAATGGAATCTTATTGTTGTTTCTAAACAGATTCAAAAGCAGAGGAACAAAAACTAATAGTTGTAGCCAGATGTTTCCTTGTGTCTGATGTGGTTCCAATTGCAGACGTGATCCACTGCTACTAATTGTGACAAGGTTTTGGGCAACTGCTGTGCCATTATCATTGGCCTTATCAAAGGTAAAATTTCCAGGTATCATGAAACTGTGAGAAATGGGCTCTCTGAGGACAAAAATCACAAAGAATAGAACAATGTATTATGCTCCCCTTTTCCATCATTGATTCCAGCTGCATAAAAAATAAAATAAAAAATGTTACAAATGTGTCAAGTGATCTGAAAACACCTTTTCCATTAGTTATGGTCTAAAATCCTTTGGCGTTAAAACAAATTTACAGATGTTAACTCCTGTTATAAAGAGAAAATTCCTTCAATCCGGATAGGTGTTCTGGCAACTTTACAAGAAACAGAGTTTTAACTCTCAAGTTACAATGCACTGTTCTGAGGACAACAGTCATGACAAATAGAGTGAAAAATGCTTTATGCTTTTTTTCCCCTAATTGGGTACATCTTGGATGAGTTATTTGACATCTTTTCTTTTATTGCTGGTCTGAAATCTTTTATAGGTCAGGTGAATTATTAAAGCTTATCTGCAATTATAAACAGATGACACAACTCTTTCTGAAAGGTAACATTTTGATGCTATCAGTCTAGTTTGTTAGAAACAGGACTGCATCTCTCATATTGCAATGCCATGCTCCCAAAATAGACATCAATAAAAATGCCCTGTGTGAGGCTTGAACTCACGACCTTCAGATTATGAGACTGACGCGCTACCAACTGCGCTAACAAGGCAACTGTAGGCTTATTTTTGGATTAGAAAAGGTGAGGCATTTTGGATTAACAAATTTCCTATATCAGTAAAAATGATTTCCTTGTATGAAACTTTGAAGGAGATTTATTTCAGCTTCCCATATGTTCTAGCGGTAAGGATTCCTGGTTTTCACCCAAGCGGCCCGGGTTCGACTCCCGGTATGGGAATGGAATCTTATTGTTGTTTCTAAACAGATTCAAAAGCAGAGGAACAAAAACTAATAGTTGTAGCCAGATGTTTCCTTGTGTCTGATGTGGTTCCAATTGCAGACGTGATCCACTGCTACTAATTGTGAAAAGGTTTTGGGCAACTGCTGTGCCATTATCATTGGCCTTATCAACGGTAAAATTTCCAGGTATTATGAAACTGTGAGAAATGGGCTGTCTGAGGACAAAAATCACAAAGAATAGAACAATGCATTATGCTCCCCTTTTCCATCATTGATTCCAGCTGCATGAAAAATAAAATAAAAAAAAGTTACAAATGTGTCAAGTGATCTGAAAACACCTTTTCCATTAGTTATGGTCTAAAATCCTTTGGCGTTAAAACAAATTTACAGATGTTAAGTCCTGTTATAAAAAGAAAATTCCTTCAATCCGGATAGGTGTTCTGGCAACTTTACAAGAAACAGAGTTTTAACTCTTAAGTTCCAATACACTGTTCTGAGGACTACAGTCATGACAAATAGAATGAAAAATGCTTTATGCTTGTTTTCCCCTAAATGGGGTAGATCTTGGATGAGTTATTTGACATCTTTTCTTTTATTGCTGGTCTGAAATCTTTTATAGGTCAGGTGAATTATTAAAGCTTATCTGCAATTATAAACAGATGACACAACTCTTTCTGAAAGGTAACATTTTGATGCAATCAGTCTAGTTTGTTAGAAACAGGACTGCATCTCTCATATTGTAATGCCATGCTCCCAAAACAGACATCAATAAAAATGCCCTGTGTGAGGCTTGAACTCACGACCTTCAGATTATGAGACTGACGCGCTACAAACTGCGCTAACAAGGCAACTGTAGGCTTATTTTTGGATTAGAAAAGGTGAGGCATTTTGGATTAACAAATTTCCTATATCAGTAAAAATGTTTTCCTTGTATGAAACTTTGAAGGAGATTTATTTCAGCTTCCCATATGGTCTAGCGGTAAGGATTCCTGGTTTTCACCCAGGCGGCCCGGGTTCGACTCCCGGTATGGGAATGGAATCTTATTGTTGTTTCTAAACAGATTCAAAAGCAGAGGAACAAAAACTAATAGTTGTAGCCAGATGTTTCCTTGTGTCTAATGTGGTTCCAATTGCAGACGTGATCCACTGCTACTAATTGTGACAAGGTTTTGGGCAACTGCTGTGCCATTATCATTGGCCTTATCAAAGGTAAAATTATCAGGTATTATGAAACTGTGAGAAATGGGCTCTCTGAGGACAAAAATCACAAAGAATAGAACAATGCATTATGCTCCCCTTTTCCATCATTGATTCCAGCTGCATGAAAAATAAAATAAAAAAATGTTACAAATGTGTCAAGTGATCTGAAAACACCTTTTCCATTAGTTATGGTCTAAAATCCTTTGGCGTTAAAACAAATTTACAGATGTTAAGTCCTGTTATAAAGAGAAAATTCCTTCAATCCGGATAGGTGTTCTGGCAACTTTACAAGAAACAGAGTTTTAACTCTCAAGTTCCAATACATTGTTCTGAGGACTACAGTCATGACAAATAGAATGAAAAATGCTTTATGCTTGTTTTCCCCTAAATGGGGTACATCTTGGATGAGTTATTTGACATCTTTTCTTTTATTGCTGGTCTGAAATCTTTTATAGGTCAGGTGAATTATTAAAGCTTATCTGCAATTATAAACAGATGACACAAATCTTTCTGAAAGGTAACATTTTGATGCAATCAGTCTAGTTTGTTAGAAACAGGACTGCATCTCTCATATTGTAATGCCATGCTCCCAAAACAGACATCAATAAAAATGCCCTGTGTGAGGCTTGAACTCACGACCTTCAGATTATGAGACTGACGCGCTACCAACTGCGCTAACAAGGCAACTGTAGCCTTAGATTTGGATTAGAAAAGGTGAGGCATTTTGGTTTAACAAATTTCCTAAATCAGTAAAAATGTTTTCCTTGTATGAAACTTTGAAGGAGATTTACTTCAGCTTCCCATATGGTCTAGAGGTAAGAATTCCTGGTTTTCACCCAGGCGGCTCGGGTTCGACTCCCGGTATGGGAATGGAATCTTATTGTTGTTTCTAAATAGATTCAAAAGCAGAGGAACAAAAACTAATAGTTGTAGCCAGATGTTTCCTTGTGTCTGATGTGGTTCCAATTGCAGACGTGATCCACTGCTACTAATTGTGATGAGGTTTTGGGCAACTGCTGTGCCATTATCATTGGCCTTATCACAGGTAAAATTTCTAGGTATTATGAAACTGTGAGAAATGGGCTCTCTGAGGACAAAAATCACAAAGAATAGAACAATGCATTATGCTCCCCTTTTCCATCATTGATTCCAGCTGCATAAAAAATAAAATAAAAAAATGTTACAAATGTGTCAAGTGATCTGAAAACACCTTTTCCATTAGTTATGGTCTAAAATCCTTTGGCGTTAAAACAAATTTACAGATGTTAACTCCTGTTATAAAGAGAAAATTCCTTCAATCCGGATAGGTGTTCTGGCAACTTTACAAGAAACAGAGTTTTAACTCTCAAGTTACAATGCACTGTTCTGAGGACAACAGTCATGACAAATAGAATGAAAAATGCTTTATGCTTTTTTTCCCCTAATTGGGTACATCTTGGATGAGTTATTTGACATCTTTTCTTTTATTGCTGGTCTGAAATCTTTTATAGGTCAGGTGAATTATTAAAGCTTATCTGCAATTATAAACAGATGACACAACTCTTTCTGAAAGGTAACATTTTGATGCTATCAGTCTAGTTTGTTAGAAACAGGACTGCATCTCTCATATTGCAATGCCATGCTCCCAAAATAGACATCAATAAAAATGCCCTGTGTGAGGCTTGAACTCACGACCTTCAGATTATGAGACTGACGCGCTACCAACTGCGCTAACAAGGCAACTGTAGGCTTATTTTTGGATTAGAAAAGGTGAGGCATTTTGGATTAACAAATTTCCTATATCAGTAAAAATGTTTTCCTTGTATGAAACTTTGAAGGAGATTTATTTCAGCTTCCCATATGGTCTAGAGGTAAGAATTCCTGGTTTTCACCCAGGCGGCTCGGGTTCGACTCCCGGTATGGGAATGGAATCTTATTGTTGTTTCTAAACAGATTCAAAAGCAGAGGAACAAAAACTAATAGTTGTAGCCAGATGTTTCCTTGTGTCTGATGTGGTTCCAATTGCAGACGTGATCCACTGCTACTAATTGTGAAAAGGTTTTGGGCAACTGCTGTGCCATTATCATTGGCCTTATCAACGGTAAAATTTCCAGGTATTATGAAACTGTGAGAAATGGGCTCTCTGAGGACAAAAATCACAAAGAATAGAACAATGCATTATGCTCCCCTTTTCCATCATTGATTCCAGCTGCATGAAAAATAAAATAAAAAAAAGTTACAAATGTGTCAAGTGATCTGAAAACACCTTTTCCATTAGTTATGGTCTAAAATCCTTTGGCGTTAAAACAAATTTACAGATGTTAAGTCCTGTTATAAAAAGAAAATTCCTTCAATCCGGATAGGTGTTCTGGCAACTTTACAAGAAACAGAGTTTTAACTCTTAAGTTCCAATACACTGTTCTGAGGACTACAGTCATGACAAATAGAATGAAAAATGCTTTATGCTTGTTTTCCCCTAAATGGGGTAGATCTTGGATGAGTTATTTGACATCTTTTCTTTTATTGCTGGTCTGAAATCTTTTATAGGTCAGGTGAATTATTAAAGCTTATCTGCAATTATAAACAGATGACACAACTCTTTCTGAAAGGTAACATTTTGATGCTATCAGTCTAGTTTGTTAGAAACAGGACTGCATCTCTCATATTGCAATGCCATGCTCCCAAAATAGACATCAATAAAAATGCCCTGTGTGAGGCTTGAACTCACGACCTTCAGATTATGAGACTGACGCGCTACCAACTGCGCTAACAAGGCAACTGTAGGCTTATTTTTGGATTAGAAAAGGTGAGGCATTTTGGATTAACAAATTTCCTATATCAGTAAAAATGTTTTCCTTGTATGAAACTTTGAAGGAGATTTATTTCAGCTTCCCATATGGTCTAGCGGTAAGGATTCCTGGTTTTCACCCAGGCGGCCCAGGTTCGACTCACGGTATGGGAATGGAATCTTATTGTTGTTTCTAAACAGATTCAAAAGCAGAGGAACAAAAACTAATAGTTGTAGCCAGATGTTTCCTTGTGTCTGATGTGGTTCCAATTGCAGACGTGATCCACTGCTACTAATTGTGACAAGGTTTTGGGCAACTGCTGTGCCATTATCATTGGCCTTATCAAAGGTAAAATTTCCAGGTATTATGAAACTGTGAGAAATGGGCTCTCTGAGGACAAAAATCACAAAGAATAGAACAATGCATTATGCTCCCCTTTTCCATCATTGATTCCAGCTGCATGAAAAATAAAATAAAAAAATGTTACAAATGTGTCAAGTGATCTGAAAACACCTTTTCCATTAGTTATGGTCTAAAATCCTTTGGCGTTAAAACAAATTTACAGATGTTAAGTCCTGTTATAAAGAGAAAATTCCTTCAATCCGGATAGGTGTTCTGGCAACTTTACAAGAAACAGAGTTTTAACTCTCAAGTTCCAATACACTGTTCTGAGGACTACAGTCATGACAAATAGAATGAAAAATGCTTTATGCTTGTTTTCCTCTAAATGGGGTACATCTTGGATGAGTTATTTGACATCTTTTCTTTTATTGCTGGTCTGAAATCTTTTATAGGTCAGGTGAATTATTAAAGCTTATCTGCAATTATAAACAGATGACACAACTCTTTCTGAAAGGTAACATTTTGATGCTATCAGTCTAGTTTGTTAGAAACAGGACTGCATCTCTCATATTGCAATGCCATGCTCCCAAAATAGACATCAATAAAAATGCCCTGTGTGAGGCTTGAACTCACGACCTTCAGATTATGAGACTGACGCGCTACCAACTGCGCTAACAAGGCAACTGTAGGCTTATTTTTGGATTAGAAAAGGTGAGGCATTTTGGATTAACAAATTTCCTATATCAGTAAAAATGTTTTCCTTGTATGAAACTTTGAAGGAGATTTATTTCAGCTTCCCATATGGTCTGGCGGTAAGGATTCCTGGTTTTCACCCAGGCGGCCCGGGTTCGACTCCCGGTATGGGAATGGAATCTTATTGTTGTTTCTAAACAGATTCAAAAGCAGAGGAACAAAAACTAATAGTTGTAGCCAGATGTTTCCTTGTGTCTGATGTGGTTCCAATTGCAGATGTGATCCACTGCTACTAATTGTGACAAGGTTTTGGGCAACTGCTGTGCCATTATCATTGGCCTTATCAACGGTAAAATTTCCAGGTATTATGAAACTGTGAGAAATGGGCTCTCTGAGGACAAAAATCACAAAGAATAGAACAATGCATTATGCTCCCCTTTTCCATCATTGATTCCAGCTGCATGAAAAGTAAAATAAAAAAAAGTTACAAATGTGTCAAGTGATCTGAAAACACCTTTTCCATTAGTTATGGTCTAAAATCCTTTGGCGTTAAAACAAATTTACAGATGTTAAGTCCTGTTATAAAAAGAAAATTCCTTCAATCCGGATAGGTGTTCTGGCAACTTTACAAGAAACAGAGTTTTAACTCTTAAGTTCCAATACACTGTTCTGAGGACTACAGTCATGACAAATAGAATGAAAAATGCTTTATGCTTGTTTTCCCCTAAATGGGGTAGATCTTGGATGAGTTATTTGACATCTTTTCTTTTATTGCTGGTCTGAAATCTTTTATAGGTCAGGTGAATTATTAAAGCTTATCTGCAATTATAAACAGATGACACAACTCTTTCTGAAAGGTAACATTTTGATGCAATCAGTCTAGTTTGTTAGAAACAGGACTGCATCTCTCATATTGTAATGCCATGCTCCCAAAACAGACATCAATAAAAATGCCCTGTGTGAGGCTTGAACTCACGACCTTCAGATTATGAGACTGACGCGCTACCAACTGCGCTAACAAGGCAACTGTAGCCTTAGATTTGGATTAGAAAAGGTGAGGCATTTTGGTTTAACAAATTTCCGATATCAGTAAAAATGTTTTCCTTGTATGAAACTTTGAAGGAGATTTATTTCAGCTTCCCATATGGTCTAGCGGTAAGGATTCCTGGTTTTCACCCAGGTGGCCCGGGTTCGACTCCCGGTATGGGAATGGAATCTTATTGTTGTTTCTAAACAGATTCAAAAGCAGAGGAACAAAAACTAATAGTTGTAGCCAGATGTTTCCTTGTGTCTGATGTGGTTCCAATTGCAGACGTGATCCACTGCTACTAATTGTGATGAGGTTTTGGGCAACTGCTGTGCCATTATTATTGGCCTTATCACAAGTAAAATTTCTAGGTATTATGAAACTGTGAGAAATGGGCTCTCTGAGGACAAAAATCACAAAGAATAGAACAATGCATTATGCTCCCCTTTTCCATCATTGATTCCAGCTGCATGAAAAATAAAATAAAAAAAAGTTACAAATGTGTCAAGTGATCTGAAAACACCTTTTCCATTAGTTATGGTCTAAAATCCTTTGGCGTTAAAACAAATTTACAGATGTTAACTCCTGTTATAAAGAGAAAATTCCTTCAATCCAGATAGGTGTTCTGGCAACTTTACAAGAAACGGAGTTTTAACTCTCAAGTTACAATGCACTGTTCTGAGGACAACAGTCATGACAAATAGAATGAAAAATGCTTTATGCTTTTTTCCCCCTAAATGGGTACATCTTGGATGAGTTATTTGACATCTTTTCTTTTATTGCTGGTCTGAAATCTTTTATAGGTCAGGTGAATTATTAAAGCTTATCTGCAATTATAAACAGATGACACAACTCTTTCTGAAAGGTAACATTTTGATGCTATCAGTCTAGTTTGTTAGAAACAGGACTGCATCTCTCATATTGCAATGCCATGCTCCCAAAATAGACATCAATAAAAATGCCCTGTGTGAGGCTTGAACTCACGACCTTCAGATTATGAGACTGACGCGCTACCAACTGCGCTAACTAGGCAACTGTAGGCTTATTTTTGGATTAGAAAAGGTGAGGCATTTTGGATTAACAAATTTCCTATATCAGTAAAAATGTTTTCCTTGTATGAAACTTTGAAGGAGATTTATTTCAGCTTCCCATATGGTCTAGCGGTAAGGATTCCTGGTTTTCACCCAGGCGGCTTGTGTTCGACTCCCGGTATGGGAATGGAATCTTATTGTTGTTTCTAAACAGATTCAAAAGCAGAGGAACAAAAACTAATAGTTGTAGCCAGATGTTTCCTTGTGTCTGATGTGGTTCCAATTGCAGACGTGATCCACTGCTACTAATTGTGACAAGGTTTTGGGCAACTGCTGTGCCATTATCATTGGCCTTATCAAAGGTAAAATTTCCAGGTATCATGAAACTGTGAGAAATGGGCTCTCTGAGGACAAAAATCACAAAGAATAGAACAATGCATTATGCTCCCCTTTTCCATCATTGATTCCAGCTGCATGAAAAATAAAATAAAAAAATGTTACAAATGTGTCAAGTGATCTGAAAACACCTTTTCCATTAGTTATGGTCTAAAATCCTTTGGCGTTAAAACAAATTTACAGATGTTAACTCCTGTTATAAAGAGAAAATTCCTTCAATCCAGATAGGTGTTCTGGCAACTTTACAAGAAACGGAGTTTTAACTCTCAAGTTACAATGCACTGTTCTGAGGACAACAGTCATGACAAATAGAATGAAAAATGCTTTATGCTTTTTTCCCCCTAAATGGGTACATCTTGGATGAGTTATTTGACATCTTTTCTTTTATTGCTGGTCTGAAATCTTTTATAGGTCAGGTGAATTATTAAAGCTTATCTGCAATTATAAACAGATGACACAACTCTTTCTGAAAAGTAACATTTTGATGCTATCAGTCTAGTTTGTTAGAAACAGGACTGCATCTCTCATATTGCAATGCCATGCTCCCAAAATAGACATCAATAAAAACGCCCTGTGTGAGGCTTGAACTCACGACCTTCAGATTATGAGACTGACGCGCTACCAACTGCGCTAACTAGGCAACTGTAGGCTTATTTTTGGATTAGAAAAGGTGAGGCATTTTGGATTAACAAATTTCCTATATCAGTAAAAATGTTTTCCTTGTATGAAACTTTGAAGGAGATTTATTTCAGCTTCCCATATGGTCTAGCGGTAAAGATTCCTGGTTTTCACCCAGGCGGCTTGTGTTCGACTCCCGGTATGGGAATGGAATCTTATTGTTGTTTCTAAACAGATTCAAAAGCAGAGGAACAAAAACTAATAGTTGTAGCCAGATGTTTCCTTGTGTCTGATGTGGTTCCAATTGCAGACGTGATCCACTGCTACTAATTGTGACAAGGTTTTGGGCAACTGCTGTGCCATTATCATTGGCCTTATCAAAGGTAAAATTTCCAGGTATCATGAAACTGTGAGAAATAGGCTCTCTGAGGACAAAAATCACAAAGAATAGAACAATGTATTATGCTCCCCTTTTCCATCATTGATTCCAGCTGCATAAAAAATAAAATAAAAAATGTTACAAATGTGTCAAGTGATCTGAAAACACCTTTTCCATTAGTTATGGTCTAAAATCCTTTGGCGTTAAAACAAATTTACAGATGTTAACTCCTGTTATAAAGAGAAAATTCCTTCAATCCGGATAGGTGTTCTGGCAACTTTACAAGAAACAGAGTTTTAACTCTCAAGTTACAATGCACTGTTCTGAGGACAACAGTCATGACAAATAGAGTGAAAAATGCTTTATGCTTTTTTCCCCCTAATTGGGTACATCTTGGATGAGTTATTTGACATCTTTTCTTTTATTGCTGGTCTGAAATCTTTTATAGGTCAGGTGAATTATTAAAGCTTATCTGCAATTATAAACAGATGACACAACTCTTTCTGAAAGGTAACATTTTGATGCTATCAGTCTAGTTTTTTAGAAACAGGACTGCATCTCTCATATTGCAATGCCATGCTCCCAAAATAGACATCAATAAAAATGCCCTGTGTGAGGCTTGAACTCACGACCTTCAGATTATGAGACTGACGCGCTACCAACTGCGCTAACAAGGCAACTGTAGGCTTATTTTTGGATTAGAAAAGGTGAGGCATTTTGGATTAACAAATTTCCTATATCAGTAAAAATGATTTCCTTGTATGAAACTTTGAAGGAGATTTATTTCAGCTTCCCATATGTTCTAGCGGTAAGGATTCCTGGTTTTCACCCAAGCGGCCCGGGTTCGACTCCCGGTATGGGAATGGAATCTTATTGTTGTTTCTAAACAGATTCAAAAGCAGAGGAACAAAAACTAATAGTTGTAGCCAGATGTTTCCTTGTGTCTGATGTGGTTCCAATTGCAGACGTGATCCACTGCTACTAATTGTGAAAAGGTTTTGGGCAACTGCTGTGCCATTATCATTGGCCTTATCAACGGTAAAATTTCCAGGTATTATGAAACTGTGAGAAATGGGCTGTCTGAGGACAAAAATCACAAAGAATAGAACAATGCATTATGCTCCCCTTTTCCATCATTGATTCCAGCTGCATGAAAAATAAAATAAAAAAAAGTTACAAATGTGTCAAGTGATCTGAAAACACCTTTTCCATTAGTTATGGTCTAAAATCCTTTGGCGTTAAAACAAATTTACAGATGTTAAGTCCTGTTATAAAAAGAAAATTCCTTCAATCCGGATAGGTGTTCTGGCAACTTTACAAGAAACAGAGTTTTAACTCTTAAGTTCCAATACACTGTTCTGAGGACTACAGTCATGACAAATAGAATGAAAAATGCTTTATGCTTGTTTTCCCCTAAATGGGGTAGATCTTGGATGAGTTATTTGACATCTTTTCTTTTATTGCTGGTCTGAAATCTTTTATAGGTCAGGTGAATTATTAAAGCTTATCTGCAATTATAAACAGATGACAAAACTCTTTCTGAAAGGTAACATTTTGATGCAATCAGTCTAGTTTGTTAGAAACAGGACTGCATCTCTCATATTGTAATGCCATGCTCCCAAAACAGACATCAATAAAAATGCCCTGTGTGAGGCTTGAACTCACGACCTTCAGATTATGAGACTGACGCGCTACAAACTGCGCTAACAAGGCAACTGTAGGCTTATTTTTGGATTAGAAAAGGTGAGGCATTTTGGATTAACAAATTTCCTATATCAGTAAAAATGTTTTCCTTGTATGAAACTTTGAAGGAGATTTATTTCAGCTTCCCATATGGTCTAGCGGTAAGGATTCCTGGTTTTCACCCAGGCGGCCCGGGTTCGACTCCCGGTATGGGAATGGAATCTTATTGTTGTTTCTAAACAGATTCAAAAGCAGAGGAACAAAAACTAATAGTTGTAGCCAGATGTTTCCTCGTGTCTAATGTGGTTCCAATTGCAGACGTGATCCACTGCTACTAATTGTGACAAGGTTTTGGGCAACTGCTGTGCCATTATCATTGGCCTTATCAAAGGTAAAATTATCAGGTATTATGAAACTGTGAGAAATGGGCTCTCTGAGGACAAAAATCACAAAGAATAGAACAATGCATTATGCTCCCCTTTTCCATCATTGATTCCAGCTGCATGAAAAATAAAATAAAAAAATGTTACAAATGTGTCAAGTGATCTGAAAACACCTTTTCCATTAGTTATGGTCTAAAATCCTTTGGCGTTAAAACAAATTTACAGATGTTAAGTCCTGTTATAAAGAGAAAATTCCTTCAATCCGGATAGGTGTTCTGGCAACTTTACAAGAAACAGAGTTTTAACTCTCAAGTTCCAATACATTGTTCTGAGGACTACAGTCATGACAAATAGAATGAAAAATGCTTTATGCTTGTTTTCCCCTAAATGGGGTACATCTTGGATGAGTTATTTGACATCTTTTCTTTTATTGCTGGTCTGAAATCTTTTATAGGTCAGGTGAATTATTAAAGCTTATCTGCAATTATAAACAGATGACACAAATCTTTCTGAAAGGTAACATTTTGATGCAATCAGTCTAGTTTGTTAGAAACAGGACTGCATCTCTCATATTGTAATGCCATGCTCCCAAAACAGACATCAATAAAAATGCCCTGTGTGAGGCTTGAACTCACGACCTTCAGATTATGAGACTGACGCGCTACCAACTGCGCTAACAAGGCAACTGTAGCCTTAGATTTGGATTAGAAAAGGTGAGGCATTTTGGTTTAACAAATTTCCTAAATCAGTAAAAATGTTTTCCTTGTATGAAACTTTGAAGGAGATTTACTTCAGCTTCCCATATGGTCTAGAGGTAAGAATTCCTGGTTTTCACCCAGGCGGCTCGGGTTCGACTCCCGGTATGGGAATGGAATCTTATTGTTGTTTCTAAATAGATTCAAAAGCAGAGGAACAAAAACTAATAGTTGTAGCCAGATGTTTCCTTGTGTCTGATGTGGTTCCAATTGCAGACGTGATCCACTGCTACTAATTGTGATGAGGTTTTGGGCAACTGCTGTGCCATTATCATTGGCCTTATCACAGGTAAAATTTCTAGGTATTATGAAACTGTGAGAAATGGGCTCTCTGAGGACAAAAATCACAAAGAATAGAACAATGCATTATGCTCCCCTTTTCCATCATTGATTCCAGCTGCATGAAAAATAAAATAAAAAAATGTTACAAATGTGTCAAGTGATCTGAAAACACCTTTTCCATTAGTTATGGTCTAAAATCCTTTGGCGTTAAAACAAATTTACAGATGTTAACTCCTGTTATAAAGAGAAAATTCCTTCAATCCGGATAGGTGTTCTGGCAACTTTACAAGAAACAGAGTTTTAACTCTCAAGTTACAATGCACTGTTCTGAGGACAACAGTCATGACAAATAGAATGAAAAATGCTTTATGCTTTTTTTCCCCTAATTGGGTACATCTTGGATGAGTTATTTGACATCTTTTCTTTTATTGCTGGTCTGAAATCTTTTATAGGTCAGGTGAATTATTAAAGCTTATCTGCAATTATAAACAGATGACACAACTCTTTCTGAAAGGTAACATTTTGATGCTATCAGTCTAGTTTGTTAGAAACAGGACTGCATCTCTCATATTGCAATGCCATGCTCCCAAAATAGACATCAATAAAAATGCCCTGTGTGAGGCTTGAACTCACGACCTTCAGATTATGAGACTGACGCGCTACCAACTGCGCTAACAAGGCAACTGTAGGCTTATTTTTGGATTAGAAAAGGTGAGGCATTTTGGATTAACAAATTTCCTATATCAGTAAAAATGTTTTCCTTGTATGAAACTTTGAAGGAGATTTATTTCAGCTTCCCATATGGTCTAGAGGTAAGAATTCCTGGTTTTCACCCAGGCGGCTCGGGTTCGACTCCCGGTATGGGAATGGAATCTTATTGTTGTTTCTAAACAGATTCAAAAGCAGAGGAACAAAAACTAATAGTTGTAGCCAGATGTTTCCTTGTGTCTGATGTGGTTCCAATTGCAGACGTGATCCACTGCTACTAATTGTGAAAAGGTTTTGGGCAACTGCTGTGCCATTATCATTGGCCTTATCAACGGTAAAATTTCCAGGTATTATGAAACTGTGAGAAATGGGCTCTCTGAGGACAAAAATCACAAAGAATAGAACAATGCATTATGCTCCCCTTTTCCATCATTGATTCCAGCTGCATGAAAAATAAAATAAAAAAAAGTTACAAATGTGTCAAGTGATCTGAAAACACCTTTTCCATTAGTTATGGTCTAAAATCCTTTGGCGTTAAAACAAATTTACAGATGTTAAGTCCTGTTATAAAAAGAAAATTCCTTCAATCCGGATAGGTGTTCTGGCAACTTTACAAGAAACAGAGTTTTAACTCTTAAGTTCCAATACACTGTTCTGAGGACTACAGTCATGACAAATAGAATGAAAAATGCTTTATGCTTGTTTTCCCCTAAATGGGGTAGATCTTGGATGAGTTATTTGACATCTTTTCTTTTATTGCTGGTCTGAAATCTTTTATAGGTCAGGTGAATTATTAAAGCTTATCTGCAATTATAAACAGATGACACAACTCTTTCTGAAAGGTAACATTTTGATGCTATCAGTCTAGTTTGTTAGAAACAGGACTGCATCTCTCATATTGCAATGCCATGCTCCCAAAATAGACATCAATAAAAATGCCCTGTGTGAGGCTTGAACTCACGACCTTCAGATTATGAGACTGACGCGCTACCAACTGCGCTAACAAGGCAACTGTAGGCTTATTTTTGGATTAGAAAAGGTGAGGCATTTTGGATTAACAAATTTCCTATATCAGTAAAAATGTTTTCCTTGTATGAAACTTTGAAGGAGATTTATTTCAGCTTCCCATATGGTCTAGCGGTAAGGATTCCTGGTTTTCACCCAGGCGGCCCAGGTTCGACTCACGGTATGGGAATGGAATCTTATTGTTGTTTCTAAACAGATTCAAAAGCAGAGGAACAAAAACTAATAGTTGTAGCCAGATGTTTCCTTGTGTCTGATGTGGTTCCAATTGCAGACGTGATCCACTGCTACTAATTGTGACAAGGTTTTGGGCAACTGCTGTGCCATTATCATTGGCCTTATCAAAGGTAAAATTTCCAGGTATTATGAAACTGTGAGAAATGGGCTCTCTGAGGACAAAAATCACAAAGAATAGAACAATGCATTATGCTCCCCTTTTCCATCATTGATTCCAGCTGCATGAAAAATAAAATAAAAAAATGTTACAAATGTGTCAAGTGATCTGAAAACACCTTTTCCATTAGTTATGGTCTAAAATCCTTTGGCGTTAAAACAAATTTACAGATGTTAAGTCCTGTTATAAAGAGAAAATTCCTTCAATCCGGATAGGTGTTCTGGCAACTTTACAAGAAACAGAGTTTTAACTCTCAAGTTCCAATACACTGTTCTGAGGACTACAGTCATGACAAATAGAATGAAAAATGCTTTATGCTTGTTTTCCTCTAAATGGGGTACATCTTGGATGAGTTATTTGACATCTTTTCTTTTATTGCTGGTCTGAAATCTTTTATAGGTCAGGTGAATTATTAAAGCTTATCTGCAATTATAAACAGATGACACAACTCTTTCTGAAAGGTAACATTTTGATGCTATCAGTCTAGTTTGTTAGAAACAGGACTGCATCTCTCATATTGCAATGCCATGCTCCCAAAATAGACATCAATAAAAATGCCCTGTGTGAGGCTTGAACTCACGACCTTCAGATTATGAGACTGACGCGCTACCAACTGCGCTAACAAGGCAACTGTAGGCTTATTTTTGGATTAGAAAAGGTGAGGCATTTTGGATTAACAAATTTCCTATATCAGTAAAAATGTTTTCCTTGTATGAAACTTTGAAGGAGATTTATTTCAGCTTCCCATATGGTCTGGCGGTAAGGATTCCTGGTTTTCACCCAGGCGGCCCGGGTTCGACTCCCGGTATGGGAATGGAATCTTATTGTTGTTTCTAAACAGATTCAAAAGCAGAGGAACAAAAACTAATAGTTGTAGCCAGATGTTTCCTTGTGTCTGATGTGGTTCCAATTGCAGATGTGATCCACTGCTACTAATTGTGACAAGGTTTTGGGCAACTGCTGTGCCATTATCATTGGCCTTATCAACGGTAAAATTTCCAGGTATTATGAAACTGTGAGAAATGGGCTCTCTGAGGACAAAAATCACAAAGAATAGAACAATGCATTATGCTCCCCTTTTCCATCATTGATTCCAGCTGCATGAAAAGTAAAATAAAAAAAAGTTACAAATGTGTCAAGTGATCTGAAAACACCTTTTCCATTAGTTATGGTCTAAAATCCTTTGGCGTTAAAACAAATTTACAGATGTTAAGTCCTGTTATAAAAAGAAAATTCCTTCAATCCGGATAGGTGTTCTGGCAACTTTACAAGAAACAGAGTTTTAACTCTTAAGTTCCAATACACTGTTCTGAGGACTACAGTCATGACAAATAGAATGAAAAATGCTTTATGCTTGTTTTCCCCTAAATGGGGTAGATCTTGGATGAGTTATTTGACATCTTTTCTTTTATTGCTGGTCTGAAATCTTTTATAGGTCAGGTGAATTATTAAAGCTTATCTGCAATTATAAACAGATGACACAACTCTTTCTGAAAGGTAACATTTTGATGCAATCAGTCTAGTTTGTTAGAAACAGGACTGCATCTCTCATATTGTAATGCCATGCTCCCAAAACAGACATCAATAAAAATGCCCTGTGTGAGGCTTGAACTCACGACCTTCAGATTATGAGACTGACGCGCTACCAACTGCGCTAACAAGGCAACTGTAGCCTTAGATTTGGATTAGAAAAGGTGAGGCATTTTGGTTTAACAAATTTCCGATATCAGTAAAAATGTTTTCCTTGTATGAAACTTTGAAGGAGATTTATTTCAGCTTCCCATATGGTCTAGCGGTAAGGATTCCTGGTTTTCACCCAGGTGGCCCGGGTTCGACTCCCGGTATGGGAATGGAATCTTATTGTTGTTTCTAAACAGATTCAAAAGCAGAGGAACAAAAACTAATAGTTGTAGCCAGATGTTTCCTTGTGTCTGATGTGGTTCCAATTGCAGACGTGATCCACTGCTACTAATTGTGATGAGGTTTTGGGCAACTGCTGTGCCATTATTATTGGCCTTATCACAAGTAAAATTTCTAGGTATTATGAAACTGTGAGAAATGGGCTCTCTGAGGACAAAAATCACAAAGAATAGAACAATGCATTATGCTCCCCTTTTCCATCATTGATTCCAGCTGCATGAAAAATAAAATAAAAAAAAGTTACAAATGTGTCAAGTGATCTGAAAACACCTTTTCCATTAGTTATGGTCTAAAATCCTTTGGCGTTAAAACAAATTTACAGATGTTAACTCCTGTTATAAAGAGAAAATTCCTTCAATCCAGATAGGTGTTCTGGCAACTTTACAAGAAACGGAGTTTTAACTCTCAAGTTACAATGCACTGTTCTGAGGACAACAGTCATGACAAATAGAATGAAAAATGCTTTATGCTTTTTTCCCCCTAAATGGGTACATCTTGGATGAGTTATTTGACATCTTTTCTTTTATTGCTGGTCTGAAATCTTTTATAGGTCAGGTGAATTATTAAAGCTTATCTGCAATTATAAACAGATGACACAACTCTTTCTGAAAGGTAACATTTTGATGCTATCAGTCTAGTTTGTTAGAAACAGGACTGCATCTCTCATATTGCAATGCCATGCTCCCAAAATAGACATCAATAAAAATGCCCTGTGTGAGGCTTGAACTCACGACCTTCAGATTATGAGACTGACGCGCTACCAACTGCGCTAACTAGGCAACTGTAGGCTTATTTTTGGATTAGAAAAGGTGAGGCATTTTGGATTAACAAATTTCCTATATCAGTAAAAATGTTTTCCTTGTATGAAACTTTGAAGGAGATTTATTTCAGCTTCCCATATGGTCTAGCGGTAAGGATTCCTGGTTTTCACCCAGGCGGCTTGTGTTCGACTCCCGGTATGGGAATGGAATCTTATTGTTGTTTCTAAACAGATTCAAAAGCAGAGGAACAAAAACTAATAGTTGTAGCCAGATGTTTCCTTGTGTCTGATGTGGTTCCAATTGCAGACGTGATCCACTGCTACTAATTGTGACAAGGTTTTGGGCAACTGCTGTGCCATTATCATTGGCCTTATCAAAGGTAAAATTTCCAGGTATCATGAAACTGTGAGAAATGGGCTCTCTGAGGACAAAAATCACAAAGAATAGAACAATGCATTATGCTCCCCTTTTCCATCATTGATTCCAGCTGCATGAAAAATAAAATAAAAAAATGTTACAAATGTGTCAAGTGATCTGAAAACACCTTTTCCATTAGTTATGGTCTAAAATCCTTTGGCGTTAAAACAAATTTACAGATGTTAACTCCTGTTATAAAGAGAAAATTCCTTCAATCCAGATAGGTGTTCTGGCAACTTTACAAGAAACGGAGTTTTAACTCTCAAGTTACAATGCACTGTTCTGAGGACAACAGTCATGACAAATAGAATGAAAAATGCTTTATGCTTTTTTCCCCCTAAATGGGTACATCTTGGATGAGTTATTTGACATCTTTTCTTTTATTGCTGGTCTGAAATCTTTTATAGGTCAGGTGAATTATTAAAGCTTATCTGCAATTATAAACAGATGACACAACTCTTTCTGAAAAGTAACATTTTGATGCTATCAGTCTAGTTTGTTAGAAACAGGACTGCATCTCTCATATTGCAATGCCATGCTCCCAAAATAGACATCAATAAAAACGCCCTGTGTGAGGCTTGAACTCACGACCTTCAGATTATGAGACTGACGCGCTACCAACTGCGCTAACTAGGCAACTGTAGGCTTATTTTTGGATTAGAAAAGGTGAGGCATTTTGGATTAACAAATTTCCTATATCAGTAAAAATGTTTTCCTTGTATGAAACTTTGAAGGAGATTTATTTCAGCTTCCCATATGGTCTAGCGGTAAAGATTCCTGGTTTTCACCCAGGCGGCTTGTGTTCGACTCCCGGTATGGGAATGGAATCTTATTGTTGTTTCTAAACAGATTCAAAAGCAGAGGAACAAAAACTAATAGTTGTAGCCAGATGTTTCCTTGTGTCTGATGTGGTTCCAATTGCAGACGTGATCCACTGCTACTAATTGTGACAAGGTTTTGGGCAACTGCTGTGCCATTATCATTGGCCTTATCAAAGGTAAAATTTCCAGGTATCATGAAACTGTGAGAAATAGGCTCTCTGAGGACAAAAATCACAAAGAATAGAACAATGTATTATGCTCCCCTTTTCCATCATTGATTCCAGCTGCATAAAAAATAAAATAAAAAATGTTACAAATGTGTCAAGTGATCTGAAAACACCTTTTCCATTAGTTATGGTCTAAAATCCTTTGGCGTTAAAACAAATTTACAGATGTTAACTCCTGTTATAAAGAGAAAATTCCTTCAATCCGGATAGGTGTTCTGGCAACTTTACAAGAAACAGAGTTTTAACTCTCAAGTTACAATGCACTGTTCTGAGGACAACAGTCATGATAAATAGAGTGAAAAATGCTTTATGCTTTTTTCCCCTAATTGGGTACATCTTGGATGAGTTATTTGACATCTTTTCTTTTATTGCTGGTCTGAAATCTTTTATAGGTCAGGTGAATTATTAAAGCTTATCTGCAATTATAAACAGATGACACAACTCTTTCTGAAAGGTAACATTTTGATGCTATCAGTCTAGTTTTTTAGAAACAGGACTGCATCTCTCATATTGCAATGCCATGCTCCCAAAATAGACATCAATAAAAATGCCCTGTGTGAGGCTTGAACTCACGACCTTCAGATTATGAGACTGACGCGCTACCAACTGCGCTAACAAGGCAACTGTAGGCTTATTTTTGGATTAGAAAAGGTGAGGCATTTTGGATTAACAAATTTCCTATATCAGTAAAAATGATTTCCTTGTATGAAACTTTGAAGGAGATTTATTTCAGCTTCCCATATGTTCTAGCGGTAAGGATTCCTGGTTTTCACCCAAGCGGCCCGGGTTCGACTCCCGGTATGGGAATGGAATCTTATTGTTGTTTCTAAACAGATTCAAAAGCAGAGGAACAAAAACTAATAGTTGTAGCCAGATGTTTCCTTGTGTCTGATGTGGTTCCAATTGCAGACGTGATCCACTGCTACTAATTGTGAAAAGGTTTTGGGCAACTGCTGTGCCATTATCATTGGCCTTATCAACGGTAAAATTTCCAGGTATTATGAAACTGTGAGAAATGGGCTGTCTGAGGACAAAAATCACAAAGAATAGAACAATGCATTATGCTCCCCTTTTCCATCATTGATTCCAGCTGCATGAAAAATAAAATAAAAAAAAGTTACAAATGTGTCAAGTGATCTGAAAACACCTTTTCCATTAGTTATGGTCTAAAATCCTTTGGCGTTAAAACAAATTTACAGATGTTAAGTCCTGTTATAAAAAGAAAATTCCTTCAATCCGGATAGGTGTTCTGGCAACTTTACAAGAAACAGAGTTTTAACTCTTAAGTTCCAATACACTGTTCTGAGGACTACAGTCATGACAAATAGAATGAAAAATGCTTTATGCTTGTTTTCCCCTAAATGGGGTAGATCTTGGATGAGTTATTTGACATCTTTTCTTTTATTGCTGGTCTGAAATCTTTTATAGGTCAGGTGAATTATTAAAGCTTATCTGCAATTATAAACAGATGACACAACTCTTTCTGAAAGGTAACATTTTGATGCAATCAGTCTAGTTTGTTAGAAACAGGACTGCATCTCTCATATTGTAATGCCATGCTCCCAAAACAGACATCAATAAAAATGCCCTGTGTGAGGCTTGAACTCACGACCTTCAGATTATGAGACTGACGCGCTACAAACTGCGCTAACAAGGCAACTGTAGGCTTATTTTTGGATTAGAAAAGGTGAGGCATTTTGGATTAACAAATTTCCTATATCAGTAAAAATGTTTTCCTTGTATGAAACTTTGAAGGAGATTTATTTCAGCTTCCCATATGGTCTAGCGGTAAGGATTCCTGGTTTTCACCCAGGCGGCCCGGGTTCGACTCCCGGTATGGGAATGGAATCTTATTGTTGTTTCTAAACAGATTCAAAAGCAGAGGAACAAAAACTAATAGTTGTAGCCAGATGTTTCCTTGTGTCTAATGTGGTTCCAATTGCAGACGTGATCCACTGCTACTAATTGTGACAAGGTTTTGGGCAACTGCTGTGCCATTATCATTGGCCTTATCAAAGGTAAAATTATCAGGTATTATGAAACTGTGAGAAATGGGCTCTCTGAGGACAAAAATCACAAAGAATAGAACAATGCATTATGCTCCCCTTTTCCATCATTGATTCCAGCTGCATGAAAAATAAAATAAAAAAATGTTACAAATGTGTCAAGTGATCTGAAAACACCTTTTCCATTAGTTATGGTCTAAAATCCTTTGGCGTTAAAACAAATTTACAGATGTTAAGTCCTGTTATAAAGAGAAAATTCCTTCAATCCGGATAGGTGTTCTGGCAACTTTACAAGAAACAGAGTTTTAACTCTCAAGTTCCAATACATTGTTCTGAGGACTACAGTCATGACAAATAGAATGAAAAATGCTTTATGCTTGTTTTCCCCTAAATGGGGTACATCTTGGATGAGTTATTTGACATCTTTTCTTTTATTGCTGGTCTGAAATCTTTTATAGGTCAGGTGAATTATTAAAGCTTATCTGCAATTATAAACAGATGACACAAATCTTTCTGAAAGGTAACATTTTGATGCAATCAGTCTAGTTTGTTAGAAACAGGACTGCATCTCTCATATTGTAATGCCATGCTCCCAAAACAGACATCAATAAAAATGCCCTGTGTGAGGCTTGAACTCACGACCTTCAGATTATGAGACTGACGCGCTACCAACTGCGCTAACAAGGCAACTGTAGCCTTAGATTTGGATTAGAAAAGGTGAGGCATTTTGGTTTAACAAATTTCCTAAATCAGTAAAAATGTTTTCCTTGTATGAAACTTTGAAGGAGATTTACTTCAGCTTCCCATATGGTCTAGAGGTAAGAATTCCTGGTTTTCACCCAGGCGGCTCGGGTTCGACTCCCGGTATGGGAATGGAATCTTATTGTTGTTTCTAAATAGATTCAAAAGCAGAGGAACAAAAACTAATAGTTGTAGCCAGATGTTTCCTTGTGTCTGATGTGGTTCCAATTGCAGACGTGATCCACTGCTACTAATTGTGATGAGGTTTTGGGCAACTGCTGTGCCATTATCATTGGCCTTATCACAGGTAAAATTTCTAGGTATTATGAAACTGTGAGAAATGGGCTCTCTGAGGACAAAAATCACAAAGAATAGAACAATGCATTATGCTCCCCTTTTCCATCATTGATTCCAGCTGCATAAAAAATAAAATAAAAAAATGTTACAAATGTGTCAAGTGATCTGAAAACACCTTTTCCATTAGTTATGGTCTAAAATCCTTTGGCGTTAAAACAAATTTACAGATGTTAACTCCTGTTATAAAGAGAAAATTCCTTCAATCCGGATAGGTGTTCTGGCAACTTTACAAGAAACAGAGTTTTAACTCTCAAGTTACAATGCACTGTTCTGAGGACAACAGTCATGACAAATAGAATGAAAAATGCTTTATGCTTTTTTTCCCCTAATTGGGTACATCTTGGATGAGTTATTTGACATCTTTTCTTTTATTGCTGGTCTGAAATCTTTTATAGGTCAGGTGAATTATTAAAGCTTATCTGCAATTATAAACAGATGACACAACTCTTTCTGAAAGGTAACATTTTGATGCTATCAGTCTAGTTTGTTAGAAACAGGACTGCATCTCTCATATTGCAATGCCATGCTCCCAAAATAGACATCAATAAAAATGCCCTGTGTGAGGCTTGAACTCACGACCTTCAGATTATGAGACTGACGCGCTACCAACTGCGCTAACAAGGCAACTGTAGGCTTATTTTTGGATTAGAAAAGGTGAGGCATTTTGGATTAACAAATTTCCTATATCAGTAAAAATGTTTTCCTTGTATGAAACTTTGAAGGAGATTTATTTCAGCTTCCCATATGGTCTGGCGGTAAGGATTCCTGGTTTTCACCCAGGCGGCCCGGGTTCGACTCCCGGTATGGGAATGGAATCTTATTGTTGTTTCTAAACAGATTCAAAAGCAGAGGAACAAAAACTAATAGTTGTAGCCAGATGTTTCCTTGTGTCTGATGTGGTTCCAATTGCAGATGTGATCCACTGCTACTAATTGTGACAAGGTTTTGGGCAACTGCTGTGCCATTATCATTGGCCTTATCAAAGGTAAAATTTCCAGGTATTATGAAACTGTGAGAAATGGGCTCTCTGAGGACAAAAATCACAAAGAATAGAACAATGCATTATGCTCCCCTTTTCCATCATTGATTCCAGCTGCATGAAAAATAAAATAAAAAAATGTTACAAATGTGTCAAGTGATCTGAAAACACCTTTTCCATTAGTTATGGTCTAAAATCCTTTGGCGTTAAAACAAATTTACAGATGTTAAGTCCTGTTATAAAGAGAAAATTCCTTCAATCCGGATAGGTGTTCTGGCAACTTTACAAGAAACAGAGTTTTAACTCTCAAGTTCCAATACACTGTTCTGAGGACTACAGTCATGACAAATAGAATGAAAAATGCTTTATGCTTGTTTTCCTCTAAATGGGGTACATCTTGGATGAGTTATTTGACATCTTTTCTTTTATTGCTGGTCTGAAATCTTTTATAGGTCAGGTGAATTATAAAAACTTATCTGCAATTATAAACAGATGACACAAATCTTTCTGAAAGGTAACATTTTGATGCAATCAGTCTAGTTTGTTAGAAACAGGACTGCATCTCTCATATTGTAATGCCATGCTCCCAAAACAGACATCAATAAAAATGCCCTGTGTGAGGTTTGAACTCACAACCTTCAGATTATGAGACTGACGCGCTACCAACTGCGCTAACAAGGTAACTGTAGCCTTAGATTTGGATTAGAAAAGGTGAGGCATTTTGGTTTAACAAATTTCCTATATCAGTAAAAATGTTTTCCTTGTATGAAACTTTGAAGGAGATTAACTTCAGCTTCCCATATGGTCTAGCGGTAAGAATTCCTGGTTTTCACCTAGGCGGCTCGGGTTCGACTCCCGGTATGGGAGTGGAATCTTATTGTTGTTTCTAAACAGATTCAAAAGCAGAGGAACAAAAACTAATAGTTGTAGCCAGATGTTTCCTTGTGTCTGATGTGGTTCCAATTGCAGACGTGATCCACTGCTACTAATTGTGATGAGGTTTTGGGCAACTGCTGTGCCATTATCATTGGCCTTATCACAGGTAAAATTTCTAGGTATTATGAAACTGTGAGAAATGGGCTCTCTGAGGACAAAAATCACAAAGAATAGAACAATGCATTATGCTCCCCTTTTCCATCATTGATTCCAGCTGCATAAAAAATAAAATAAAAAAATGTTACAAATGTGTCAAGTGATCTGAAAACACCTTTTCCATTAGTTATGGTCTAAAATCCTTTGGCGTTAAAACAAATTTACAGATGTTAACTCCTGTTATAAAGAGAAAATTCCTTCAATCCGGATAGGTGTTCTGGCAACTTTACAAGAAACAGAGTTTTAACTCTCAAGTTACAATGCACTGTTCTGAGGACAACAGTCATGACAAATAGAATGAAAAATGCTTTATGCTTTTTTTCCCCTAATTGGGTACACCTTGGATGAGTTATTTGACATCTTTTCTTTTATTGCTGGTCTGAAATCTTTTATAGGTCAGGTGAATTATTAAAGCTTATCTGCAATTATAAACAGATGACACAAATCTTTCTGAAAGGTAACATTTTGATGCAATCAGTCTAGTTTGTTAGAAACAGGACTGCATCTCTCATATTGTAATGCCATGCTCCCAAAACAGACATCAATAAAAATGCCCTGTGTGAGGCTTGAACTCACGACCTTCAGATTATGAGACTGACGCGCTACCAACTGCGCTAACAAGGCAACTGTAGGCTTATTTTTGGATTAGAAAAGGTGAGGCATTTTGGATTAACAAATTTCCTATATCAGTAAAAATGATTTCCTTGTATGAAACTTTGAAGGAGATTTATTTCAGCTTCCCATATGTTCTAGCGGTAAGGATTCCTGGTTTTCACCCAAGCGGCCCGGGTTCGACTCCCGGTACGGGAATGGAATCTTATTGTTGTTTCTAAACAGATTCAAAAGCAGAGGAACAAAAACTAATAGTTGTAGCCAGATGTTTCCTTGTGTCTGATGTGGTTCCAATTGCAGACGTGATCCACTGCTACTAATTGTGAAAAGGTTTTGGGCAACTGCTGTGCCATTATCATTGGCCTTATCAACGGTAAAATTTCCAGGTATTATGAAACTGTGAGAAATGGGCTCTCTGAGGACAAAAATCACAAAGAATAGAACAATGCATTATGCTCCCCTTTTCCATCATTGATTCCAGCTGCATGAAAAATAAAATAAAAAAAAGTTACAAATGTATCATTTGATCTGAAAACACCTTTTCCATTAGTTATGGTCTAAAATCCTTTGGCGTTAAAACAAATTTACAGATGTTAAGTCCTGTTATAAAGAGAAAATTCCTTCAATCCGGATAGGTGTTCTGGCAACTTTACAAGAAACAGAGTTTTAACTCTCAAGTTCCAATACACTGTTCTGAGGACTACAGTCATGACAAATAGAATGAAAAATGCTTTATGCTTGTTTTCCCCTAAATGGGGTAGATCTTGGATGAGTTATTTGACATCTTTTCTTTTATTGCTGGTCTGAAATCTTTTATAGGTCAGGTGAATTATTAAAGCTTATCTGCAATTATAAACAGATGACACAACTCTTTCTGAAAGGTAACATTTTGATGCAATCAGTCTAGTTTGTTAGAAACAGGACTGCATCTCTCATAATGTAATGCCATGCTCCCAAAACAGACATCAATAAAAATGCCCTGTGTGAGGCTTGAACTCACGGCCTTCAGATTATGAGACTGACGCGCTACCAACTGCGCTAACAAGGCAACTGTAGCCTTAGATTTGGATTAGAAAAGGTGAGGCATTTTGGTTTAACAAATTTCCTATATCAGTAAAAATGTTTTCCTTGTATGAAACTTTGAAGGAGATTTACTTCAGCTTCCCATATGGTCTAGCGGTAAGAATTCCTGGTTTTCCCCCAGGCGGCTCGGGTTCGACTCCCGGTATGGGAATGGAATCTTATTGTTGTTTCTAAACAGATTCAAAAGCAGAGGAACAAAAACTAATAGTTGTAGCCAGATGTTTCCTTGTGTCTGATGTGGTTCCAATTGCAGACGTGATCCACTGCTACTAATTGTGATGAGGTTTTGGGCAACTGCTGTGCCATTATCATTGGCCTTATCACAGGTAAAATTTCTAGGTATTATGAAACTGTGAGAAATGGGCTCTCTGAGGACAAAAATCACAAAGAATAGAACAATGCATTATGCTCCCCTTTTCCATCATTGATTCCAGCTGCATAAAAAATAAAATAAAAAAATGTTACAAATGTGTCAAGTGATCTGAAAACACCTTTTCCATTAGTTATGGTCTAAAATCCTTTGGCGTTAAAACAAATTTACAGATGTTAAGTCCTGTTATAAAAAGAAAATTCCTTCAATCCGGATAGGTGTTCTGGCAACTTTACAAGAAACAGAGTTTTAACTCTCAAGTTACAATGCACTGTTCTGAGGACAACAGTCATGACAAATAGAATGAAAAATGCTTTATGCTTTTTTTCCCCTAATTGGGTACATCTTGGATGAGTTATTTGACATCTTTTCTTTTATTGCTGGTCTGAAATCTTTTATAGGTCAGGTGAATTATTAAAGCTTATCTGCAATTATAAACAGATGACACAACTCTTTCTGAAAGGTAACATTTTGATGCTATCAGTCTAGTTTGTTAGAAACAGGACTGCATCTCTCATATTGCAATGCCATGCTCCCAAAATAGACATCAATAAAAATGCCCTGTGTGAGGCTTGAACTCACGACCTTCAGATTATGAGACTGACGCGCTACCAACTGCGCTAACAAGGCAACTGTAGGCTTATTTTTGGATTAGAAAAGGTGAGGCATTTTGGATTAACAATTTTCCTATATCAGTAAAAATGATTTCCTTGTATGAAACTTTGAAGGAGATTTATTTCAGCTTCCCATATGTTCTAGCGGTAAGGATTCCTGGTTTTCACCCAAGCGGCCCGGGTTCGACTCCCGGTATGGGAATGGAATCTTATTGTTGTTTCTAAACAGATTCAAAAGCAGAGGAACAAAAACTAATAGTTGTAGCCAGATGTTTCCTTGTGTCTGATGTGGTTCCAATTGCAGACGTGATCCACTGCTACTAATTGTGACAAGGTTTTGGGCAACTGCTGTGCCATTATCATTGGCCTTATCAAAGGTAAAATTTCCAGGTATTATGAAACTGTGAGAAATGGGCTCTCTGAGGACAAAAATCACAAAGAATAGAACAATGCATTATGCTCCCCTTTTCCATCATTGATTCCAGCTGCATGAAAAATAAAATAAAAATTTTTTACAAATGTGTCAAGTGATCTGAAAACACCTTTTCCATTAGTTATGGTCTAAAATCCTTTGGCGTTAAAACAAATTTACAGATGTTAAGTCCTGTTATAAAGAGAAAATTCCTTCAATCCGGATAGGTGTTCTGGCAACTTTACAAGAAACAGAGTTTTAACTCTCAAGTTCCAATACACTGTTCTGAGGACTACAGTCATGACAAATAGAATGAAAAATGCTTTATGCTTGTTTTCCCCTAAATGGGGTACATCTTGGATGAGTTATTTGACATCTTTTCTTTTATTGCTGGTCTGAAATCTTTTATAGGTCAGGTGAATTATTAAAGCTTATCTGCAATTATAAACAGATGACACAAATCTTTCTGAAAGGTAACATTTTGATGCAATCAGTCTAGTTTGTTAGAAACAGGACTGCATCTCTCATATTGTAATGCCATGCTCCTAAAACAGACATCAATAAAAATGCCCTGTGTGAGGCTTGTACTCACGACCTTCAGATTATGAGACTGACACGCTACCAACTGCGCTAACAAGGCAACTGTAGCCTTAGATTTGGATTAGAAAATGTGAGGCATTTTGGTTTAACAAATTTCCTATATCAGTAAAAATGTTTTCCTTGTATGAAACTTTGAAGGAGATTTACTTCAGCTTCCCATATGGTCTAGCGGTAAGAATTCCTGGTTTTCAACCAGCCGGCTCGGGCTCGACTCCCGGTATGGGAATGGAATCTTATTGTTGTTAATAAAAAGATTCAAAAGCAGAGGAACAAAAACTAATAGTTGTAGCCAGATGTTTCCTTGTGTCTGATGTGGTTTCAATTGCAGACGTGATCCACTGCTACTAATTGTGAAAAGGTTTTGGGCAACTGCTGTGCCATTATCATTGGCCTTATCAACGGTAAAATTTCTAGGTATTATGAAACTGTGAGAAATGGGCTCTCTGAGGACAAAAATCACAAAGAATAGAACAATGCATTATGCTCCCCTTTTCCATCATTGATTCCAGCTGCATGAAAAATAAAATAAAAAAAGTTACAAATGTGTCAAGTGATCTGAAAACACCTTTTCCATTAGTTGTGGTCTAAAATCCTTTGGCGTTAAAACAAATTTACAGATGTTAAGTCCTGTTATAAAAAGAAAATTCCTTCAATCCGGATAGGTGTTCTGGCAACTTTACAAGAAACAGAGTTTTAACTCTTAAGTTCCAATACACTGTTCTGAGGACTACAGTCATGACAAATAGAAGGAAAAATGCTTTATGCTTGTTTTCCCCTAAATGGGGTAGATCTTGGATGAGTTATTTGACATCTTTTCTTTTATTGCTGGTCTGAAATCTTTTATAGGTCAGGTGAATTATTAAAGCTTATCTGCAATTATAAACAGATGACACAACTCTTTCTGAAAGGTAACATTTTGATGCTATCAGTCTAGTTTGTTAGAAACAGGACTGCATCTCTCATATTGCAATGCCATGCTCCCAAAATAGACATCAATAAAAATGCCCTGTGTGAGGCTTGAACTCACGACCTTCAGATTATGAGACTGACGCGCTACCAACTGCGCTAACAAGGCAACTGTAGGCTTATTTTTGGATTAGAAAAGGTGAGGCATTTTGGATTAACAAATTTCCTATATCAGTAAAAATGTTTTCCTTGTATGAAACTTTGAAGGAGATTTATTTCAGCTTCCCATATGGTCTAGCGGTAAGGATTCCTGGTTTTCACCCAGGCGGCCCGGGTTCGACTCCCGGTATGGGAATGGAATCTTATTGTTGTTTCTAAACAGATTCAAAAGCAGAGGAACAAAAACTAATAGTTGTAGCCAGATGTTTCCTTGTGTCTGATGTGGTTCCAATTGCAGACGTGATCCACTGCTACTAATTGTGACAAGGTTTTGGGCAACTGCTGTGCCATTATCATTGGCCTTATCACAGGTAAAATTTCTAGGTATTATGAAACTGTGAGAAATGGGCTCTCTGAGGACAAAAATCACAAAGAATAGAACAATGCATTATGCTCCCCTTTTCCATCATTGATTCCAGCTGCATAAAAAATAAAATAAAAAAAATGTTACAAATGTGTCAAGTGATCTGAAAACACCTTTTCCATTAGTTATGGTCTAAAATCCTTTGGCGTTAAAACAAATTTACAGATGTTAACTCCTGTTATAAAGAGAAAATTCCTTCAATCCGGATAGGTGTTCTGGCAACTTTACAAGAAACAGAGTTTTAACTCTCAAGTTACAATGCACTGTTCTGAGGACAACAGTCATGACAAATAGAATGAAAAATGCTTTATGCTTTTTTTCCCCTAATTGGGTACATCTTGGATGAGTTATTTGACATCTTTTCTTTTATTGCTGGTCTGAAATCTTTTATAGGTCAGGTGAATTATTAAAGCTTATCTGCAATTATAAACAGATGACACAAATCTTTCTGAAAGGTAACATTTTGATGCAATCAGTCTAGTTTGTTAGGAACAGGACTGCATCTCTCATATTGTAATGCCATGCTCCCAAAACAGACATCAATAAAAATGCCCTGTGTGAGGCTTGAACTCACGACCTTCAGATTATGAGACTGACGCACTACCAACTGTGCTAACAAGGCAATTGTAGCCTTAGATTTGGATTAGAAAAGGTGAGGCATTTTGGTTTAACAAATTTCCTATATCAGTAAAAATGTTTTCCTTGTATGAAACTTTGAAGGAGATTTACTTCAGCTTCCCATATGGTCTAGCGGTAAGAATTCCTGGTTTTCACCCAGGCGGCTCGGGTTCGACTCCCGGTATGGGAATGAAATCTTATTGTTGTTTCTAAACAGATTCAAAAGCAGAGGAACAAAAACTAATAGTTGTAGCCAGATGTTTCCTTGTGTCTGATGTGGTTCCAATTGCAGACGTGATCCACTGCTACTAATTGTGAAAAGGTTTTGGGCAACTGCTGTGCCATTATCATTGGCCTTATCAACGGTAAAATTTCCAGGTATTATGAAACTGTGAGAAATGGGCTCTCTGAGGACAAAAATCACAAAGAATAGAACAATGCATTATGCTCCCCTTTTCCATCATTGATTCCAGCTGCATGAAAAATAAAATAAAAAAAAGTTACAAATGTGTCAAGTGATCTGAAAACACCTTTTCCATTAGTTATGGTCTAAAATCCTTTGGCGTTAAAACAAATTTACAGATGTTAAGTCCTGTTATAAAAAGAAAATTCCTTCAATCCGGATAGGTGTTCTGGCAACTTTACAAGAAACAGAATTTTAACTCTTAAGTTCCAATACACTGTTCTGAGGACTACAGTCATGACAAATAGAATGAAAAATGCTTTATGCTTGTTTTCCCCTAAATGGGGTAGATCTTGGATGAGTTATTTGACATCTTTTCTTTTATTGCTGGTCTGAAATCTTTTATAGGTCAGGTGAATTATTAAAGCTTATCTGCAATTATAAACAGATGACACAACTCTTTCTGAAAGGTAACATTTTGATGCTATCAGTCTAGTTTGTTAGAAACAGGACTGCATCTCTCATATTGCAATGCCATGCTCCCAAAATAGACATCAATAAAAATGCCCTGTGTGAGGCTTGAACTCACGACCTTCAGATTATGAGACTGACGCGCTACCAACTGCGCTAACAAGGCAACTGTAGGCTTATTTTTGGATTAGAAAAGGTGAGGCATTTTGGATTAACAAATTTCCTATATCAGTAAAAATGTTTTCCTTGTATGAAACTTTGAAGGAGATTTATTTCAGCTTCCCATATGGTCTAGCGGTAAGGATTCCTGGTTTTCACCCAGGCGGCCCGGGTTCGACTCCCGGTATGGGAATGGAATCTTATTGTTGTTTCTAAACAGATTCAAAAGCAGAGGAACAAAAACTAATAGTTGTAGCCAGATGTTTCCTTGTGTCTGATGTGGTTCCAATTGCAGACGTGATCCACTGCTACTAATTGTGACAAGGTTTTGGGCAACTGCTGTGCCATTATCATTGGCCTTATCACAGGTAAAATTTCTAGGTATTATGAAACTGTGAGAAATGGGCTCTCTGAGGACAAAAATCACAAAGAATAGAACAATGCATTATGCTCCCCTTTTCCATCATTGATTCCAGCTGCATAAAAAATAAAATAAAAAAAATGTTACAAATGTGTCAAGTGATCTGAAAACACCTTTTCCATTAGTTATGGTCTAAAATCCTTTGGCGTTAAAACAAATTTACAGATGTTAACTCCTGTTATAAAGAGAAAATTCCTTCAATCCGGATAGGTGTTCTGGCAACTTTACAAGAAACAGAGTTTTAACTCTCAAGTTACAATGCACTGTTCTGAGGACAACAGTCATGACAAATAGAATGAAAAATGCTTTATGCTTTTTTTCCCCTAATTGGGTACATCTTGGATGAGTTATTTGACATCTTTTCTTTTATTGCTGGTCTGAAATCTTTTATAGGTCAGGTGAATTATTAAAGCTTATCTGCAATTATAAACAGATGACACAAATCTTTCTGAAAGGTAACATTTTGATGCAATCAGTCTAGTTTGTTAGGAACAGGACTGCATCTCTCATATTGTAATGCCATGCTCCCAAAACAGACATCAATAAAAATGCCCTGTGTGAGGCTTGAACTCACGACCTTCAGATTATGAGACTGACGCACTACCAACTGTGCTAACAAGGCAATTGTAGCCTTAGATTTGGATTAGAAAAGGTGAGGCATTTTGGTTTAACAAATTTCCTATATCAGTAAAAATGTTTTCCTTGTATGAAACTTTGAAGGAGATTTACTTCAGCTTCCCATATGGTCTAGCGGTAAGAATTCCTGGTTTTCACCCAGGCGGCTCGGGTTCGACTCCCGGTATGGGAATGAAATCTTATTGTTGTTTCTAAACAGATTCAAAAGCAGAGGAACAAAAACTAATAGTTGTAGCCAGATGTTTCCTTGTGTCTGATGTGGTTCCAATTGCAGACGTGATCCACTGCTACTAATTGTGAAAAGGTTTTGGGCAACTGCTGTGCCATTATCATTGGCCTTATCAACGGTAAAATTTCCAGGTATTATGAAACTGTGAGAAATGGGCTCTCTGAGGACAAAAATCACAAAGAATAGAACAATGCATTATGCTCCCCTTTTCCATCATTGATTCCAGCTGCATGAAAAATAAAATAAAAAAAAGTTACAAATGTGTCAAGTGATCTGAAAACACCTTTTCCATTAGTTATGGTCTAAAATCCTTTGGCGTTAAAACAAATTTACAGATGTTAAGTCCTGTTATAAAAAGAAAATTCCTTCAATCCGGATAGGTGTTCTGGCAACTTTACAAGAAACAGAATTTTAACTCTTAAGTTCCAATACACTGTTCTGAGGACTACAGTCATGACAAATAGAATGAAAAATGCTTTATGCTTGTTTTCCCCTAAATGGGGTAGATCTTGGATGAGTTATTTGACATCTTTTCTTTTATTGCTGGTCTGAAATCTTTTATAGGTCAGGTGAATTATTAAAGCTTATCTGCAATTATAAACAGATGACACAACTCTTTCTGAAAAGTAACATTTTGATGCAATCAGTCTAGTTTGTTAGAAACAGGACTGCATCTCTCATATTGTAATGCCATGCTCCCAAAACAGAGATCAATAAAAATGCCCTGTGTGAGGCTTGAAGTCACAACCTTCAGATTATGAGACTGACGCGCTACCAACTGCGCTAACAAGGCAACTGTAGGCTTATTTTTGGATTAGAAAAGGTGAGGCATTTTGGATTAACAAATTTCCTATATCAGTAAAAATGTTTTCCTTGTATGAAACTTTGAAGTAGATTTATTTCAGCTTCCCATATGGTCTAGCGGTAAGGATTCCTGGTTTTCACCCAGGCGGCCCGGGTTCGACTCCCGGTATGGGAATGGAATCTTATTGTTGTTTCTAAACAGATTCAAAAGCAGAGGAACAAAAACTAATAGTTGTAGCCAGATGTTTCCTTGTGTCTGATGTGGTTCCAATTGCAGACGTGATCCACTGCTACTAATTGTGACAAGGTTTTGGGCAATTGCTGTGCCATTATCATTGGCCTTATCAAAGGTAAAATTTCCAGGTATTATGAAACTGTGAGAAATGGGCTCTCTGAGGACAAAAATCACAAAGAATAGAACAATGCATTATGCTCCCCTTTTCCATCATTGATTCCAGCTGCATGAAAAATAAAATAAAAAAATGTTACAAATGTGTCAAGTGATCTGAAAACACCTTTTCCATTAGTTATGGTCTAAAATCCTTTGGCGTTAAAACAAATTTACAGATGTTAAGTCCTGTTATAAAGAGAAAATTCCTTCAATCCGAATAGGTGTTCTGGCAACTTTACAAGAAACAGAGTTTTAACTCTCAAGTTCCAATACACTCTTCTGAGGACTACAGTCATGACAAATAGAATGAAAAATGCTTTATGCTTGTTTTCCCCTAAATGGGGTACATCTTGGATGAGTTATTTGACATCTTTTCTTTTATTGCTGGTCTGAAATCTTTTATAGGTCAGGTGAATTATTAAAGTTTATCTGCAATTATAAACAGATGACACAAATCTTTCTGAAAGGTAACATTTTGATGCAATCAGTCTAGTTTGTTAGAAACAGGACTGCATCTCTCATATTGTAATGCCATGCTCCCAAAACAGACATCAATAAAAATGCCCTGTGTGAGGCTTGAACTCACGACCTTCAGATTATGAGACTGACGCGCTACCAACTGCGCTAACAAGGCAACTGTAGCCTTAGATTTGGATTAGAAAAGGTGAGGCATTTTGGTTTAACAAATTTCCTATATCAGTAAAAATGTTTTCCTTGTATGAAACTTTGAAGGAGATTTACTTCAGCTTCCCATATGGTCTAGCGGTAAGAATTCCTGGTTTTCATCCAGGCGGCTCGGGTTCGACTCCCGGTATGGGAATGGAATCTTATTGTTGTTTCTAAACAGATTCAAAAGCAGAGGAACAAAAACTAATAGTTGTAGCCAGATGTTTCCTTGTGTCTGATGTGGTTCCAATTGCAGACGTGATCCACTGCTACTAATTGTGATGAGGTTTTGGGCAACTGCTGTGCCATTATCATTGGCCTTATCACAGGTAAAATTTCTAGGTATTATGAAACTGTGAGAAATGGGCTCTCTGAGGACAAAAATCACAAAGAATAGAACAATGCATTATGCTCCCCTTTTCCATCATTGATTCCAGCTGCATAAAAAATAAAATAAAAAAATGTTACAAATGTGTCAAGTGATCTGAAAACACCTTTTCCATTAGTTATGGTCTAAAATCCTTTGGCGTTAAAACAAATTTACAGATGTTAAGTCCTGTTATAAAGAGAAAATTCCTTCAATCCGGATAGGTGTTCTGGCAACTTTACAAGAAACAGAGTTTTAACTCTCAAGTTACAATGCACTGTTCTGAGGACAACAGTCATGACAAATAGAATGAAAAATGCTTTATGCTTTTTTTCCCCTAATTGGGTACATCTTGGATGAGTTATTTGACATCTTTTCTTTTATTGCTGGTCTGAAATCTTTTATAGGTCAGGTGAATTATTAAAGCTTATCTGCAATTATAAACAGATGACACAACTCTTTCTGAAAGGTAACATTTTGATGCTATCAGTCTAGTTTGTTAGAAACAGGACTGCATCTCTCATATTGCAATGCCATGCTCCCAAAATAGACATCAATAAAAACACCCTGTGTGAGGCTTGAACTCACGACCTTCAGATTATGAGACTGACGCGCTACCAACTGCGCTAACAAGGCAACTGTAGGCTTATTTTTGGATTAGAAAAGGTGGGGCATTTTGGATTAACAAATTTCCTATATCAGTAAAAATGATTTCCTTGTATGAAACTTTGAAGGAGATTTATTTCAGCTTCCCATATGTTCTAGCGGTAAGGATTCCTGGTTTTCACCCAAGCGGCCCGGGTTCGACTCCCGGTATGGGAATGGAATCTTATTGTTGTTTCTAAACAGATTCAAAAGCAGAGGAACAAAAACTAATAGTTGTAGCCAGATGTTTCCTTGTGTCTGATGTGGTTCCAATTGCAGACGTGATCCACTGCTACTAATTGTGAAAAGGTTTTGGGCAACTGCTGTGCCATTATCATTGGCCTTATCAACGGTAAAATTTCCAGGTATTATGAAACTGTGAGAAATGGGCTCTCTGAGGACAAAAATCACAAAGAATAGAACAATGCATTATGCTCCCCTTTTCCATCATTGATTCCAGCTGCATGAAAAATAAAATAAAAAAAAGTTACAAATGTGTCAAGTGATCTGAAAACACCTTTTCCATTAGTTATGGTCTAAAATCCTTTGGCGTTAAAACAAATTTACAGATGTTAACTCCTGTTATAAAGAGAAAATTCCTTCAATCCGGATAGGTGTTCTGGCAACTTTACAAGAAACAGAGTTTTAACTCTCAAGTTACAATGCACTGTTCTGAGGACAACAGTCATGACAAATAGAATGAAAAATGCTTTATGCTTTTTTTCCCCTAATTGGGTACATCTTGGATGAGTTATTTGACATCTTTTCTTTTATTGCTGGTCTGAAATCTTTTATAGGTCAGGTGAATTATTAAAGCTTATCTGCAATTATAAACAGATGACACAAATCTTTCTGAAAGGTAACATTTTGATGCAATCAGTCTAGTTTGTTAGAAACAGGACTGCATCTCTCATATTGTAATGCCATGCTCCCAAAACAGACATCAATAAAAATGCCCTGTGTGAGGCTTGAACTCACGACCTTCAGATTATGAGACTGACGCACTACCAACTGTGCTAACAAGGCAACTGTAGCCTTAGATTTGGATTAGAAAAGGTGAGGCATTTTGGTTTAACAAATTTCCTATATCAGTAAAAATGTTTTCCTTGTATGAAACTTTGAAGGAGATTTACTTCAGCTTCCCATATGGTCTAGCGGTAAGAATTCCTGGATTTCACCCAGGCGGCTCGGGTTCGACTCCCGGTATGGGAATGAAATCTTATTGTTGTTTCTAAACAGATTCAAAAGCAGAGGAACAAAAACTAATAGTTGTAGCCAGATGTTTCCTTGTGTCTGATGTGGTTCCAATTGCAGACGTGATCCACTGCTACTAATTGTGAAAAGGTTTTGGGCAACTGCTGTGCCATTATCATTGGCCTTATCAACGGTAAAATTTCCAGGTATTATGAAACTGTGAGAAATGGGCTCTCTGAGGACAAAAATCACAAAGAATAGAACAATGCATTATGCTCCCCTTTTCCATCATTGATTCCAGCTGCATGAAAAATAAAATAAAAAAAAGTTACAAATGTGTCAAGTGATCTGAAAACACCTTTTCCATTAGTTATGGTCTAAAATCCTTTGGCGTTAAAACAAATTTACAGATGTTAAGTCCTGTTATAAAAAGAAAATTCCTTCAATCCGGATAGGTGTTCTGGCAACTTTACAAGAAACAGAGTTTTAACTCTTAAGTTCCAATACACTGTTCTGAGGACTACAGTCATGACAAATAGAATGAAAAATGCTTTATGCTTGTTTTCCCCTAAATGGGGTAGATCTTGGATGAGTTATTTGACATCTTTTCTTTTATTGCTGGTCTGAAATCTTTTATAGGTCAGGTGAATTATTAAAGCTTATCTGCAATTATAAACAGATGACACAACTCTTTCTGAAAAGTAACATTTTGATGCAATCAGTCTAGTTTGTTAGAAACAGGACTGCATCTCTCATATTGTAATGCCATGCTCCCAAAACAGACATCAATAAAAATGCCCTGTGTGAGGCTTGAACTCACAACCTTCAGATTATGAGACTGACGCGCTACCAACTGCGCTAACAAGGCAACTGTAGGCTTATTTTTGGATTAGAAAAGGTGAGGCATTTTGGATTAACAAATTTCCTATATCAGTAAAAATGTTTTCCTTGTATGAAACTTTGAAGTAGATTTATTTCAGCTTCCCATATGGTCTAGCGGTAAGGATTCCTGGTTTTCACCCAGGCGGCCCGGGTTCGACTCCCGGTATGGGAATGGAATCTTATTGTTGTTTCTAAACAGATTCAAAAGCAGAGGAACAAAAACTAATAGTTGTAGCCAGATGTTTCCTTGTGTCTGATGTGGTTCCAATTGCAGACGTGATCCACTGCTACTAATTGTGACAAGGTTTTGGGCAATTGCTGTGCCATTATCATTGGCCTTATCAAAGGTAAAATTTCCAGGTATTATGAAACTGTGAGAAATGGGCTCTCTGAGGACAAAAATCACAAAGAATAGAACAATGCATTATGCTCCCCTTTTCCATCATTGATTCCAGCTGCATGAAAAATAAAATAAAAAAATGTTACAAATGTGTCAAGTGATCTGAAAACACCTTTTCCATTAGTTATGGTCTAAAATCCTTTGGCGTTAAAACAAATTTACAGATGTTAAGTCCTGTTATAAAGAGAAAATTCCTTCAATCCGAATAGGTGTTCTGGCAACTTTACAAGAAACAGAGTTTTAACTCTCAAGTTCCAATACACTCTTCTGAGGACTACAGTCATGACAAATAGAATGAAAAATGCTTTATGCTTGTTTTCCCCTAAATGGGGTACATCTTGGATGAGTTATTTGACATCTTTTCTTTTATTGCTGGTCTGAAATCTTTTATAGGTCAGGTGAATTATTAAAGTTTATCTGCAATTATAAACAGATGACACAAATCTTTCTGAAAGGTAACATTTTGATGCAATCAGTCTAGTTTGTTAGAAACAGGACTGCATCTCTCATATTGTAATGCCATGCTCCCAAAACAGACATCAATAAAAATGCCCTGTGTGAGGCTTGAACTCACGACCTTCAGATTATGAGACTGACGCGCTACCAACTGCGCTAACAAGGCAACTGTAGCCTTAGATTTGGATTAGAAAAGGTGAGGCATTTTGGTTTAACAAATTTCCTATATAAGTAAAAATGTTTTCCTTGTATGAAACTTTGAAGGATATTTACTTCAGCTTCCCATATGGTCTAGCGGTAAGAATTCCTGGTTTTCATCCAGGCGGCTCGGGTTCGACTCCCGGTATGGGAATGGAATCTTATTGTTGTTTCTAAACAGATTCAAAAGCAGAGGAACAAAAACTAATAGTTGTAGCCAGATGTTTCCTTGTGTCTGATGTGGTTCCAATTGCAGACGTGATCCACTGCTACTAATTGTGATGAGGTTTTGGGCAACTGCTGTGCCATTATCATTGGCCTTATCACAGGTAAAATTTCTAGGTATTATGAAACTGTGAGAAATGGGCTCTCTGAGGACAAAAATCACAAAGAATAGAACAATGCATTATGCTCCCCTTTTCCATCATTGATTCCAGCTGCATAAAAAATAAAATAAAAAAATGTTACAAATGTGTCAAGTGATCTGAAAACACCTTTTCCATTAGTTATGGTCTAAAATCCTTTGGCGTTAAAACAAATTTACAGATGTTAACTCCTGTTATAAAGAGAAAATTCCTTCAATCCGGATAGGTGTTCTGGCAACTTTACAAGAAACAGAGTTTTAACTCTCAAGTTACAATGCACTGTTCTGAGGACAACAGTCATGACAAATAGAATGAAAAATGCTTTATGCTTTTTTTCCCCTAATTGGGTACATCTTGGATGAGTTATTTGACATCTTTTCTTTTATTGCTGGTCTGAAATCTTTTATAGGTCAGGTGAATTATTAAAGCTTATCTGCAATTATAAACAGATGACACAACTCTTTCTGAAAGGTAACATTTTGATGCTATCAGTCTAGTTTGTTAGAAACAGGACTGCATCTCTCATATTGCAATGCCATGCTCCCAAAATAGACATCAATAAAAACACCCTGTGTGAGGCTTGAACTCACGACCTTCAGATTATGAGACTGACGCGCTACCAACTGCGCTAACAAGGCAACTGTAGGCTTATTTTTGTATTAGAAAAGGTGAGGCATTTTGGATTAACAAATTTCCTATATCAGTAAAAATGTTTTCCTTGTATGAAACTTTGAAGGAGATTTATTTCAGCTTCCCATATGGTCTAGCGGTAAGGATTCCTGGTTTTCACCCAGGCGGCCCGGGTTCGACTCCCGGTATGGGAATGGAATCTTATTGTTGTTTCTGAACAGATTCAAAAGCAGAGGAACAAAAACTAATAGTTGTAGCCAGATGTTTCCTTGTGTCTGATGTGGTTCCAATTGCAGACGTGATCCACTGCTACTAATTGTGACAAGGTTTTGGGCAACTGCTGTGCCATTATCATTGGCCTTATCAAAGGTAAAATTTCCAGGTATTATGAAACTGTGAGAAATGGGCTCTCTGAGGACAAAAATCACAAAGAATAGAACAATGCATTATGCTCCCCTTTTCCATCATTGATTCCAGCTGCATGAAAAATAAAATAAAAAAATGTTACAAATGTGTCAAGTGATCTGAAAACACCTTTTCCATTAGTTATGGTCTAAAATCCTTTGGCGTTAAAACAAATTTACAGATGTTAACTCCTGTTATAAAGAGAAAATTCTTTCAATCCAGATAGGTGTTCTGGCAACTTTACAAGAAACGGAGTTTTAACTCTCAAGTTACAATGCACTGTTCTGAGGACAACAGTCATGACAAATAGAATGAAAAATGCTTTATGCTTTTTTTCCCCTAAATGGGTACATCTTGGATGAGTTATTTGACATCTTTTCTTTTATTGCTGGTCTGAAATCTTTTATAGGTCAGGTGAATTATTAAAGCTTATCTGCAATTATAAACAGATGACACAACTCTTTCTGAAAAGTAACATTTTGATGCTATCAGTCTAGTTTGTTAGAAACAGGACTGCATCTCTCATATTGCAATGCCATGCTCCCAAAATAGACATCAATAAAAATGCCCTGTGTGAGGCTTGAACTCACGACCTTCAGATTATGAGACTGACGCTCTACCAACTGCGCTAACTAGGCAACTGTAGGCTTATTTTTGGATTAGAAAAGGTGAGGCATTTTGGATTAACAAATTTCCTATATCAGTAAAAATGTTTTCCTTGTATGAAACTTTGAAGGAGATTTACTTCAGCTTCCCATATGGTCTAGCGGTAAGAATTCCTGGTTTTCACCCAGGCGGCTCGGGTTCGACTCTCGGTATGGGAATGGAATCTTATTGTTGTTTCTAAACAGATTCAAAAGCAGAGGAACAAAAACTAATAGTTGTAGCCAGATGTTTTCTTGTGTCTGATGTGGTTCCAATTGCAGACGTGATCCACTGCTACTAATTGTGATGAGGTTTTGGGCAACTGCTGTGCCATTATCATTGGCCTTATCACAGGTAAAATTTCTAGGTATTATGAAACTGTGAGAAATGGGCTCTCTGAGGACAAAAATCACAAAGAATAGAACAATGCATTATGCTCCCCTTTTCCATCATTGATTCCAGCTGCATAAAAAATTAAATAAAAAAATGTTACAAATGTGTCAAGTGATCTGAAAACACCTTTTCCATTAGTTATGGTCTAAAATCCTTTGGCGTTAAAACAAATTTACAGATGTTAACTCCTGTTATAAAGAGAAAATTCCTTCAATCCGGATAGGTGTTCTGGCAACTTTACAAGAAACAGAGTTTTAACTCTCAAGTTACAATGCACTGTTCTGAGGACAACAGTCATGACAAATAGAATGAAAAATGCTTTATGCTTTTTTTCCCCTAATTGGGTACATCTTGGATGAGTTATTTGACATCTTTTCTTTTATTGCTGGTCTGAAATCTTTTATAGGTCAGGTGAATTATTAAAGCTTATCTGCAATTATAAACAGATGACACAACTCTTTCTGAAAGGTAACATTTTGATGCTATCAGTCTAGTTTGTTAGAAACAGGACTGCATCTCTCATATTGCAATGCCATGCTCCCAAAATAGACATCAATAAAAACACCCTGTGTGAGGCTTGAACTCACGACCTTCAGATTATGAGACTGACGCGCTACCAACTGCGCTAACAAGGCATCTGTAGGCTTATTTTTGGATTAGAAAAGGTGAGGCATTTTGGATTAACAAATTTCCTATATCAGTAAAAATGATTTCCTTGTATGAAACTTTGAAGGAGATTTATTTCAGCTTCCCATATGTTCTAGCGGTAAGTATTCCTGGTTTTCACCCAAGCGGCCCGGGTTCGACTCCCGGTATGGGAATGGAATCTTATTGTTGTTTCTAAACAGATTCAAAAGCAGAGCAACAAAAACTAATAGTTGTAGCCACATGTTTCCTTGTGTCTGATGTGGTTCCAATTGCAGACGTGATCCACTGCTACTAATTGTGAAAAGGTTTTGGGCAACTGCTGTGCCATTATCATTGGCCTTATCAACGGTAAAATTTCCAGGTATTATGAAACTGTGAGAAATGGGCTCTCTGAGGACAAAAATCACAAAGAATAGAACAATGCATTATGCTCCCCTTTTCCATCATTGATTCCAGCTGCATGAAAAATAAAATAAAAAAAAGTTACAAATGTGTCAAGTGATCTGAAAACACCTTTTCCATTAGTTATGGTCTAAAATCCTTTGGCGTTAAAACAAATTTACAGATGTTAAGTCCTGTTATAAAGAGAAAATTCCTTCAATCCGGATAGGTGTTCTGGCAACTTTACAAGAAACAGAGTTTTAACTCTTAAGTTCCAATACACTGTTCTGAGGACTAGAGTCATGACAAATAGAATGAAAAATGCTTTATGATTGTTTTCCCCTAAATGGGGTAGATCTTGGATGAGTTATTTGACATCTTTTCTTTTATTGCTGGTCTGAAATCTTTTATAGGTCAGGTGAATTATTAAAGCTTATCTGCAATTATAAACAGATGACACAACTCTTTCTGAAAGGTAACATTTTGATGCAATCAGTCTAGTTTGTTAGAAACAGGACTGCATCTCTCATATTGTAATGCCATGCTCCCAAAACAGACATCAATAAAAATGCCCTGTGTGAGGCTTGAACTCACGACCTTCAGATTATGAGACTGACGCACTACCAACTGCGCTAACAAGGCAACTGTAGGCTTATTTTTGGATTAGAAAAGGTGAGGCATTTTGGATTAACAAATTTCCTATATCAGTAAAAATGTTTTCCTTGTATGAAACTTTGAAGGAGATTTATTTCAGCTTCCCATATGGTCTAGCGGTAAGGATTCCTGGTTTTCACCCAGGCGGCCCGGGTTCGACTCCCGGTATGGGAATGGAATCTTATTGTTGTTTCTAAACAGATTCAAAAGCAGAGGAACAAAAACTAATAGTTGTAGCCAGATGTTTCCTTGTGTCTGATGTGGTTCCAATTGCAGACGTGATCCACTGCTACTAATTGTGACAAGGTTTTGGGCAACTGCTGTGCCATTATCATTGGCCTTATCAAAGGTAAAATTTCCAGGTATTATGAAACTGTGAGAAATGGGCTCTCTGAGGACAAAAATCACAAAGAATAGAACAATGCATTATGCTCCCCTTTTCCATCATTGATTCCAGCTGCATGAAAAATAAAATAAAAAAATGTTACAAATGTGTCAAGTGATCTGAAAACACCTTTTCCATTAGTTATGGTCTAAAATCCTTTGGCGTTAAAACAAATTTACAGATGTTTTCTCCTGTTATAAAGAGAAAATTCCTTCAATCCGGATAGGTGTTCTGTCAACTTTACAAGAAACGGAGTTTTAACTCTCAAGTTACAATGCACTGTTCTGAGGACAACAGTCATGACAAATAGAATGAAAAATGCTTTATGCTTTTTTTCCCCTAAATGGGTACATCTTGGATGAGTTATTTGACATCTTTTCTTTTATTGCTGGTCTGAAATCTTTTATAGGTCAGGTGAATTATTAAAGCTTATCTGCAATTATAAACAGATGACACAACTCTTTCTGAAAAGTAACATTTTGATGCTATCAGTCTAGTTTGTTAGAAACAGGACTGCATCTCTCATATTGCAATGCCATGCTCCCAAAATAGACATCAATAAAAATGCCCTGTGTGAGGCTTGAACTCACGACCTTCAGATTATGAGACTGACGCGCTACCAACTGCGCTAACTAGGCAACTGTAGGCTTATTTTTGGATTAGAAAAGGTGAGGCATTTTGGATTAACAAATTTCCTATATCAGTAAAAATGTTTTCCTTGTATGAAACTTTGAAGGAGATTTATTTCAGCTTCCCATATGGTCTAGCGGTAAGGATTCCTGGTTTTCACCCAGGCGGCTTGTGTTCGACTCCCGGTATGGGAATGGAATCTTATTGTTGTTTCTAAACAGATTCAAAAGCAGAGGAACAAAAACTAATAGTTGTAGCCAGATGTTTCCTTGTGTCTGATGTGGTTCCAATTGCAGACGTGATCCACTGCTACTAATTGTGACAAGGTTTTGGGCAACTGCTGTGCCATTATCATTGGCCTTATCAAAGGTAAAATTTCCAGGTATCATGAAACTGTGAGAAATGGGCTCTCTGAGGACAAAAATCACAAAGAATAGAACAATGCATTATGCTCCCCTTTTCCATCATTGATTCCAGCTGCATGAAAAATAAAATAAAAAAATGTTACAAATGTGTCAAGTGATCTGAAAACACCTTTTCCATTAGTTATGGTCTAAAATCCTTTGGCGTTAAAACAAATTTACAGATGTTAAGTCCTGTTATAAAGAGAAAATTCCTTCAATCCGGATAGGTGTCTGGCAACTTTACAAGAAACAGAGTTTTAACTCTCAAGTTCCAATACACTGTTCTGAGGACTACAGTCATGACAAAGAGAATGAAAAATGCTTTATGCTTGTTTTCCCCTAAATGGGGTACATCTTGGATGAGTTATTTGACATCTTTTCTTTTATTGCTGGTCTGAAATCTTTTATAGGTCAGGTGAATTATTAAAGTTTATCTGCAATTATAAACAGATGACACAACTCTTTCTGAAAGGTTACATTTTGATGCAATCAGTCTAGTTTGTTAGAAACAGGACTGCATCTCTCATATTGTAATGCCATGCTCCCAAAACAGACATCAATAAAAATGCCCTGTGTGAGGCTTGAACTCACGACCTTCAGATTATGAGACTGACGCGCTACCAACTGCGCTAACAAGGAAACTGTAGGCTTATTTTTGGATTAGAAAAGGTGAGGCATTTTGGATTAACAAATTTCCTATATCAGTAAAAATGTTTTCCTTGTATGAAACTTTGAAGGAGATTTATTTCAGCTTCCCATATGGTCTAGCGGTAAGGATTCCTGGTTTTCTCCCAGGCGGCCCGGGTTCGACTCCCGGTATGGGAATGGAATCTTATTGTTGTTTCTAAACAGATTCAAAAGCAGAGGAACAAAAACTAATAGTTGTAGCCAGATGTTTCCTTGTGTCTGATGTGGTTCCAATTGCAGACGTGATCCACTGCTACTAATTGTGAAAAGGTTTTGGGCAACTGCTGTGCCATTATCATTGGCCTTATCAACGGTAAAATTTCCAGGTATTATGAAACTGTGAGAAATGGGCTCTCTGAGGACAAAAATCACAAAGAATAGAACAATGCATTATGCTCCCCTTTTCCATCATTGATTCCAGCTGCATGAAAAATAAAATAAAAAAAAGTTACAAATGTGTCAAGTGATCTGAAAACACCTTTTCCATTAGTTATGGTCTAAAATCCTTTGGCGTTAAAACAAATTTACAGATGTTAAATCCTGTTATAAAAAGAAAATTCCTTCAATCCGGATAGGTGTTCTGGCAACTTTACAAGAAACAGAGTTTTAACTCTTAAGTTCCAATACACTGTTCTGAGGACTACAGTCATGACAAATAGAATGAAAAATGCTTTATGCTTGTTTTCCCCTAAATGGGGTAGATCTTGGATGAGTTATTTGACATCTTTTCTTTTATTGCTGGTCTGAAATCTTTTATAGGTCAGGTGAATTATTAAAGCTTATCTGCAATTATAAACAGATGACACAACTCTTTCTGAAAGGTAACATTTTGATGCAATCAGTCTAGTTTGTTAGAAACAGGACTGCATCTCTCATATTGTAATGCCATGCTCCCAAAACAGACATCAATAAAAATGCCCTGTGTGAGGCTTGAACTCACGACCTTCAGATTATGAGACTGACGCGCTACCAACTGCGCTAACAAGGAAACTGTAGGCTTATTTTTGGATTAGAAAAGGTGAGGCATTTTGGATTAACAAATTTCCTATATCAGTAAAAATGTTTTCCTTGTATGAAACTTTGAAGGAGATTTATTTCAGCTTCCCATATGGTCTAGCGGTAAGGATTCCTGGTTTTCTCCCAGGCGGCCCGGGTTCGACTCCCGGTATGGGAATGGAATCTTATTGTTGTTTCTAAACAGATTCAAAAGCAGAGGAACAAAAACTAATAGTTGTAGCCAGATGTTTCCATGTGTCTGATGTGGTTCCAATTGCAGACGTGATCCACTGCTACTAATTGTGAAAAGGTTTTGGGCAACTGCTGTGCCATTATCATTGGCCTTATCAACGGTAAAATTTCCAGGTATTATGAAACTGTGAGAAATGGGCTCTCTGAGGACAAAAATCACAAAGAATAGAACAATGCATTATGCTCCCCTTTTCCATCATTGATTCCAGCTGCATGAAAAATAAAATAAAAAAAAGTTACAAATGTGTCAAGTGATCTGAAAACACCTTTTCCATTAGTTATGGTCTAAAATCCTTTGGCGTTAAAACAAATTTACAGATGTTAAATCCTGTTATAAAAAGAAAATTCCTTCAATCCGGATAGGTGTTCTGGCAACTTTACAAGAAACAGAGTTTTAACTCTTAAGTTCCAATACACTGTTCTGAGGACTACAGTCATGACAAATAGAATGAAAAATGCTTTATGCTTGTTTTCCCCTAAATGGGGTAGATCTTGGATGAGTTATTTGACATCTTTTCTTTTATTGCTGGTCTGAAATCTTTTATAGGTCAGGTGAATTATTAAAGCTTATCTGCAATTATAAACAGATGACACAACTCTTTCTGAAAGGTAACATTTTGATGCAATCAGTCTAGTTTGTTAGAAACAGGACTGCATCTCTCATATTGTAATGCCATGCTCCCAAAACAGACATCAATAAAAATGCCCTGTGTGAGGCTTGAACTCACGACCTTCAGATTATGAGACTGACGCGCTACCAACTGCGCTAACAAGGCAACTGTAGGCTTATTTTTGGATTAGAAAAGGTGAGGCATTTTGGATTAACAAATTTCCTATATCAGTAAAAATGTTTTCCTAGTATGAAACTTTGAAGGAGATTTATTTCAGCTTCCCATATGGTCTAGCGGTAAGGATTCCTGGTTTTCACCCAGGCGGCCCGGGTTCGACTCCCGGTATGGGAATGGAATCTTATTGTTGTTTCTAAACAGATTCAAAAGCAGAGGAACAAAAACTAATAGTTGTAGCCAGATGTTTCCTTGTGTCTGATGTGGTTCCAATTGCAGACGTGATCCACTGCTACTAATTGTGACAAGGTTTTGGGCAATTGCTGTGCCATTATCATTGGCCTTATCAAAGGTAAAATTTCCAGGTATTATGAAACTGTGAGAAATGGGCTCTCTGAGGACAAAAATCACAAAGAATAGAACAATGCATTATGCTCCCCTTTTCCATCATTGATTCCAGCTGCATGAAAAATAAAATAAAAAAATGTTACAAATGTGTCAAGTGATCTGAAAACACCTTTTCCATTAGTTATGGTCTAAAATCCTTTGGCGTTAAAACAAATTTACAGATGTTAACTCCTGTTATAAAGAGAAAATTCCTTCAATCCAGATAGGTGTTCTGGCAACTTTACAAGAAACGGAGTTTTAACTCTCAAGTTACAATGCACTGTTCTGAGGACAACAGTCATGACAAATAGAATGAAAAATGCTTTATGCTTTTTTTCCCCTAAATGGGTACATCTTGGATGAGTTATTTGACATCTTTTCTTTTATTGCTGGTCTGAAATCTTTTATAGGTCAGGTGAATTATTAAAGCTTATCTGCAATTATAAACAGATGACACAACTCTTTCTGAAAAGTAACATTTTGATGCTATCAGTCTAGTTTGTTAGAAACAGGACTGCATCTCTCATATTGCAATGCCATGCTCCCAAAATAGACATCAATAAAAATGCCCTGTGTGAGGCTTGAACTCACGACCTTCAGATTATGAGACTGACGCGCTACCAACTGCGCTAACAAGGCAACTGTAGGCTTATTTTTGGATTAGAAAAGGTGAGGCATTTTGGATTAACAAATTTCCTATATCAGTAAAAATGTTTTCCTTGTATGAAACTTTGAAGGAGATTTATTTCAGCTTCCCATATGGTCTAGCGGTAAGGATTCCTGGTTTTCACCCAGGCGGCTTGTGTTCGACTCCCGGTATGGGAATGGAATCTTATTGTTGTTTCTAAACAGATTCAAAAGCAGAGGAACAAAAACTAATAGTTGTAGCCAGATGTTTCCTTGTGTCTGATGTGAATCCAATTGCAGACGTGATCCACTGCTACTAATTGTGAAAAGGTTTTGGGCAACTGCTGTGCCATTATCATTGGCCTTATCAACGGTAAAATTTCCAGGTATTATGAAACTGTGAGAAATGGGCTCTCTGAGGATAAAAAATCACAAAGAATAGAACAATGCATTATGCTCCCCTTTTCCATCATTGATTCCAGCTGCATGAAAAATAAAATAAAAAAAAGTTACAAATGTGTCAAGTGATCTGAAAACACCTTTTCCATTAGTTATGGTCTAAAATCCTTTGGCGTTAAAACAAATTTACAGATGTTAAGTCCTGTTATAAAAGGAAAATTCCTTCAATCCGGATAGGTGTTCTGGCAACTTTACAAGAAACAGAGTTTTAACTCTTAAGTTCCAATACACTGTTCTGAGGACTACAGTCATGACAAATAGAATGAAAAATGCTTTATGCTTGTTTTCCCCTAAATGGGGTACATCTTGGATGAGTTATTTGACATCTTTTCTTTTATTGCTGGTCTGAAATCTTTTATAGGTCAGGTGAATTATTAAAGCTTATCTGCAATTATAAACAGATGACACAACTCTTTCTGAAAGGTAACATTTTGATGCAATCAGTCTAGTTTGTTAGAAACAGGACTGCATCTCTCATATTGTAATGCCATGCTCCCAAAACAGACATCAATAAAAATGCCCTGTGTGAGGCTTGAACTCACGACCTTCAGATTATGAGACTGACGCGCTACCAACTGCGCTAACAAGGCAACTGTAGCCTTAGATTTGGATTAGAAAAGGTGAGGCATTTTGGTTTAACAAATTTCCGATATCAGTAAAAATGTTTTCCTTGTATGAAACTTTGAAGGAGATTTATTTCAGCTTCCCATATGGTCTAGCGGTAAGGATTCCTGGTTTTCACCCAGGTGGCCCGGGTTCGACTCCCGGTATGGGAATGGAATTTTATTGTTGTTTCTAAACAGATTCAAAAGCAGAGGAACAAAAACTAATAGTTGTAGCCAGATGTTTCCTTGTGTCTGATGTGGTTCCAATTGCAGACGTGATCCACTGCTACTAATTGTGATGAGGTTTTGGGCAACTGCTGTGCCATTATTATTGGCCTTATCACAGGTAAAATTTCTAGGTATTATGAAACTGTGAGAAATGGGCTCTCTGAGGACAAAAATCACAAAGAATAGAACAATGCATTATGCTCCCCTTTTCCATCATTGATTCCAGCTGCATGAAAAATAAAATAAAAAAATGTTACAAATGTGTCAAGTGATCTGAAAACACCTTTTCCATTAGTTATGGTCTAAAATCCTTTGGCGTTAAAACAAATTTACAGATGTTAAGTCCTGTTATAAAGAGAAAATTCCTTCAATCCGGATAGGTGTCTGGCAACTTTACAAGAAACAGAGTTTTAACTCTCAAGTTCCAATACACTGTTCTGAGGACTACAGTCATGACAAAGAGAATGAAAAATGCTTTATGCTTGTTTTCCCCTAAATGGGGTACATCTTGGATGAGTTATTTGACATCTTTTCTTTTATTGCTGGTCTGAAATCTTTTATAGGTCAGGTGAATTATTAAAGCTTATCTGCAATTATAAACAGATGACACAACTCTTTCTGAAAGGTAACATTTTGATGCAATCAGTCTAGTTTGTTAGAAAAAGGACTGCATCTCTCATATTGTAATGCCATGCTCCCAAAACAGACATCAATAAAAATGCCCTGTGTGAGGCTTGAACTCACGACCTTCAGATTATGAGACTGACGCGCTACCAACTGCGCTAACAAGGAAACTGTAGGCTTATTTTTGGATTAGAAAAGGTGAGGCATTTTGGATTAACAAATTTCCTATATCAGTAAAAATGTTTTCCTTGTATGAAACTTTGAAGGAGATTTATTTCAGCTTCCCATATGGTCTAGCGGTAAGGATTCCTGGTTTTCTCCCAGGCGGCCCGGGTTCGACTCCCGGTATGGGAATGGAATCTTATTGTTGTTTCTAAACAGATTCAAAAGCAGAGGAACAAAAACTAATAGTTGTAGCCAGATGTTTCCTTGTGTCTGATGTGGTTCCAATTGCAGACGTGATCCACTGCTACTAATTGTGAAAAGGTTTTGGGCAACTGCTGTGCCATTATCATTGGCCTTATCAACGGTAAAATTTCCAGGTATTATGAAACTGTGAGAAATGGGCTCTCTGAGGACAAAAATCACAAAGAATAGAACAATGCATTATGCTCCCCTTTTCCATCATTGATTCCAGCTGCATGAAAAATAAAATAAAAAAAAGTTACAAATGTGTCAAGTGATCTGAAAACACCTTTTCCATTAGTTATGGTCTAAAATCCTTTGGCGTTAAAACAAATTTACAGATGTTAAGTCCTGTTATAAAAAGAAAATTCCTTCAATCCGGATAGGTGTTCTGGCAACTTTACAAGAAACAGAGTTTTAACTCTTAAGTTCCAATACACTGTTCTGAGGACTACAGTCATGACAAATAGAATGAAAAATGCTTTATGCTTGTTTTCCCCTAAATGGGGTAGATCTTGGATGAGTTATTTGACATCTTTTCTTTTATTGCTGGTCTGAAATCTTTTATAGGTCAGGTGAATTATTAAAGCTTATCTGCAATTATAAACAGATGACACAACTCTTTCTGAAAAGTAACATTTTGATGCTATCAGTCTAGTTTGTTAGAAACAGGACTGCATCTCTCATATTGCAATGCCATGCTCCCAAAATAGACATCAATAAAAATGCCCTGTGTGAGGCTTGAACTCACGACCTTCAGATTATGAGACTGACGCGCTACCAACTGCGCTAACAAGGCAACTGTAGGCTTATTTTTGGATTAGAAAAGGTGAGGCATTTTGGATTAACAAATTTCCTATATCAGTAAAAATGTTTTCCTTGTATGAAACTTTGAAGGAGATTTATTTCAGCTTCCCATATGGTCTAGCGGTAAGGATTCCTGGTTTTCACCCTGGCGGCTTGTGTTCGACTCCCGGTATGGGAATGGAATCTTATTGTTGTTTCTAAACAGATTCAAAAGCAGAGGAACAAAAACTAATAGTTTTAGCCAGATGTTTCCTTGTGTCTGATGTGGTTCCAATTGCAGACGTGATCCACTGCTACTAATTGTGAAAAGGTTTTGGGCAACTGCTGTGCCATTATCATTGGCCTTATCAACGGTAAAATTTCCAGGTATTATGAAACTGTGAGAAATGGGCTCTCTGAGGATAAAAAATCACAAAGAATAGAACAATGCATTATGCTCCCCTTTTCCATCATTGATTCCAGCTGCATGAAAAATAAAATAAAAAAAAGTTACAAATGTGTCAAGTGATCTGAAAACACCTTTTCCATTAGTTATGGTCTAAAATCCTTTGGCGTTAAAACAAATTTACAGATGTTAAGTCCTGTTATAAAAGGAAAATTCCTTCAATCTGGATAGGTGTTCTGGCAACTTTACAAGAAACAGAGTTTTAACTCTTAAGTTCCAAAACACTGTTCTGAGGACTACAGTCATGACAAATAGAATGAAAAATGCTTTATGCTTGTTTTCCCCTAAATGGGGTACATCTTGGATGAGTTATTTGACATCTTTTCTTTTATTGCTGGTCTGAAATCTTTTATAGGTCAGGTGAATTATTAAAGCTTATCTGCAATTATAAACAGATGACACAACTCTTTCTGAAAGGTAACATTTTGATGCAATCAGTCTAGTTTGTTAGAAACAGGACTGCATCTCTCATATTGTAATGCCATGCTCCCAAAACAGACATCAATAAAAATGCCCTGTGTGAGGCTTGAACTCACGACCTTCAGATTATGAGACTGACGCGCTACCAACTGCGCTAACAAGGCAACTGTAGCCTTAGATTTGGATTAGAAAAGGTGAGGCATTTTGGTTTAACAAATTTCCGATATCAGTAAAAATGTTTTCCTTGTATGAAACTTTGAAGGAGATTTATTTCAGCTTCCCATATGGTCTAGCGGTAAGGATTCCTGGTTTTCACCCAGGTGGCCCGGGTTCGACTCCCGGTATGGGAATGGAATTTTATTGTTGTTTCTAAACAGATTCAAAAGCAGAGGAACAAAAACTAATAGTTGTAGCCAGATGTTTCCTTGTGTCTGATGTGGTTCCAATTGCAGACGTGATCCACTGCTACTAATTGTGATGAGGTTTTGGGCAACTGCTGTGCCATTATTATTGGCCTTATCACAGGTAAAATTTCTAGGTATTATGAAACTGTGAGAAATGGGCTCTCTGAGGACAAAAATCACAAAGAATAGAACAATGCATTATGCTCCCCTTTTCCATCATTGATTCCAGCTGCATGAAAAATAAAATAAAAAAATGTTACAAATGTGTCAAGTGATCTGAAAACACCTTTTCCATTAGTTATGGTCTAAAATCCTTTGGCGTTAAAACAAATTTACAGATGTTAACTCCTGTTATAAAGAGAAAATTCCTTCAATCCAGATAGGTGTTCTGGCAACTTTACAAGAAACGGAGTTTTAACTCTCAAGTTACAATGCACTGTTCTGAGGACAACAGTCATGACAAATAGAATGAAAAATGCTTTATGCTTTTTTTCCCCTAAATGGGTACATCTTGGATGAGTTATTTGACATCTTTTCTTTTATTGCTGGTCTGAAATCTTTTATAGGTCAGGTGAATTATTAAAGCTTATCTGCAATTATAAACAGATGACACAACTCTTTCTGAAAAGTAACATTTTGATGCTATCAGTCTAGTTTGTTAGAAACAGGACTGCATCTCTCATATTGCAATGCCATGCTCCCAAAATAGACATCAATAAAAATGCCCTGTGTGAGGCTTGAACTCACGACCTTCAGATTATGAGACTGACGCGCTACCAACTGCGCTAACTAGGCAACTGTAGGCTTATTTTTGGATTAGAAAAGGTGAGGCATTTTGGATTAACAAATTTCCTATATCAGTAAAAATGTTTTCCTTGTATGAAACTTTGAAGGAGATTTATTTCAGCTTCCCATATGGTCTAGCGGTAAGTATTCCTGGTTTTCACCCAGGCGGCTTGTGTTCGACTCCCGGTATGGGAATGGAATCTTATTGTTGTTTCTAAACAGATTCAAAAGCAGAGGAACAAAAACTAATAGTTGTAGCCAGATGTTTCCTTGTGTCTGATGTGGTTCCAATTGCAGACGTGATCCACTGCTACTAATTGTGACAAGGTTTTGGGCAACTGCTGTGCCATTATCATTGGCCTTATCAAAGGTAAAATTTCCAGGTATCATGAAACTGTGAGAAATGGGCTCTCTGAGGACAAAAATCACAAAGAATAGAACAATGCATTATGCTCCCCTTTTCCATTATTGATTCCAGCTGCATGAAAAATAAAATAAAAAAATGTTACAAATGTGTCAAGTGATCTGAAAACACCTTTTCCATTAGTTATGGTCTAAAATCCTTTGGCGTTAAAACAAATTTACAGATGTTAAGTCCAGTTATAAAGAGAAAATTCCTTCAATCCGGATAGGTGTTCTGGCAACTTTACAAGAAACATAGTTTTAACTCTCAAGTTCCAATACACTGTTCTGAGGACTACAGTCATGACAAAGAGAATGAAAAATGCTTTATGCTTGTTTTCCCCTAAATGGGGTACATCTTGGATGAGTTATTTGACATCTTTTCTTTTATTGCTGGTCTGAAATCTTTTATAGGTCAGGTGAATTATTAAAGCTTATCTGCAATTATAAACAGATGACACAACTCTTTCTGAAAGGTAACATTTTGATGCAATCAGTCTAGTTTGTTAGAAACAGGACTGCATCTCTCATATTGTAATGCCATGCTCCCAAAACAGACATCAATAAAAATGCCCTGTGTGAGGCTTGAACTCACGGCCTTCAGATTATGAGACTGACGCGCTACCAACTGCGCTAACAAGGCAACTGTAGCCTTAGATTTGGATTAGAAAAGGTGAGGCATTTTGGTTTAACAAATTTCCGATATCAGTAAAAATGTTTTCCTTGTATGAAACTTTGAAGGAGATTTATTTCAGCTTCCCATATGGTCTAGCGGTAAGGATTCCTGGTTTTCACCCAGGCGGCTTGTGTTCGACTCTCGGTATGGGAATGGAATCTTATTGTTGTTTCTAAACAGATTCAAAAGCAGAGGAACAAAAACTAATAGTTGTAGCCAGATGTTTCCTTGTGTCTGATGTGGTTCCAATTGCAGACGTGATCCACTGCTACTAATTGTGACAAGGTTTTGGGCAACTGCTGTGCCATTATCATTGGCCTTATCAAAGGTAAAATTTCCAGGTATCATGAAACTGTGAGAAATGGGCTCTCTGAGGACAAAAATCACAAAGAATAGAACAATGCATTATGCTCCCCTTTTCAATCATTGATTCCAGCTGCATGAAAAATAAAATAAAAAAATGTTACAAATGTGTCAAGTGATCTGAAAACACCTTTTCCATTAGTTATGGTCTAAAATCCTTTGGCGTTAAAACAAATTTACAGATGTTAAGTCCTGTTATAAAGAGAAAATTCCTTCAATCCGGATAGGTGTTCTGGCAACTTTACAAGAAACAGAGTTTTAACTCTCAAGTTCCAATACACTGTTCTGAGGACTACAGTCATGACAAAGAGAATGAAAAATGCTTTATGCTTGTTTTCCCCTAAATGGGGTACATCTTGGATGAGTTATTTGACATCTTTTCTTTTATTGCTGGTCTGAAATCTTTTATAGGTCAGGTGAATTATTAAAGCTTATCTGCAATTATAAACAGATGACACAACTCTTTCTGAAAGGTAACATTTTGATGCTATCAGTCTAGTTTGTTAGAAACAGGACTGCATCTCTCATATTGTAATGCCATGCTCCCAAAACAGACACCAATAAAAATGCCCTGTGTGAGGCTTGAACTCACGACCTTCAGATTATGAGACTGACGCGCTACCAACTGCGCTAACAAGGCAACTGTAGCCTTAGATTTGGATTAGAAAAGGTGAGGCATTTTGGTTTAACAAATTTCCGATATCAGTAAAAATGTTTTCCTTGTATGAAACTTTGAAGGAGATTAACTTCAGCTTCCCATATGGTCTAGCGGTAAGTATTCCTGGTTTTCACCCAGGCGGCCCGTGTTCGACTCCCGGTATGGGAATGGAATCTTATTGTTGTTTCTAAACAGATTCAAAAGCAGAGGAACAAAAACTAATAGTTGTAGCCAGATGTTTCCTTGTGTCTGATGTGGTTCCAATTGCAGACGTGATCCACTGCTACTAATTGTGATGAGGTTTTGGGCAACTGCTGTGCCATTATCATTGGCCTTATCACAGGTAAAATTTCTAGGTATTATGAAACTGTGAGAAATGGGCTCTCTGAGGACAAAAATCACAAAGAATAGAACAATGCATTATGCTCCCCTTTTCCATCATTGATTCCAGCTGCATAAAAAATAAAATAAAAAAATGTTACAAATGTGTCAAGTGATCTGAAAACACCTTTTCCATTAGTTATGGTCTAAAATCCTTTGGCGTTAAAACAAATTTACAGATGTTAACTCCTGTTATAAAGAGAAAATTCCTTCAATCCGGATAGGTGTTCTGGCAACTTTACACGAAACAGAGTTTTAACTCTCAAGTTACAATGCACTGTTCTGAGGACAACAGTCATGACAAATAGAATGAAAAATGCTTTATGCTTTTTTTCCCCTAATTGGGTACATCTTGGATGAGTTATTTGACATCTTTTCTTTTATTGCTGGTCTGAAATCTTTTATAGGTCAGGTGAATTATTAAAGCTTATCTGCAATTATAAACAGATGACACAACTCTTTCTGAAAGGTAACATTTTGATGCTATCAGTCTAGTTTGTTAGAAACAGGACTGCATCTCTCATATTGCAATGCCATGCTCCCAAAATAGACATCAATAAAAATGCCCTGTGTGAGGCTTGAACTCACGACCTTTAGATTATGAGACTGACGCGCTACCAACTGCGCTAACTAGGCAACTGTAGGCTTATTTTTGGATTAGAAAAGGTGAGGCATTTTGGATTAACAAATTTCCTATATCAGTAAAAATGTTTTCCTTGTATGAAACTTTGAAGGAGATTTATTTCAGCTTCCCATATGGTCTAGCGGTAAGTATTCCTGGTTTTCACCCAGGCGGCTTGTGTTCGACTCCCGGTATGGGAATGGAATCTTATTGTTGTTTCTAAACAGATTCAAAAGCAGAGGAACAAAAACTAATAGTTGTAGCCAGATGTTTCCTTGTGTCTGATGTGGTTCCAATTGCAGACGTGATCCACTGCTACTAATTGTGACAAGGTTTTGGGCAACTGCTGTGCCATTATCATTGGCCTTATCAAAGGTAAAATTTCTAGGTATCATGAAACTGTGAGAAATGGGCTCTCTGAGGACAAAAATCACAAAGAATAGAACAATGCATTATGCTCCCCTTTTCCATTATTGATTCCAGCTGCATGAAAAATAAAATAAAAAAATGTTACAAATGTGTCAAGTGATCTGAAAACACCTTTTCCATTAGTTATGGTCTAAAATCCTTTGGTGTTAAAACAAATTTACAGATGTTAAGTCCAGTAATAAAGAGAAAATTCCTTCAATCCGGATAGGTGTTCTGGCAACTTTACAAGAAACAGAGTTTTAACTCTCAAGTTCCAATACACTGTTCTAAGGACTACAGTCATGACAAAGAGAATGAAAAATGCTTTATGCTTGTTTTCCCCTAAATGGGGTACATCTTGGATGAGTTATTTGACATCTTTTCTTTTATTGCTGGTCTGAAATCTTTTATAGGTCAGGTGAATTATTAAAGCTTATCTGCAATTATAAACAGATGACACAACTCTTTCTGAAAGGTAACATTTTGATGCAATCAGTCTAGTTTGTTAGAAACAGGACTGCATCTCTCATATTGTAATGCCATGCTCCCAAAACAGACATCAATAAAAATGCCCTGTGTGAGGCTTGAACTCACGGCCTTCAGATTATGAGACTGACGCGCTACCAACTGCGCTAACAAGGCAACTGTAGCCTTAGATTTGGATTAGAAAAGGTGAGGCATTTTGGTTTAACAAATTTCCGATATCAGTAAAAATGTTTTCCTTGTATGAAACTTTGAAGGAGTTTATTTCAGCTTCCCATATGGTCTAGCGGTAAGGATTCCTGGTTTTCACCCAGGTGGCCCGGGTTCGACTCCCGGTATGGGAATGGAATCTTATTGTTGTTTCTAAACAGATTCAAAAGCAGAGGAACAAAAACTAATAGTTGTAGCCAGATGTTTCCTTGTGTCTGATGTGGTTCCAATTGCAGACGTGATCCACTGCTACTAATTGTGATGAGGTTTTGGGCAACTGCTGTGCCATTATTATTGGCCTTATCACAGGTAAAATTTCTAGGTATTATGAAACTGTGAGAAATGGGCTCTCTGAGGACAAAAATCACAAAGAATAGAACAATGCATTATGCTCCCCTTTTCCATCATTGATTCCAGCTGCATGAAAAATAAAATAAAAAAATGTTACAAATGTGTCAAGTGATCTGAAAACACCTTTTCCATTAGTTATGGTCTAAAATCCTTTGGCGTTAAAACAAATTTACAGATGTTAACTCCTGTTATAAAGAGAAAATTCCTTCAATCCAGATAGGTGTTCTGGCAACTTTACAAGAAACGGAGTTTTAACTCTCAAGTTACAATGCACTGTTCTGAGGACAACAGTCATGACAAATAGAATGAAAAATGCTTTATGCTTTTTTTCCCTAAATGGGTACATCTTGGATGAGTTATTTGACATCTTTTCTTTTATTGCTGGTCTGAAATCTTTTATAGGTCAGGTGAATTATTAAAGCTTATCTGCAATTATAAACAGATGACACAACTCTTTCTGAAAAGTAACATTTTGATGCTATCAGTCTAGTTTGTTAGAAACAGGACTGCATCTCTCATATTGCAATGCCATGCTCCCAAAATAGACATCAATAAAAATGCCCTGTGTGAAGCTTGAACTCACGACCTTCAGATTATGAGACTGACGCGCTACCAACTGCGCTAACTAGGCAACTGTAGGCTTATTTTTGGATAAGAAAAGGTGAGGCATTTTGGATTAACAAATTTCCTATATCAGTAAAAATGTTTTCCTTGTATGAAACTTTGAAGGAGATTTATTTCAGCTTCCCATATGGTCTAGCGGTAAGGATTCCTGGTTTTCACCCAGGCGGCTTGTGTTTGACTCCCGGTATGGGAATGGAATCTTATTGTTGTTTCTAAACAGATTCAAAAGCAGAGGAACAAAAACTAATAGTTGTAGCCAGATGTTTCCTTGTGTCTGATGTGGTTCCAATTGCAGACGTGATCCACTGCTACTAATTGTGACAAGGTTTTGGGCAACTGCTGTGCCATTATCATTGGCCTTATCAAAGGTAAAATTTCCAGGTATCATGAAACTGTGAGAAATGGGCTCTCTGAGGACAAAAATCACAAAGAATAGAACAATGCATTATGCTCCCCTTTTCCATCATTGATTCCAGCTGCATGAAAAATAAAATAAAAAAATGTTACAAATGTGTCAAGTGATCTGAAAACACCTTTTCCATTAGTTATGGTCTAAAATCCTTTGGCGTTAAAACAAATTTACAGATGTTAAGTCCAGTTATAAAGAGAAAATTCCTTCAATCCGGATAGGTGTTCTGGCAACTTTACAAGAAACAGAGTTTTAACTCTCAAGTTCCAATACACTGTTCTGAGGACTACAGTCATGACAAAGAGAATGAAAAATGCTTTATGCTTGTTTTCCCCTAAATGGGGTACATCTTGGATGAGTTATTTGACATCTTTTCTTTTATTGCTGGTCTGAAATCTTTTATAGGTCAGGTGAATTATTAAAGCTTATCTGCAATTATAAACAGATGACACAACTCTTTCTGAAAGGTAACATTTTGATGCAATCAGTCTAGTTTGTTAGAAACAGGACTGCATCTCTCATATTGTAATGCCATGCTCCCAAAACAGACATCAATAAAAATGCCCTGTGTGAGGCTTGAACTCACGGCCTTCAGATTATGAGACTGACGCGCTACCAACTGCGCTAACAAGGCAACTGTAGCCTTAGATTTGGATTAGAAAAGGTGAGGCATTTTGGTTTAACAAATTTCCGATATCAGTAAAAATGTTTTCCTTGTATGAAACTTTGAAGGAGATTTATTTCAGCTTCCCATATGGTCTAGCGGTAAGGATTCCTGGTTTTCACCCAGGCGGCTTGTGTTCGACTCTCGGTATGGGAATGGAATCTTATTGTTGTTTCTAAACAGATTCAAAAGCAGAGGAACAAAAACTAATAGTTGTAGCCAGATGTTTCCTTGTGTCTGATGTGGTTCCAATTGCAGACGTGATCCACTGCTACTAATTGTGACAAGGTTTTGGGCAACTGCTGTGCCATTATCATTGGCCTTATCAAAGGTAAAATTTCCAGGTATCATGAAACTGTGAGAAATGGGCTCTCTGAGGACAAAAATCACAAAGAATAGAACAATGCATTATGCTCCCCTTTTCAATCATTGATTCCAGCTGCATGAAAAATAAAATAAAAAAATGTTACAAATGTGTCAAGTGATCTGAAAACACCTTTTCCATTAGTTATGGTCTAAAATCCTTTGGCGTTAAAACAAATTTACAGATGTTAAGTCCTGTTATAAAGAGAAAATTCCTTCAATCCGGATAGGTGTTCTGGCAACTTTACAAGAAACAGAGTTTTAACTCTCAAGTTCCAATACACTGTTCTGAGGACTACAGTCATGACAAAGAGAATGAAAAATGCTTTATGCTTGTTTTCCCCTAAATGGGGTACATCTTGGATGAGTTATTTGACATCTTTTCTTTTATTGCTGGTCTGAAATCTTTTATAGGTCAGGTGAATTATTAAAGCTTATCTGCAATTATAAACAGATGACACAACTCTTTCTGAAAGGTAACATTTTGATGCTATCAGTCTAGTTTGTTAGAAACAGGACTGCATCTCTCATATTGTAATGCCATGCTCCCAAAACAGACACCAATAAAAATGCCCTGTGTGAGGCTTGAACTCACGACCTTCAGATTATGAGACTGACGCGCTACCAACTGCACTAACAAGGCAACTGTAGCCTTAGATTTGGATTAGAAAAGGTGAGGCATTTTGGTTTAACAAATTTCCGATATCAGTAAAAATGTTTTCCTTGTATGAAACTTTGAAGGAGATTTATTTCAGCTTCCCATATGGTCTAGCGGTAAGGATTCCTGGTTTTCACCCAGGCGGCTTGTGTTCGACTCTCGGTATGGGAATGGAATCTTATTGTTGTTTCTAAACAGATTCAAAAGCAGAGGAACAAAAACTAATAGTTGTAGCCAGATGTTTCCTTGTGTCTGATGTGGTTCCAATTGCAGACGTGATCCACTGCTACTAATTGTGACAAGGTTTTGGGCAACTGCTGTGCCATTATCATTGGCCTTATCAAAGGTAAAATTTCCAGGTATCATGAAACTGTGAGAAATGGGCTCTCTGAGGACAAAAATCACAAAGAATAGAACAATGCATTATGCTCCCCTTTTCAATCATTGATTCCAGCTGCATGAAAAATAAAATAAAAAAATGTTACAAATGTGTCAAGTGATCTGAAAACACCTTTTCCATTAGTTATGGTCTAAAATCCTTTGGCGTTAAAACAAATTTACAGATGTTAAGTCCTGTTATAAAGAGAAAATTCCTTCAATCCGGATAGGTGTTCTGGCAACTTTACAAGAAACAGAGTTTTAACTCTCAAGTTCCAATACACTGTTCTGAGGACTACAGTCATGACAAAGAGAATGAAAAATGCTTTATGCTTGTTTTCCCCTAAATGGGGTACATCTTGGATGAGTTATTTGACATCTTTTCTTTTATTGCTGGTCTGAAATCTTTTATAGGTCAGGTGAATTATTAAAGCTTATCTGCAATTATAAACAGATGACACAACTCTTTCTGAAAGGTAACATTTTGATGCTATCAGTCTAGTTTGTTAGAAACAGGACTGCATCTCTCATATTGTAATGCCATGCTCCCAAAACAGACACCAATAAAAATGCCCTGTGTGAGGCTTGAACTCACGACCTTCAGATTATGAGACTGACGCGCTACCAACTGCGCTAACAAGGCAACTGTAGCCTTAGATTTGGATTAGAAAAGGTGAGGCATTTTGGTTTAACAAATTTCCGATATCAGTAAAAATGTTTTCCTTGTATGAAACTTTGAAGGAGATTAACTTCAGCTTCCCATATGGTCTAGCGGTAAGTATTCCTGGTTTTCACCCAGGCGGCCCGTGTTCGACTCCCGGTATGGGAATGGAATCTTATTGTTGTTTCTAAACAGATTCAAAAGCAGAGGAACAAAAACTAATACTTGTAGCCAGATGTTTCCTTGTGTCTGATGTGGTTCCAATTGCAGACGTGATCCACTGCTACTAATTGTGATGAGGTTTTGGGCAACTGCTGTGCCATTATCATTAGCCTTATCACAGGTAAAATTTCTAGGTATTATGAAACTGTGAGAAATGGGCTCTCTGAGGACAAAAATCACAAAGAATAGAACAATGCATTATGCTCCCCTTTTCCATCATTGATTCCAGCTGCATAAAAAATAAAATAAAAAAATGTTACAAATGTGTCAAGTGATCTGAAAACACCTTTTCCATTAGTTATGGTCTAAAATCCTTTGGCGTTAAAACAAATTTACAGATGTTAACTCCTGTTATAAAGAGAAAATTCCTTCAATCCGGATAGGTGTTCTGGCAACTTTACACGAAACAGAGTTTTAACTCTCAAGTTACAATGCACTGTTCTGAGGACAACAGTCATGACAAATAGAATGAAAAATGCTTTATGCTTTTTTTCCCCTAATTGGGTACATCTTGGATGAGTTATTTGACATCTTTTCTTTTATTGCTGGTCTGAAATCTTTTATAGGTCAGGTGAATTATTAAAGCTTATCTGCAATTATAAACAGATGACACAACTCTTTCTGAAAGGTAACATTTTGATGCTATCAGTCTAGTTTGTTAGAAACAGGACTGCATCTCTCATATTGCAATGCCATGCTCCCAAAATAGACATCAATAAAAATGCCCTGTGTGAGGCTTGAACTCACGACCTTTAGATTATGAGACTGACGCGCTACCAACTGCGCTAACTAGGCAACTGTAGGCTTATTTTTGGATTAGAAAAGGTGAGGCATTTTGGATTAACAAATTTCCTATATCAGTAAAAATGTTTTCCTTGTATGAAACTTTGAAGGAGATTTATTTCAGCTTCCCATATGGTCTAGCGGTAAGTATTCCTGGTTTTCACCCAGGCGGCTTGTGTTCGACTCCCGGTATGGGAATGGAATCTTATTGTTGTTTCTAAACAGATTCAAAAGCAGAGGAACAAAAACTAATAGTTGTAGCCAGATGTTTCCTTGTGTCTGATGTGGTTCCAATTGCAGACGTGATCCACTGCTACTAATTGTGACAAGGTTTTGGGCAACTGCTGTGCCATTATCATTGGCCTTATCAAAGGTAAAATTTCTAGGTATCATGAAACTGTGAGAAATGGGCTCTCTGAGGACAAAAATCACAAAGAATAGAACAATGCATTATGCTCCCCTTTTCCATTATTGATTCCAGCTGCATGAAAAATAAAATAAAAAAATGTTACAAATGTGTCAAGTGATCTGAAAACACCTTTTCCATTAGTTATGGTCTAAAATCCTTTGGTGTTAAAACAAATTTACAGATGTTAAGTCCAGTTATAAAGAGAAAATTCCTTCAATCCGGATAGGTGTTCTGGCAACTTTACAAGAAACAGAGTTTTAACTCTCAAGTTCCAATACACTGTTCTAAGGACTACAGTCATGACAAAGAGAATGAAAAATGCTTTATGCTTGTTTTCCCCTAAATGGGGTACATCTTGGATGAGTTATTTGACATCTTTTCTTTTATTGCTGGTCTGAAATCTTTTATAGGTCAGGTGAATTATTAAAGCTTATCTGCAATTATAAACAGATGACACAACTCTTTCTGAAAGGTAACATTTTGATGCAATCAGTCTAGTTTGTTAGAAACAGGACTGCATCTCTCATATTGTAATGCCATGCTCCCAAAACAGACATCAATAAAAATGCCCTGTGTGAGGCTTGAACTCACGGCCTTCAGATTATGAGACTGACGCGCTACCAACTGCGCTAACAAGGCAACTGTAGCCTTAGATTTGGATTAGAAAAGGTGAGGCATTTTGGTTTAACAAATTTCCGATATCAGTAAAAATGTTTTCCTTGTATGAAACTTTGAAGGAGATTTATTTCAGCTTCCCATATGGTCTAGCGGTAAGGATTCCTGGTTTTCACCCAAGTGGCCCGGGTTCGACTCCCGGTATGGGAATGGAATCTTATTGTTGTTTCTAAACAGATTCAAAAGCAGAGGAACAAAAACTAATAGTTGTAGCCAGATGTTTCCTTGTGTCTGATGTGGTTCCAATTGCAGACGTGATCCACTGCTACTAATTGTGATGAGGTTTTGGGCAACTACTGTGCCATTATTATTGGCCTTATCACAGGTAAAATTTCTAGGTATTATGAAACTGTGAGAAATGGGCTCTCTGAGGACAAAAATCACAAAGAATAGAACAATGCATTATGCTCCCCTTTTCCATCATTGATTCCAGCTGCATGAAAAATAAAATAAAAAAATGTTACAAATGTGTCAAGTGATCTGAAAACACCTTTTCCATTAGTTATGGTCTAAAATCCTTTGGCGTTAAAACAAATTTACAGATGTTAACTCCTGTTATAAAGAGAAAATTCCTTCAATCCAGATAGGTGTTCTGGCAACTTTACAAGAAACGGAGTTTTAACTCTCAAGTTACAATGCACTGTTCTGAGGACAACAGTCATGACAAATAGAATGAAAAATGCTTTATGCTTTTTTTCCCTAAATGGGTACATCTTGGATGAGTTATTTGACATCTTTTCTTTTATTGCTGGTCTGAAATCTTTTATAGGTCAGGTGAATTATTAAAGCTTATCTGCAATTATAAACAGATGACACAACTCTTTCTGAAAAGTAACATTTTGATGCTATCAGTCTAGTTTGTTAGAAACAGGACTGCATCTCTCATATTGCAATGCCATGCTCCCAAAATAGACATCAATAAAAATGCCCTGTGTGAAGCTTGAACTCACGACCTTCAGATTATGAGACTGACGCGCTACCAACTGCGCTAACTAGGCAACTGTAGGCTTATTTTTGGATTAGAAAAGGTGAGGCATTTTGGATTAACAAATTTCCTATATCAGTAAAAATGTTTTCCTTGTATGAAACTTTGAAGGAGATTTATTTCAGCTTCCCATATGGTCTAGCGGTAAGGATTCCTGGTTTTCACCCAGGCGGCTTGTGTTTGACTCCCGGTATGGGAATGGAATCTTATTGTTGTTTCTAAACAGATTCAAAAGCAGAGGAACAAAAACTAATAGTTGTAGCCAGATGTTTCCTTGTGTCTGATGTGGTTCCAATTGCAGACGTGATCCACTGCTACTAATTGTGACAAGGTTTTGGGCAACTGCTGTGCCATTATCATTGGCCTTATCAAAGGTAAAATTTCCAGGTATCATGAAACTGTGAGAAATGGGCTCTCTGAGGACAAAAATCACAAAGAATAGAACAATGCATTATGCTCCCCTTTTCCATCATTGATTCCAGCTGCATGAAAAATAAAATAAAAAAATGTTACAAATGTGTCAAGTGATCTGAAAACACCTTTTCCATTAGTTATGGTCTAAAATCCTTTGGCGTTAAAACAAATTTACAGATGTTAAGTCCAGTTATAAAGAGAAAATTCCTTCAATCCGGATAGGTGTTCTGGCAACTTTACAAGAAACAGAGTTTTAACTCTCAAGTTCCAATACACTGTTCTGAGGACTACAGTCATGACAAAGAGAATGAAAAATGCTTTATGCTTGTTTTCCCCTAAATGGGGTACATCTTGGATGAGTTATTTGACATCTTTTCTTTTATTGCTGGTCTGAAATCTTTTATAGGTCAGGTGAATTATTAAAGCTTATCTGCAATTATAAACAGATGACACAACTCTTTCTGAAAAGTAACATTTTGATGCTATCAGTCTAGTTTGTTAGAAACAGGACTGCATCTCTCATATTGCAATGCCATGCTCCCAAAATAGACATCAATAAAAATGCCCTGTGTGAAGCTTGAACTCACGACCTTCAGATTATGAGACTGACGCGCTACCAACTGCGCTAACTAGGCAACTGTAGGCTTATTTTTGGATTAGAAAAGGTGAGGCATTTTGGATTAACAAATTTCCTATATCAGTAAAAATGTTTTCCTTGTATGAAACTTTGAAGGAGATTTATTTCAGCTTCCCATATGGTCTAGCGGTAAGGATTCCTGGTTTTCACCCAGGCGGCTTGTGTTTGACTCCCGGTATGGGAATGGAATCTTATTGTTGTTTCTAAACAGATTCAAAAGCAGAGGAACAAAAACTAATAGTTGTAGCCAGATGTTTCCTTGTGTCTGATGTGGTTCCAATTGCAGACGTGATCCACTGCTACTAATTGTGACAAGGTTTTGGGCAACTGCTGTGCCATTATCATTGGCCTTATCAAAGGTAAAATTTCCAGGTATCATGAAACTGTGAGAAATGGGCTCTCTGAGGACAAAAATCACAAAGAATAGAACAATGCATTATGCTCCCCTTTTCCATCATTGATTCCAGCTGCATGAAAAATAAAATAAAAAAATGTTACAAATGTGTCAAGTGATCTGAAAACACCTTTTCCATTAGTTATGGTCTAAAATCCTTTGGCGTTAAAACAAATTTACAGATGTTAAGTCCAGTTATAAAGAGAAAATTCCTTCAATCCGGATAGGTGTTCTGGCAACTTTACAAGAAACAGAGTTTTAACTCTCAAGTTCCAATACACTGTTCTGATGACTACAGTCATGACAAAGAGAATGAAAAATGCTTTATGCTTGTTTTCCCCTAAATGGGGTACATCTTGGATGAGTTATTTGACATCTTTTCTTTTATTGCTGGTCTGAAATCTTTTATAGGTCAGGTGAATTATTAAAGCTTATCTGCAATTATAAACAGATGACACAACTCTTTCTGAAAGGTAACATTTTGATGCAATCAGTCTAGTTTGTTAGAAACAGGACTGCATCTCTCATATTGTAATGCCATGCTCCCAAAACAGACATCAATAAAAATGCCCTGTGTGAGGCTTGAACTCACGACCTTCAGATTATGAGACTGACGCGCTACCAACTGCGCTAACAAGGCATCTGTAGCCTTAGATTTGGATTAGAAAAGGTGAGGCATTTTGGTTTAACAAATTTCCGATATCAGTAAAAATGTTTTCCTTGTATGAAACTTTGAAGGAGATTTACTTCAGCTTCCCATATGGTCTAGCGGTAAGGATTCCTGGTTTTCACCCAGGCGGCCCGTGTTCGACTCCCGGTATGGGAATGGAATCTTGTTGTTGTTTCTAAACAGATTCAAAAGCAGAGGAACAAAAACTAATAGTTGTAGCCAGATGTTTCCTTGTGTCTGATGTGGTTCCAATTGCAGACGTGATCCACTGCTACTAATTGTGACAAGGTTTTGGGCAACTGCTGTGCCATTATCATTGGCCTTATCAAAGGTAAAATTTCCAGGTATCATGAAACTGTGAGAAATGGGCTCTCTGAGGACAAAAATCACAAAGAATAGAACAATGCATTATGCTCCCCTTTTCAATCATTGATTCCAGCTGCATGAAAAATAAAATAAAAAAATGTTACAAATGTGTCAAGTGATCTGAAAACACCTTTTCCATTAGTTATGGTCTAAAATCCTTTGGCGTTAAAACAAATTTACAGATGTTAAGTCCTGTTATAAAGAGAAAATTCCTTCAATCCGGATAGGTGTTCTGGCAACTTTACAAGAAACAGAGTTTTAACTCTCAAGTTCCAATACACTGTTCTGAGGACTACAGTCATGACAAAGAGAATGAAAAATGCTTTATGCTTGTTTTCCCCTAAATGGGGTACATCTTGGATGAGTTATTTGACATCTTTTCTTTTATTGCTGGTCTGAAATCTTTTATAGGTCAGGTGAATTATTAAAGCTTATCTGCAATTATAAACAGATGACACAACTCTTTCTGAAAGGTAACATTTTGATGCTATCAGTCTAGTTTGTTAGAAACAGGACTGCATCTCTCATATTGTAATGCCATGCTCCCAAAACAGACACCAATAAAAATGCCCTGTGTGAGGCTTGAACTCACGACCTTCAGATTATGAGACTGACGCGCTACCAACTGCGCTAACAAGGCAACTGTAGCCTTAGATTTGGATTAGAAAAGGTGAGGCATTTTGGTTTAACAAATTTCCGATATCAGTAAAAATGTTTTCCTTGTATGAAACTTTGAAGGAGATTAGCTTCAGCTTCCCATATGGTCTAGCGGTAAGGATTCCTGGTTTTCACCCAGGCGGCCCGTGTTCGACTCCCGGTATGGGAATGGAATCTTATTGTTGTTTCTAAACAGATTCAAAAGCAGAGGAACAAAAACTAATAGTTGTAGCCAGATGTTTCCTTGTGTCTGATGTGGTTCCAATTGCAGACGTGATCCACTGCTACTAATTGTGATGAGGTTTTGGGCAACTGCTGTGCCATTATCATTGGCCTTATCACAGGTAAAATTTCTAGGTATTATGAAACTGTGAGAAATGGGCTCTCTGAGGACAAAAATCACAAAGAATAGAACAATGCATTATGCTCCCCTTTTCCATCATTGATTCCAGCTGCATAAAAAATAAAATAAAAAAATGTTACAAATGTGTCAAGTGATCTGAAAACACCTTTTCCATTAGTTATGGTCTAAAATCCTTTGGCGTTAAAACAAATTTACAGATGTTAACTCCTGTTATAAAGAGAAAATTCCTTCAATCCGGATAGGTGTTCTGGCAACTTTACACGAAACAGAGTTTTAACTCTCAAGTTACAATGCACTGTTCTGAGGACAACAGTCATGACAAATAGAATGAAAAATGCTTTATGCTTTTTTTTCCCCTAATTGGGTACATCTTGGATGAGTTATTTGACATCTTTTCTTTTATTGCTGGTCTGAAATCTTTTATAGGTCAGGTGAATTATTAAAGCTTATCTGCAATTATAAACAGATGACACAACTCTTTCTGAAAGGTAACATTTTGATGCTATCAGTCTAGTTTGTTAGAAACAGGACTGCATCTCTCATATTGCAATGCCATGCTCCCAAAATAGACATCAATAAAAATGCCCTGTGTGAGGCTTGAACTCACGACCTTCAGATTATGAGACTGACGCGCTACCAACTGCGCTAACAAGGCAACTGTAGGCTTATTTTTGGATTAGAAAAGGTGAGGCATTTTGGATTAACAAATTTCCTATATCAGTAAAAATGATTTCCTTGTATGAAACTTTGAAAGAGATTTATTTCAGCTTCCCATATGTTCTAGCGGTAAGGATTCCTGGTTTTCACCCAAGCGGCCCGGGTTCGACTCCCGGTATGGGAATGGAATCTTATTGTTGTTTCTAAACAGATTCAAAAGCAGAGGAACAAAAACGAATAGTTGTAGCCAGATGTTTCCTTGTGTCTGATGTGGTTCCAATTGCAGACGTGATCCACTGCTACTAATTGTGAAAAGGTTTTGGGCAACTGCTGTGCCATTATCATTGGCCTTATCAACGGTAAAATTTCCAGGTATTATGAAACTGTGAGAAATGGGCTCTCTGAGGACAAATATCACAAAGAATAGAACAATGCATTATGCTCCCCTTTTCCATCATTGATTCCAGCTGCATGAAAAATAAAATAAAAAAAAGTTACAAATGTGTCAAGTGATCTGAAAACACCTTTTCCATTAGTTATGGTCTAAAATCCTTTGGCGTTAAAACAAATTTACAGATGTTAAGTCCTGTTATAAAAAGAAAATTCCTTCAATCCGGATAGGTGTTCTGGCAACTTTACAAGAAACAGAGTTTTAACTCTTAAGTTCCAATACACTGTTCTGAGGACTACAGTCATGACAAATAGAATGAAAAATGCTTTATGCTTGTTTTCCCCTAAATGGGGTAGATCTTGGATGAGTTATTTGACATCTTTTCTTTTATTGCTGGTCTGAAATCTTTTATAGGTCAGGTGAATTATTAAAGCTTATCTGCAATTATAAACAGATGACACAACTCTTTCTGAAAAGTAACATTTTGATGCTATCAGTCTAGTTTGTTAGAAACAGGACTGCATCTCTCATATTGCAATGCCATGCTCCCAAAATAGACATCAATAAAAATGCTCTGTGTGAGGCTTGAACTCACGACCTTCAAAATATGAGACTGATGCGCTACCAACTACGCTAACAAGGCAACTGTAGGCTTGTTTTTGGATTAGAAAAGGTGAGGCATTGTGGATTAACAAATTTCCTATATCAGTAAAAATGCTTTCCTTGTATGAAACTTTGAAGGAGATTTACTTCAGCTTTCCATATGGTCTAGCGGTAAGGATTCCTGGTTATCACCCAGGCGGCCCGGGTTAGACTCCCGGTATGGGAATGGAATCTTATTGTTGTTTCTAAACAGATTCAAAAGCAGAGGAACAAAAACGAATAGTTGTAGCCAGATGTTTCCTTGTGTCTGATGTGGTTCCAATTGCAGACGTGATCCACTGCTACTAATTGTGAAAAGGTTTTGGGCAACTGCTGTGCCATTATCATTGGCCTTATCAACGGTAAAATTTCCAGGTATTATGAAACTGTGAGAAATGGGCTCTCTGAGGACAAATATCACAAAGAATAGAACAATGCATTATGCTCCCCTTTTCCATCATTGATTCCAGCTGCATGAAAAATAAAATAAAAAAAAGTTACAAATGTGTCAAGTGATCTGAAAACACCTTTTCCATTAGTTATGGTCTAAAATCCTTTGGCGTTAAAACAAATTTACAGATGTTAAGTCCTGTTATAAAAAGAAAATTCCTTCAATCCGGATAGGTGTTCTGGCAACTTTACAAGAAACAGAGTTTTAACTCTTAAGTTCCAATACACTGTTCTGAGGACTACAGTCATGACAAATAGAATGAAAAATGCTTTATGCTTGTTTTCCCCTAAATGGGGTAGATCTTGGATGAGTTATTTGACATCTTTTCTTTTATTGCTGGTCTGAAATCTTTTATAGGTCAGGTGAATTATTAAAGCTTATCTGCAATTATAAACAGATGACACAACTCTTTCTAAAAGGTAACATTTTGATGCAATCAGTCTAGTTTGTTAGAAAAAGGACTGCATCTCTCATATTGTAATGCCATGCTCCCAAAACAGACATCAATAAAAATGCCCTGTGTGAGGCTTGAACTCACGACCTTCAGATTATGAGACTGACGCGCTACCAACTGCGCTAACAAGGCAACTGTAGCATTAGATTTGGATTAGAAAAGATGAGGCATTTTGGTTTAACAAATTTCCGATATCAGTAAAAATGTTTTCCTTGTATGAAACTTTGAAGGAGATTTATTTCAGCTTCCCATATGGTCTAGCGGTAAGGATTCCTGGTTTTCACCCAGGTGGCCCGGGTTCGACTCCCGGTATGGGAATGGAATCTTATTGTTGTTTCTAAACAGATTCAAAAGCAGAGGAACAAAAACTAATAGTTGTAGCCAGATGTTTCCTTGTGTCTGATGTGGTTCCAATTGCAGACTTGATCCACTGCTACTAATTGTGATGAGGTTTTGGGCAACTGCTGTGCCATTATTATTGGCCTTATCACAGGTAAAATTTCTAGGTATTATGAAACTGTGAGAAATGGGCTCTCTGAGGACAAAAATCACAAAGAATAGAACAATGCATTATGCTCCCCTTTTCCATCATTGATTCCAGCTGCATGAAAAATAAAATAAAAAAATGTTACAAATGTGTCAAGTGATCTGAAAACACCTTTTCCATTAGTTATGGTCTAAAATCCTTTGGCGTTAATACAAATTTACAGATGTTAACTCCTGTTATAAAGAGAAAATTCCTTCAATCCAGATAGGTGTTCTGGCAACTTTACAAGAAACGGAGTTTTAACTCTCAAGTTACAATGCACTGTTCTGAGGACAACAGTCATGACAAATAGAATGAAAAATGCTTTATGCTTTTTTTCCCTAAATGGGTACATCTTGGATGAGTTATTTGACATCTTTTCTTTTATTGCTGGTCTGAAATCTTTTATAGGTCAGGTGAATTATTAAAGCTTATCTGCAATTATAAACAGATGACACAACTCTTTCTGAAAAGTAACATTTTGATGCTATCAGTCTAGTTTGTTAGAAACAGGACTGCATCTCTCATATTGCAATGCCATGCTCCCAAAATAGACATCAATAAAAATGCCCTGTGTGAAGCTTGAACTCACGACCTTCAGATTATGAGACTGACGCGCTACCAACTGCGCTAACTAGGCAACTGTAGGCTTATTTTTGGATTAGAAAAGGTGAGGCATTTTGGATTAACAAATTTCCTATATCAGTAAAAATGTTTTCCTTGTATGAAACTTTGAAGGAGATTTATTTCAGCTTCCCATATGGTCTAGCGGTAAGGATTCCTGGTTTTCACCCAGGCGGCTTGTGTTTGACTCCCGGTATGGGAATGGAATCTTATTGTTGTTTCTAAACAGATTCAAAAGCAGAGGAACAAAAACTAATAGTTGTAGCCAGATGTTTCCTTGTGTCTGATGTGGTTCCAATTGCAGACGTGATCCACTGCTACTAATTGTGACAAGGTTTTGGGCAACTGCTGTGCCATTATCATTGGCCTTATCAAAGGTAAAATTTCCAGGTATCATGAAACTGTGAGAAATGGGCTCTCTGAGGACAAAAATCACAAAGAATAGAACAATGCATTATGCTCCCCTTTTCCATCATTGATTCCAGCTGCATGAAAAATAAAATAAAAAAATGTTACAAATGTGTCAAGTGATCTGAAAACACCTTTTCCATTAGTTATGGTCTAAAATCCTTTGGCGTTAAAACAAATTTACAGATGTTAAGTCCAGTTATAAAGAGAAAATTCCTTCAATCCGGATAGGTGTTCTGGCAACTTTACAAGAAACAGAGTTTTAACTCTCAAGTTCCAATACACTGTTCTGAGGACTACAGTCATGACAAAGAGAATGAAAAATGCTTTATGCTTGTTTTCCCCTAAATGGGGTACATCTTGGATGAGTTATTTGACATCTTTTCTTTTATTGCTGGTCTGAAATCTTTTATAGGTCAGGTGAATTATTAAAGCTTATCTGCAATTATAAACAGATGACACAACTATTTCTGAAAGGTAACATTTTGATGCAATCAGTCTAGTTTGTTAGAAACAGGACTGCATCTCTCATATTGTAATGCCATGCTCCCAAAACAGACATCAATAAAAATGCCCTGTGTGAGGCTTGAACTCACGACCTTCAGATTATGAGACTGACGCGCTACCAACTGCGCTAACAAGGCATCTGTAGCCTTAGATTTGGATTAGAAAAGGTGAGGCATTTTGGTTTAACAAATTTCCGATATCAGTAAAAATGTTTTCCTTGTATGAAACTTTGAAGGAGATTTACTTCAGCTTCCCATATGGTCTAGCGGTAAGGATTCCTGGTTTTCACCCAGGCGGCCCGTGTTCGACTCCCGGTATGGGAATGGAATCTTGTTGTTGTTTCTAAACAGATTCAAAAGCAGAGGAACAAAAACTAATAGTTGTAGCCAGATGTTTCCTTGTGTCTGATGTGGTTCCAATTGCAGACGTGATCCACTGCTACTAATTGTGACAAGGTTTTGGGCAACTGCTGTGCCATTATCATTGGCCTTATCAAAGGTAAAATTTCCAGGTATCATGAAACTGTGAGAAATGGGCTCTCTGAGGACAAAAATCACAAAGAATAGAACAATGCATTATGCTCCCCTTTTCCATCATTGATTCCAGCTGCATGAAAAATAAAATAAAAAAATGTTACAAATGTGTCAAGTGATCTGAAAACACCTTTTCCATTAGTTATGGTCTAAAATCCTTTGGCGTTAAAACAAATTTACAGATGTTAAGTCCAGTTATAAAGAGAAAATTCCTTCAATCCGGATAGGTGTTCTGGCAACTTTACAAGAAACAGAGTTTTAACTCTCAAGTTCCAATACACTGTTCTGAGGACTACAGTCATGACAAAGAGAATGAAAAATGCTTTATGCTTGTTTTCCCCTAAATGGGGTACATCTTGGATGAGTTATTTGACATCTTTTCTTTTATTGCTGGTCTGAAATCTTTTATAGGTCAGGTGAATTATTAAAGCTTATCTGCAATTATAAACAGATGACACAACTATTTCTGAAAGGTAACATTTTGATGCAATCAGTCTAGTTTGTTAGAAACAGGACTGCATCTCTCATATTGTAATGCCATGCTCCCAAAACAGACATCAATAAAAATGCCCTGTGTGAGGCTTGAACTCACGACCTTCAGATTATGAGACTGACGCGCTACCAACTGCGCTAACAAGGCATCTGTAGCCTTAGATTTGGATTAGAAAAGGTGAGGCATTTTGGTTTAACAAATTTCCGATATCAGTAAAAATGTTTTCCTTGTATGAAACTTTGAAGGAGATTTACTTCAGCTTCCCATATGGTCTAGCGGTAAGGATTCCTGGTTTTCACCCAGGCGGCCCGTGTTCGACTCCCGGTATGGGAATGGAATCTTGTTGTTGTTTCTAAACAGATTCAAAAGCAGAGGAACAAAAACTAATAGTTGTAGCCAGATGTTTCCTTGTGTCTGATGTGGTTCCAATTGCAGACGTGATCCACTGCTACTAATTGTGAAAAGGTTTTGGGCAACTGCTGTGCCATCATCATTGGCCTTATCAACGGTAAAATTTCCAGGTATTATGAAACTGTGAGAAATGGGCTCTCTGAGGACAAAAATCACAAAGAATAGAACAATGCATTATGCTCCCCTTTTCCATCATTGATTCCAGCTGCATGAAAAATAAAATAAAAAAAAAGTTACAAATGTGTCAAGTGATCTGAAAACACCTTTTCCATTAGTTATAGTCTAAAATCCTTTGGCGTTAAAACAAATTTACAGATGTTAAGTCCTGTTATAAAAAGAAAATTCCTTCAATCCGGATAGGTGTTCTGGCAACTTTACAAGAAACAGAGTTTTAACACTTAAGTTCCAATACACTGTTCTGAGGACTACAGTCATGACAAATAGAATGAAAAATGCTTTATGCTTGTTTTCCCCTAAATGGGGTAGATCTTGGATGAGTTATTTGACATCTTTTCTTTTATTGCTGGTCTGAAATCTTTTATAGGTCAGGTGAATTATTAAAGCTTATCTGCAATTATAAACAGATGACACAACTCTTTCTGAAAGGTAACATTTTGATGCAATCAGTCTAGTTTGTTAGAAAAAGGACTGCATCTCTCATATTGTAATGCCATGCTCCCAAAACAGACATCAATAAAAATGTCCTGTGTGAGGCTTGAACTCACGACCTTCAGATTATGAGACTGACGCGCTACCAACTGCGCTAACAAGACAACTGTAGCCTTAGATTTGGATTAGAAAAGATGAGGCATTTTGGTTTAACAAATTTCCGATATCAGTAAAAATGTTTTCCTTGTATGAAACTTTGAAGGAGATTTATTTCAGCTTCCCATATGGTCTAGCGGTAAGGATTCCTGGTTTTCACACAGGTGGCCCCGGTTCGACTCCCGGTATGGGAAAGGAATCTTATTGTTGTTTCTGAACAGATTCAAAAGCAGAGGAACAAAAACTAATAGTTGTAGCCAGATGTTTCCTTGTGTCTGATGTGGTTCCAATTGCAGACGTGATCCACTGCTACTAATTGTGATGAGGTTTTGGGCAACTGCTGTGCCATTATTATTGGCCTTATCACAGGTAAAATTTCTAGGTATTATGAAACTGTGAGAAATGGGCTCTCTGAGGACAAAAATCACAAAGAATAGAACAATGCATTATGCTCCCCTTTTCCATCATTGATTCCAGCTGCATGAAAAATAAAATAAAAAAATGTTACAAATGTGTCAAGTGATCTGAAAACACCTTTTCCATTAGTTATGGTCTAAAATCCTTTGGCGTTAAAACAAATTTACAGATGTTAACTCCTGTTATAAAGAGAAAATTCCTTCAATCCAGATAGGTGTTCTGGCAACTTTACAAGAAACGGAGTTTTAACTCTCAAGTTACAATGCACTGTTCTGAGGACAACAGTCATGACAAATAGAATGAAAAATGCTTTATGCTTTTTTTCCCCTAAATGGGTACATCTTGGATGAGTTATTTGACATCTTTTCTTTTATTGCTGGTCTGAAATCTTTTATAGGTCAGGTGAATTATTAAAGCTTATCTGCAATTATAAACAGATGACACAACTCTTTCTGAAAAGTAACATTTTGATGCTATCAGTCTAGTTTGTTAGAAACAGGACTGCATCTCTCATATTGCAATGCCATGCTCCCAAAATAGACATCAATAAAAATGCCCTGTGTGAAGCTTGAACTCACGACCTTCAGATTATGAGACTGACGCGCTACCAACTGCGCTAACTAGGCAACTGTAGGCTTATTTTTGGATTAGAAAAGGTGAGGCATTTTGGATTAACAAATTTCCTATATCAGTAAAAATGTTTTCCTTGTATGAAACTTTGAAGGAGATTTATTTCAGCTTCCCATATGGTCTAGCGGTAAGGATTCCTGGTTTTCACCCAGGCGGCTTGTGTTCGACTCCCGGTATGGGAATGGAATCTTATTGTTGTTTCTAAACAGATTCAAAAGCAGAGGAACAAAAACTAATAGTTGTAGCCAGATGTTTCCTTGTGTCTGATGTGGTTCCAATTGCAGACGTGATCCACTGCTACTAATTGTGACAAGGTTTTGGGCAACTGCTGTGCCATTATCATTGGCCTTATCAAAGGTAAAATTCCCAGGTATCATGAAACTGTGAGAAATGGGCTCTCTGAGGACAAAAATCACAAAGAATAGAACAATGCATTATGCTCCCCTTTTCCATCATTGATTCCAGCTGCATGAAAAATAAAATAAAAAAATGTTACAAATGTGTCAAGTGATCTGAAAACACCTTTTCCATTAGTTATGGTCTAAAATCCTTTGGCGTTAAAACAAATTTACAGATGTTAAGTCCAGTTATAAAGAGAAAATTCCTTCAATCCGGATAGGTGTTCTGGCAACTTTACAAGAAACAGAGTTTTAACTCTCAAGTTCCAATACACTGTTCTGAGGACTACAGTCATGACAAAGAGAATGAAAAATGCTTTATGCTTGTTTTCCCCTAAATGGGGTACATCTTGGATGAGTTATTTGACATCTTTTCTTTTATTGCTGGTCTGAAATCTTTTATAGGTCAGGTGAATTATTAAAGCTTATCTGCAATTATAAACAGATGACACAACTCTTTCTGAAAGGTTACATTTTGATGCAATCAGTCTAGTTTGTTAGAAACAGGACTGCATCTCTCATATTGTAATGCCATGCTCCCAAAACAGACATCAATAAAAATGCCCTGTGTGAGGCTTGAACTCACGACCTTCAGATTATGAGACTGACGCGCTACCAACTGCACTAACAAGGCATCTGTAGCCTTAGATTTGGATTAGAAAAGGTGAGGCATTTTGGTTTAACAAATTTCCGATATCAGTAAAAATGTTTTCCTTGTATGAAACTTTGAAGGAGATTTACTTCAGCTTCCCATATGGTCTAGCGGTAAGGATTCCTGGTTTTCACCCAGGCGGCCCGTGTTCGACTCCCGGTATGGGAATGGAATCTTGTTGTTGTTTCTAAATAGATTCAAAAGCAGAGGAACAAAAACTAATAGTTGTAGCCAGATGTTTCCTTGTGTCTGATGTGGTTCCAATTGCAGACGTGATCCACTGCTACTAATTGTGAAAAGGTTTTGGGCAACTGCTGTGCCATTATTATTGGCCTTATCAACGGTAAAATTTCCAGGTATTATGAAACTGTGAGAAATGGGCTCTCTGAGGACAAAAATCACAAAGAATAGAACAATGCATTATGCTCCCCTTTTCCATCATTGATTCCAGCTGCATGAAAAATAAAATAAAAAAAAGTTACAAATGTGTCAAGTGATCTGAAAACACCTTTTCCATTAGTTATGGTCTAAAATCCTTTGGCGTTAAAACAAATTTACAGATGTTAAGTCCTGTTATAAAAAGAAAATTCCTTCAATCCGGATAGGTGTTCTGGCAACTTTACAAGAAACAGAGTTTTAACACTTAAGTTCCAATACACTGTTCTGAGGACTACAGTCATGACAAATAGAATGAAAAATGCTTTATGCTTGTTTTCCCCTAAATGGGGTAGATCTTGGATGAGTTATTTGACATCTTTTCTTTTATTGCTGGTCTGAAATCTTTTATAGGTCAGGTGAATTATTAAAGCTTATCTGCAATTATAAACAGATGACACAACTCTTTCTGAAAGGTAACATTTTGATGCAATCAGTCTAGTTTGTTAGAAAAAGGACTGCATCTCTCATATTGTAATGCCATGCTCCCAAAACAGACATCAATAAAAATGTCCTGTGTGAGGCTTGAACTCACGACCTTCAGATTATGAGACTGACGCGCTACCAACTGCGCTAACAAGGCAACTGTAGCCTTAGATTTGGATTAGAAAAGATGAGGCATTTTGGTTTAACAAATTTCCGATATCAGTAAAAATGTTTTCCTTGTATGAAACTTTGAAGGAGATTTATTTCAGCTTCCCATATGGTCTAGCGGTAAGGATTCCTGGTTTTCACACAGGTGGCCCCGGTTCGACTCCCGGTATGGGAAAGGAATCTTATTGTTGTTTCTGAACAGATTCAAAAGCAGAGGAACAAAAACTAATAGTTGTAGCCAGATGTTTCCTTGTGTCTGATGTGGTTCCAATTGCAGACGTGATCCACTGCTACTAATTGTGATGAGGTTTTGGGCAACTGCTGTGCCATTATTATTGGCCTTATCACAGGTAAAATTTCTAGGTATTATGAAACTGTGAGAAATGGGCTCTCTGAGGACAAAAATCACAAAGAATAGAACAATGCATTATGCTCCCCTTTTCCATCATTGATTCCAGCTGCATGAAAAATAAAATAAAAAAATGTTACAAATGTGTCAAGTGATCTGAAAACACCTTTTCCATTAGTTATAGTCTAAAATCCTTTGGCGTTAAAACAAATTTACAGATGTTAACTCCTGTTATAAAGAGAAAATTCCTTCAATCCAGATAGGTGTTCTGGCAACTTTACAAGAAACGGAGTTTTAACTCTCAAGTTACAATGCACTGTTCTGAGGACAACAGTCATGACAAATAGAATGAAAAATGCTTTATGCTTGTTTTCCCCTAAATGGGGTAGATCTTGGATGAGTTATTTGACATCTTTTCTTTTATTGCTGGTCTGAAATCTTTTATAGGTCAGGTGAATTATTAAAGCTTATCTGCAATTATAAACAGATGACACAACTCTTTCTGAAAAGTAACATTTTGATGCTATTAGTCTAGTTTGTTAGAAACAGGACTGCATCTCTCATATTGCAATGCCATGCTCCCAAAATAGACATCAATAAAAATAACCTGTGTGAGGCTTGAACTCACGACCTTCAGATTATGAGACTGACGCGCTACCAACTGCGCTAACTAGGCAACTGTAGGCTTATTTTTGGATTAGAAAAGGTGAGGCATTTTGGATTAACAAATTTCCTATATCAGTAAAAATGTTTTCCTTGTATGAAACTTTGTAGGAGATTTATTTCAGCTTCCCATATGGTCTAGCGATAAGGATTCCTGGTTTTCACCCAGGCGGCTTGTGTTCGACTCCCGGTATGGGAATGGAATCTTATTGTTGTTTCTAAACAGATTCAAAAGCAGAGGAACAAAAACTAATAGTTGTAGCCAGATGTTTCCTTGTGTCTGATGTGGTTCCAATTGCAGACGTGATCCACTGCTACTAATTGTGACAAGGTTTTGGGCAACTGCTGTGCCATTATCATTGGCCTTATCAAAGGTAAAATTTCCAGGTATCATGAAACTGTGAGAAATGGGCTCTCTGAGGACAAAAATCACAAAGAATAGAACAATGCATTATGCTCCCCTTTTCCATCATTGATTCCAGCTGCATGAAAAATAAAATAAAAAAATGTTACAAATGTTTCAAGTGATCTGAAAACACCTTTTCCATTAGTTATGGTCTAAAATCCTTTGGCGTTAAAACAAACTTACAGATGTTAAGTCCAGTTATAAAGAGAAAATTCCTTCAATCCGGATAGGTGTTCTGGCAACTTTACAAGAAACAGAGTTTTAACTCTCAAGTTCCAATACACTGTTCTGAGGACTACAGTCATGACAAAGAGAATGAAAAATGCTTTATGCTTGTTTTCCCCTAAATGGGGTACATCTTGGATGAGTTATTTGACATCTTTTCTTTTATTGCTGGTCTGAAATCTTTTATAGGTCAGGTGAATTATTAAAGCTTATCTGCAATTATAAACAGATGACACAACTCTTTCTGAAAGGTAACATTTTGATGCAATCAGTCTAGTTTGTTAGAAACAGGACTGCATCTCTCATATTGTAATGCCATGCTCCCAAAACAGACATCAATAAAAATGCCCTGTGTGAGGCTTGAACTCACGACCTTCAGATTATGAGACTGACGCGCTACCAACTGCGCTAACAAGGCATCTGTAGCCTTAGATTTGGATTAGAAAAGGTGAGGCATTTTGGTTTAACAAATTTCCGATATCAGTAAAAATGTTTTCCTTGTATGAAACTTTGAAGGAGATTTACTTCAGCTTCCCATATGGTCTAGCGGTAAGGATTCCTGGTTTTCACCCAGGCGGCCCGTGTTCGACTCCCGGTATGGGAATGGAATCTTGTTGTTGTTTCTAAACAGATTCAAAAGCAGAGGAACAAAAACTAATAGTTGTAGCCAGATGTTTCCTTGTGTCTGATGTGGTTCCAATTGCAGACGTGATCCACTGCTACTAATTGTGAAAAGGTTTTGGGCAACTGCTGTGCCATTATCATTGTACTTATCAACGGTAAAATTTCCAGGTATTATGAAACTGTGAGAAATGGGCTCTCTGAGGACAAAAATCACAAAGAATAGAACAATGCATTATGCTCCCCTTTTCCATCATTGATTCCAGCTGCATGAAAAATAAAATAAAAAAAAGTTACAAATGTGTCAAGTGATCTGAAAACACCTTTTCCATTAGTTATGGTCTAAAATCCTTTGGCGTTAAAACAAATTTACAGATGTTAAGTCCTGTTATAAAAAGAAAATTCCTTCAATCCGGATAGGTGTTCTGGCAACTTTACAAGAAACAGAGTTTTAACTCTTAAGTTCCAATACACTGTTCTGAGGACTACAGTCATGACAAATAGAATGAAAAATGCTTTATGCTTGTTTTCCCCTAAATGGGGTAGATCTTGGATGAGTTATTTGACATCTTTTCTTTTATTGCTGGTCTGAAATCTTTTATAGGTCAGGTGAATTATTAAAGCTTATCTGCAATTATAAACAGATGACACAACTCTTTCTGAAAGGTAACATTTTGATGCAATCAGTCTAGTTTGTTAGAAAAAGGACTGCATCTCTCATATTGTAATGCCATGCTCCCAAAACAGACATCAATAAAAATGTCCTGTGTGAGGCTTGAACTCACGACCTTCAGATTATGAGACTGACGCGCTACCAACTGCGCTAACAAGGCAACTGTAGCCTTAGATTTGGATTAGAAAAGATGAGGCATTTTGGTTTAACAAATTTCCGATATCAGTAAAAATGTTTTCCTTGTATGAAACTTTGAAGGAGATTTATTTCAGCTTCCCATATGGTCTAGCGGTAAGGATTCCTGGTTTTCACCCAGGTGGCCCGGGTTCGACTCCCGGTATGGGAATGGAATCTTATTGTTGTTTCTGAACAGATTCAAAAGCAGAGGAACAAAAACTAATAGTTGTAGCCAGATGTTTCCTTGTGTCTGATGTGGTTCCAATTGCAGACGTGATCCACTGCTACTAATTGTGATGAGGTTTTGGGCAACTGCTGTGCCATTATTATTGGCCTTATCACAGGTAAAATTTCTAGGTATTATGAAACTGTGAGAAATGGGCTCTCTGAGGACAAAAATCACAAAGAATAGAACAATGCATTATGCTCCCCTTTTCCATCATTGATTCCAGCTGCATGAAAAATAAAATAAAAAAATGTTACAAATGTGTCAAGTGATCTGAAAACACCTTTTCCATTAGTTATGGTCTAAAATCCTTTGGCGTTAAAACAAATTTACAGATGTTAACTCCTATTATAAAGAGAAAATTCCTTCAATCCAGATAGGTGTTCTGGCAACTTTACAAGAAACGGAGTTTTAACTCTCAAGTTACAATGCACTGTTCTGAGGACAACAGTCATGACAAATAGAATGAAAAATGCTTTATGCTTTTTTTCCCCTAAATGGGTACATCTTGGATGAGTTATTTGACATCTTTTCTTTTATTGCTGGTCTGAAATCTTTTATAGGTCAGGTGAATTATTAAAGCTTATCTGCAATTATAAACAGATGACACAACTCTTTCTGAAAAGTAACATTTTGATGCTATCAGTCTAGTTTGTTAGAAACAGGACTGCATCTCTCATATTGCAATGCCATGCTCCCAAAATAGACATCAATAAAAATGCCCTGTGTGAGGCTTGAACTCACGACCTTCAGATTATGAGACTGACGCGCTACCAACTGCGCTAACTAGGCAACTGTAGGCTTATTTTTGGATTAGAAAAGGTGAGGCATTTTGGATTAACAAATTTCCTATATCAGTAAAAATGTTTTCCTTGTATGAAACTTTGAAGGAGATTTATTTCAGCTTCCCATATGGTCTAGCGGTAAGGATTCCTGGTTTTCACCCAGGCGGCTTGTGTTCGACTCCCGGTATGGGAATGGAATCTTATTGTTGTTTCTAAACAGATTCAAAAGCAGAGGAACAAAAACTAATAGTTGTAGCCAGATGTTTCCTTGTGTCTGATGTGGTTCCAATTGCAGACGTGATCCACTGCTACTAATTGTGACAAGGTTTTGGGCAACTGCTGTGCCATTATCATTGGCCTTATCAAAGGAAAAATTTCCAGGTATCATGAAACTGTGAGAAATGGGCTCTCTGAGGACAAAAATCACAAAGAATAGAACAATGCATTATGCTCCCCTTTTCCATTATTGATTCCAGCTGCATGAAAAATAAAATAAAAAAATGGTACAAATGTGTCAAGTGATCTGAAAACACCTTTTCCATTAGTTATGGTCTAAAATCCTTTGGCGTTAAAACAAATTTACAGATGTTAACTCCAGTTATAAAGAGAAAATTCCTTCAATCCGGATAGGTGTTCTGGCAACTTTACAAGAAACAGAGTTTTAACTCTCAAGTTCCAATACACTGTTCTGAGGACTACAGTCATGACAAAGAGAATGAAAAATGCTTTATGCTTGTTTTCCCCTAAATGGGGTACATCTTGGATGAGTTATTTGACATCTTTTCTTTTATTGCTGGTCTGAAATCTTTTATAGGTCAGGTGAATTATTAAAGCTTATCTGCAATTATAAACAGATGACACAACTCTTTCTGAAAGGTAACATTTTGATGCAATCAGTCTAGTTTGTTAGAAACAGGACTGCATCTCTCATATTGTAATGCCATGCTCCCAAAACAGACATCAATAAAAATGCCCTGTGTGAGGCTTGAACTCACGACCTTCAGATTATGAGACTGACGCGCTACCAACTGCGCTAACAAGGCAACTGTAGCCTTAGATTTGGATTAGAAAAGGTGAGGCATTTTGGTTTAACAAATTTCCGATATCAGTAAAAATGTTTTCCTTGTATGAAACTTTGAAGGAGATTTATTTCAGCTTCCCATATGGTCTAGCGGTAAGGATTCCTGGTTTTCACCCTGGTGGCCCGGGTTCGACTCCCGGTATGGGAATGGAATCTTATTGTTGTTTCTAAACAGATTCAAAAGCAGAGGAACAAAAACTAATAGTTGTAGCCAGATGTTTCCTTGTGTCTGATGTGGTTCCAATTGCAGACGTGATCCACTGCTACTAATTGTGATGAGGTTTTGGGCAACTGCTGTGCCATTATTATTGGCCTTATCACAGGTAAAATTTCTAGGTATTATGAAACTGTGAGAAATGGGCTCTCTGAGGATAAAAATCACAAAGAATAGAACAATGCATTATGCTCCCCTTTTCCATCATTGATTCCAGCTGCATGAAAAATAAAATAAAAAAATGTTACAAATGTGTCAAGTGATCTGAAAACACCTTTTCCATTAGTTATGGTCTAAAATCCTTTGGCGTTAAAACAAATTTACAGATGTTAACTCCTGTTATAAAGAGAAAATTCCTTCAATCCAGATAGGTGTTCTGGCAACTTTACAAGAAACGGAGTTTTAACTCTCAAGTTACAATGCACTGTTCTGAGGACAACAGTCATGACAAATAGAATGAAAAATGCTTTATGCTTTTTTCCCCCTAAATGGGTACATCTTGGATGAGTTATTTGACATCTTTTCTTTTATTGCTGGTCTGAAATCTTTTATAGGTCAGGTGAATTATTAAAGCTTATCTGCAATTATAAACAGATGACACAACTCTTTCTGAAAAGTAACAGTTTGATGCTATCAGTCTAGTTTGTTAGAAACAGGACTGCATCTCTCATATTGCAATGCCATGCTCCCAAAATAGACATCAATAAAAATGCCCTGTGTGAGGCTTGAACTCACAACCTTCAGATTATGAGACTGACGCGCTACCAACTGCGCTAAATAGGCAACTGTAGGCTTATTTTTGGATTAGAAAAGGTGAAGCATTTTGGATTAACAAATTTCCGATATCAGTAAAAATGTTTTCCTTGTATGAAACTTTGAAGGAGATTTATTTCAGCTTCCCATATGGTCTAGTGGTAAGAATTCCTGGTTTTCACCCAGGTGGCCCGGGTTCGACTCCCGGTATGGGAATGGAATCTTATTGTTGTTTCTAAACAGATTCAAAAGCAGAGGAACAAAAACTAATAGTTGTAGCCAGATGTTTCCTTGTGTCTGATGTGGTTCCAATTGCAGACGTGATCCACTGCTACTAATTGTGACAAGGTTTTGGGCAACTGCTGTGCCATTATCATTGGCCTTATCAAAGGTAAAATTTCCAGGTATCATGAAACTGTGAGAAATGGGCTCTCTGAGGACAAAAATCACAAAGAATAGAACAATGCATTATGCTCCCCTTTTCCATCATTGATCCCAGCTGCATGAAAAATAAAATAAAAAAATGTTACAAATGTGTCAAGTGATCTGAAAACACCTTTTCCATTAGTTATGGTCTAAAATCCTTTGGCGTTAAAACAAATTTACAGATGTTAAGTCCTGTTATAAAGAGAAAATTCCTTCAATCCGGATAGGTGTTCTGGCAACTTTACAAGAAACAGAGTTTTAACTCTCAAGTTCCAATACACTGTTCTGAGGACTACAGTCATGACAAAGAGAATGAAAAATGCTTTATGCTTGTTTTCCCCTAAATGGGGTACATCTTGGATGAGTTATTTGACATCTTTTCTTTTATTGCTGGTCTGAAATCTTTTATAGGTCAGGTGAATTATTAAAGCTTATCTGCAATTATAAACAGATGACACAACTCTTTCTGAAAGGTAACATTTTGATGCAATCAGTCTAGTTTGTTAGAAACAGGACTGCATCTCTCATATTGTAATGCCATGCTCCCAAAACAGACATCAATAAAAATGCCCTGTGTGAGGCTTGAACTCACGACCTTCAGATTATGAGACTGACGCGCTACCAACTGCGCTAACAAGGCAACTGTAGCCTTAGATTTGGATTAGAAAAGGTGAGGCATTTTGGTTTAACAAATTTCCGATATCAGTAAAAATGTTTTCCTTGTATGAAACTTTGAAGGAGATTTGCTTCAGCTTCCCATATGGTCTAGCGGTAAGGATTCCTGGTTTTCACCCAGGCGGCCCGTGTTCGACTCCAGGTATGGGAATGGAATCTTATTGTTGTTTCTAAACAGATTCAAAAGCAGAGGAACAAAAACTAATAGTTGTAGCCAGATGTTTCCTTGTGTCTGATGTAGTTCCAATTGCAGACGTGATCCACTGCTACTAATTGTGATGAGGTTTTGGGCAACTGCTGTGCCATTATCATTGGCCTTATCACAGGTAAAATTTCTAGGTATTATGAAACTGTGAGAAATGGGCTCTCTGAGGACAAAAATCACAAAGAATAGAACAATGCATTATGCTCCCCTTTTCCATCATTGATTCCAGCTGCATGAAAAATAAAATAAAAAAATGTAACAAATGTGTCAAGTGATCTGAAAACACCTTTTCCATTAGTTATGGTCTAAAATCCTTTGGCGTTAAAACAAATTTACAGATGTTAACTCCTGTTATAAAGAGAAAATTCCTTCAATCCGGATAGGTGTTCTGGCAACTTTACAAGAAACAGTTTTAACTCTCAAGTTACAATGCACTGTTCTGAGGACAACAGTCATGACAAATAGAATGAAAAATGCTTTATGCTTTTTTCCCCCTAAATGGGTACATCTTGGATGAGTTATTTGACATCTTTTCTTTTATTGCTGGTCCGAAATCTTTTATATGTCAGGTGAATTATTAAAGCTTATTTGCAATTATAAACAGATGACACAACTCTTTCTGAAAGGTAACATTTTGATGCTATAAGTCTAGTTTGTTAGAAACAGGACTGCATCTCTCATATTGCAATGCCATGCTCCCAAAATAGACATCAATAAAAATGCCCTGTGTGAGGCTTGAACTCACGACCTTCAGATTATGAGACTGACGCGCTACCAACTGCGCTAACAAGGCAACTGTAGGCTTATTTTTGGATTAGAAAAGGTGAGGCATTTTGGATTAACAAATTTCCTATATCAGTAAAAATGTTTTCCTTGTATGAAACTTTGAAGGAGATTTATTTCAGCTTCCCATATGGTCTAGCGGTAAGGATTCCTGGTTTTCACCCAGGTGGCCCGGGTTCGACTCCCGGTATGGGAATGGAATCTTATTGTTGTTTCTAAACAGATTCAAAAGCAGAGGAACAAAAACTAATAGTTGTAGCCAGATGTTTCCTTGTGTCTGATGTGGTTCCAATTGCAGACGTGATCCACTGCTACTAATTGTGAAAAGGTTTTGGGCAACTGCTCTGCCATTATCATTGGCCTTATCAACGGTAAAATTTCCAGGTATTATGAAACTGTGAGAAATGGGCTCTCTGAGGACAAAAATCACAAAGAATAGAACAATGCATTATGCTCCCCTTTTCCATCATTGATTCCAGCTGCATGAAAAATAAAATAAAAAAAAGTTACAAATGTGTCAAGTGATCTGAAAACACCTTTTCCATTAGTTATGGTCTAAAATCCTTTGGCGTTAAAACAAATTTACAGATGTTAAGTCCTGTTATAAAAAGAAAATTCCTTCAATCCGGATAGGTGTTCTGGCAACTTTACAAGAAACAGAGTTTTAACTCTTAAGTTCCAATACACTGTTCTGAGGACTACAGTCATGACAAATAGAATGAAAAATGCTTTATGCTTGTTTTCCCCTAAATGGGGTAGATCTTGGATGAGTTATTTGACATCTTTTCTTTTATTTCTGGTCTGAAATCTTTTATAGGTCAGGTGAATTATTAAAGCTTATCTGCAATAATAAACAGATGACACAACTCTTTCTGAAAGGTAACATTTTGATGCAATCAGTCTAGTTTGTTAGAAACAGGACTGCATCTCTCATATTGTAATGCCATGCTCCCAAAACAGACATCAATAAAAATGCCCTGTGTGAGGCTTGAACTCACAACCTTCAGATTATGAGACTGACGCGCTACCAACTGCGCTAACAAGGCAACTGTAGGCTTATTTTTGGATTAGAAAAGGTGAGGCATTTTGGATTAACAAATTTCCTATATCAGTAAAAATGTTTTCCTTGTATGAAACTTTGAAGGAGATTTATTTCAGCTTCCCATATGGTCTAGCGGTAAGGATTCCTGGTTTTCACCCAGGCGGCCCGGGTTCGACTCCCGGTATGGGAATGGAATCTTATTGTTGTTTCTAAACAGATTCAAAAGCAGAGGAACAAAAACTAATAGTTGTAGCCAGATGTTTCCTTGTGTCTGATGTGGTTCCAATTGCAGACGTGATCCACTGCTACTAATTGTGACAAGGTTTTGGGCAACTGCTGTGCCATTATCATTGGCCTTATCAAAGGTAAAATTTCCAGGTATTATGAAACTGTGAGAAATGGGCTCTCTGAGGACAAAAATCACAAAGAATAGAACAATGCATTATGCTCCCCTTTTCCATCATTGATTCCAGCTGCATGAAAAATAAAATAAAAAAATGTTACAAATGTGTCAAGTGATCTGAAAACACCTTTTCCATTAGTTATGGTCTAAAATCCTTTGGCGTTAAAACAAATTTACAGATGTTAAGTCCTGTTATAAAGAGAAAATTCCTTCAATCCGGATAGGTGTTCTGGCAACTTTACAAGAAACAGAGTTTTAACTCTCAAGTTCCAATACACTGTTCTGAGGACTACAGTCATGACAAATAGAATGAAAAATGCTTTATGCTTGTTTTCCCCTAAATGGGGTACATCTTGGATGAGTTATTTGACATCTTTTCTTTTATTGCTGGTCTGAAATCTTTTATAGGTCAGGTGAATTATTAAAGCTTATCTGCAATTATAAACAGATGACACAACTCTTTCTGAAAGGTAACATTTTGATGCTATCAGTCTAGTTTGTTAGAAACAGGACTGCATCTCTCATATTGCAATGCCATGCTCCCAAAACAGACATCAATAAAAATGCCCTGTGTGAGGCTTGAACTCACGACCTTCAGATTATGAGACTGACGCGCTACCAACTGCGCTAACAAGGAAACTGTAGGCTTATTTTTGGATTAGAAAAGGTGAGGCATTTTGGATTAACAAATTTCCTATATCAGTAAAAATGATTTCCTTGTATGAAACTTTGAAGGAGATTTATTTCAGCTTCCCATATGTTCTAGCGGTAAGGATTCCTGGTTTTCACCCAAGCGGCCCGGGTTCGACTCCCGGTATGGGAATGGAATCTTATTGTTGTTTCTAAACAGATTCAAAAGCAGAGGAACAAAAACTAATAGTTGTAGCCAGATGTTTCCTTGTGTCTGATGTGGTTCCAATTGCAGACGTGATCCACTGCTACTAATTGTGAAAAGGTTTTGGGCAACTGCTGTGCCATTATCATTGGCCTTATCAAAGGTAAAATTTCCAGGTATTATGAAACTGTGAGAAATGGGCTCTCTGAGGACAAAAATCACAAAGAATAGAACAATGCATTATGCTCCCCTTTTCCATCATTGATTCCAGTTGCATGAAAAATAAAATAAAAAAAAGTTACAAATGTGTCAAGTGATCTGAAAACACCTTTTCCATTAGTTATGGTCTAAAATCCTTTGGCGTTAAAACAAATTTACAGATGTTAAGTCCTGTTATAAAAAGAAAATTCCTTCAATCCGGATAGGTGTTCTGGCAACTTTACAAGAAACAGAGTTTTAACTCTTAAGTTCCAATACACTGTTCTGAGGACTACAGTCATGACAAATAGAATGAAAAATGCTTTATGCTTGTTTTCCCCTAAATGGGGTAGATCTTGGATGAGTTATTTGACATCTTTTCTTTTATTGCTGGTCTGAAATCTTTTATAGGTCAGGTGAATTATTAAAGCTTATCTGCAATTATAAACAGATGACACAACTCTTTCTGAAAGGTAACATTTTGATGCAATCAGTCTAGTTTGTTAGAAAAAGGACTGCATCTCTCATATTGTAATGCCATGCTCCCAAAACAGACATCAATAAAAATGTCCTGTGTGAGGCTTGAACTCACGACCTTCAGATTATGAGACAGACGCGCTACCAACTGCGCTAACAAGGCAACTGTAGCCTTAGATTTGGATTAGAAAAGATGAGGCATTTTGGTTTAACAAATTTCCGATATCAGTAAAAATGTTTTCCTTGTATGAAACTTTGAAGGAGATTTATTTCAGCTTCCCATATGGTCTAGCGGTAAGGATTCCTGGTTTTCACCCAGGTGGCCCGGGTTCGACTCCCGGTATGGGAATGGAATCTTATTGTTGTTTCTGAACAGATTCAAAAGCAGAGGAACAAAAACTAATAGTTGTAGCCAGATGTTTCCTTGTGTCTGATGTGGTTCCAATTGCAGACGTGATCCACTGCTACTAATTGTGATGAGGTTTTGGGCAACTGCTGTGCCATTATTATTGGCCTTATCACAGGTAAAATTTCTAGGTATTATGAAACTGTGAGAAATGGGCTCTCTGAGGACAAAATTCACAAAGAATAGAACAATGCATTATGCTCCCCTTTTCCATCATTGATTCCAGCTGCATGAAAAATAAAATAAAAAAATGTTACAAATGTGTCAAGTGATCTGAAAACACCTTTTCCATTAGTTATGGTCTAAAATCCTTTGGCGTTAAAACAAATTTACAGATGTTAACTCCTGTTATAAAGAGAAAATTCCTTCAATCCAGATAGGTGTTCTGGCAACTTTACAAGAAACGGAGTTTTAACTCTCAAGTTACAATGCACTGTTCTGAGGACAACAGTCATGACAAATAGAATGAAAAATGCTTTATGCTTTTTTTCCCCTAAATGGGTACATCTTGGATGAGTTATTTGACATCTTTTCTTTTATTGCTGGTCTGAAATCTTTTATAGGTCAGGTGAATTATTAAAGCTTATCTGCAATTATAAACAGATGACACAACTCTTTCTGAAAAGTAACATTTTGATGCTATCAGTCTAGTTTGTTAGAAACAGGACTGCATCTCTCATATTGCAATGCCATGCTCCCAAAATAGACATCAATAAAAATGCCCTGTGTGAGGCTTGAACTCACGACCTTCAGATTATGAGACTGACGTGCTACCAACTGCGCTAACTAGGCAACTGTAGGCTTATTTTTGGATTAGAAAAGGTGAGGCATTTTGGATTAACAAATTTCCGATATCAGTAAAAATGTTTTCCTTGTATGAAACTTTGAAGGAGATTTATTTCAGCTTCCCATATGGTCTAGCGGTAAGGATTCCTGGTTTTCACCCAGGCGGCTTGTGTTCGACTCCCGGTATGGGAATGGAATCTTATTGTTGTTTCTAAACAGATTCAAAAGCAGAGGAACAAAAACTAATAGTTGTAGCCAGATGTTTCCTTGTGTCTGATGTGGTTCCAATTGCAGACGTGATCCACTGCTACTAATTGTTTCAAGGTTTTGGGCAACTGCTGTGCCATTATCATTGGCCTTATCAAAGGAAAAATTTCCAGGTATCATGAAACTGTGAGAAATGGGCTCTCTGAGGACAAAAATCACAAAGAATAGAACAATGCATTATGCTCCCCTTTTCCATTATTGATTCCAGCTGCATGAAAAATAAAATAAAAAAATGGTACAAATGTGTCAAGTGATCTGAAAACACCTTTTCCATTAGTTATGGTCTAAAATCCTTTGGCGTTAAAACAAATTTACAGATGTTAACTCCTGTTATAAAGAGAAAATTCCTTCAATCCAGATAGGTGTTCTGGCAACTTTACAAGAAACGGAGTTTTAACTCTCAAGTTACAATGCACTGTTCTGAGGACAACAGTCATGACAAATAGAATGAAAAATGCTTTATGCTTTTTTCCCCCTAAATGGGTACATCTTGGATGAGTTATTTGACATCTTTTCTTTTATTGCTGGTCTGAAATCTTTTATAGGTCAGGTGAATTATTAAAGCTTATCTGCAATTATAAACAGATGACACAACTCTTTCTGAAAGGTAACATTTTGATGCAATCAGTCTAGTTTGTTAGAAACAGGACTGCATCTCTCATATTGTAATGCCATGCTCCCAAAACAGACATCAATAAAAATGCCCTGTGTGAGGCTTGAACTCACGACCTTCAGATTATGAGACTGACGCGCTACCAACTGCGCTAACAAGGCAACTGTAGCCTGAGATTTGGATTAGAAAAGGTGAGGCATTTTGGTTTAACAAATTTCCGATATCAGTAAAAATGTTTTCCTTGTATGAAACTTTGAAGGAGATTAATTTCAGCTTCCCATATGGTCTAGCGGTAAGGATTCCTGGTTTTCACCCTGGTGGCCCGGGTTCGACTCCCGGTATGGGAATGGAATCTTATTGTTGTTTCTAAACAGATTCAAAAGCAGAGGAACAAAAACTAATAGTTGTAGCCAGATGTTTCCTTGTGTCTGATGTGGTTCCAATTGCAGACGTGATCCACTGCTGCTAATTGTGATGAGGTTTTGGGCAACTGCTGTGCCATTATTATTGGCCTTATCACAGGTAAAATTTCTAGGTATTATGAAACTGTGAGAAATGGGCTCTCTGAGGATAAAAATCACAAAGAATAGAACAATGCATTATGCTCCCCTTTTCCATCATTGATTCCAGCTGCATGAAAAATAAAATAAAAAAATGTTACAAATGTGTCAAGTGATCTGAAAACACCTTTTCCATTAGTTATGGTCTAAAATCCTTTGGCGTTAAAACAAATTTACAGATGTTAACTCCTGTTATAAAGAGAAAATTCCTTCAATCCAGATAGGTGTTCTGGCAACTTTACAAGAAACGGAGTTTTAACTCTCAAGTTACAATGCACTGTTCTGAGGACAACAGTCATGACAAATAGAATGAAAAATGCTTTATGCTTTTTTCCCCCTAAATGGGTACATCTTGGATGAGTTATTTGACATCTTTTCTTTTATTGCTGGTCTGAAATCTTTTATAGGTCAGGTGAATTATTAAAGCTTATCTGCAATTATAAACAGATGACACAACTCTTTCTGAAAAGTAACAGTTTGATGCTATCAGTCTAGTTTGTTAGAAACAGGACTGCATCTCTCATATTGCAATGCCATGCTCCCAAAATAGACATCAATAAAAATGCCATGTGTGAGGCTTGAACTCACAACCTTCAGATTATGAGACTGACGCGCTACCAACTGCGCTAAATAGGCAACTGTAGGCTTATTTTTGGATTAGAAAAGGTGAAGCATTTTGGATTAACAAATTTCCGATATCAGTAAAAATGTTTTCCTTGTATGAAACTTTGAAGGAGATTTATTTCAGCTTCCCATATGGTCTAGTGGTAAGGATTCCTGGTTTTCACCCAAGTGGCCCGGGTTCGACTCCCGGTATGGGAATGGAATCTTATTGTTGTTTCTAAACAGATTCAAAAGCAGAGGAACAAAAACTAATAGTTGTAGCCAGATGTTTCCTTGTGTCTGATGTGGTTCCAATTGCAGACGTGATCCACTGCTACTAATTGTGACAAGGTTTTGGGCAACTGCTGTGCCATTATCATTGGCCTTATCAAAGGTAAAATTTCCAGGTATCATGAAACTGTGAGAAATGGGCTCTCTGAGGACAAAAATCACAAAGAATAGAACAATGCATTATGCTCCCCTTTTCCATCATTGATCCCAGCTGCATGAAAAATAAAATAAAAAAATGTTACAAATGTGTCAAGTGATCTGAAAACACCTTTTCCATTAGTTATGGTCTAAAATCCTTTGGCGTTAAAACAAATTTACAGATGTTAAGTCCTGTTATAAAGAGAAAATTCCTTCAATCCGGATAGGTGTTCTGGCAACTTTACAAGAAACAGAGTTTTAACTCTCAAGTTCCAATACACTGTTCTGAGGACTACAGTCATGACAAAGAGAATGAAAAATGCTTTATGCTTGTTTTCCCCTAAATGGGGTACATCTTGGATGAGTTATTTGACATCTTTTCTTTTATTGCTGGTCTGAAATCTTTTATAGGTCAGGTGAATTATTAAAGCTTATCTGCAATTATAAACAGATGACACAACTCTTTCTGAAAGGTAACATTTTGATGCAATCAGTCTAGTTTGTTAGAAACAGGACTGCATCTCTCATATTGTAATGCCATGCTCCCAAAACAGACATCAATAAAAATGCCCTGTGTGAGGCTTGAACTCACGACCTTCAGATTATGAGACTGACGCGCTACCAACTGCGCTAACAAGGCAACTGTAGCCTTAGATTTGGATTAGAAAAGGTGAGGCATTTTGGTTTAACAAATTTCCGATATCAGTAAAAATGTTTTCCTTGTATGAAACTTTGAAGGAGATTTACTTCAGCTTCCCATATGGTCTAGCGGTAAGGATTCCTGGTTTTCACCCAGGCGGCCCGTGTTCGACTCCAGGTATGGGAATGGAATCTTATTGTTGTTTCTAAACAGATTCAAAAGCAGAGGAACAAAAACTAATAGTTGTAGCCAGATGTTTCCTTGTGTCTGATGTAGTTCCAATTGCAGACGTGATCCACTGCTAATAATTGTGATGAGGTTTTGGGCAACTGCTGTGCCATTATCATTGGCCTTATCAACGGTAAAATTTCCAGGTATTATGAAACTGTGAGAAATGGGCTCTCTGAGGACAAAAATCACAAAGAATAGAACAATGCATTATGCTCCCCTTTTCCATCATTGATTCCAGCTGCATGAAAAATAAAATAAAAAAAAGTTACAAATGTGTCAAGTGATCTGAAAACACCTTTTCCATTAGTTATGGTCTAAAATCCTTTGGCGTTAAAACAAATTTACAGATGTTAACTCCTGTTATAAAGAGAAAATTCCTTCAATCCGGATAGGTGTTCTGGCAACTTTACAAGAAACAGTTTTAACTCTCAAGTTACAATGCACTGTTCTGAGGACAACAGTCATGACAAATAGAATGAAAAATGCTTTATGCTTTTTTCCCCCTAAATGGGTACATCTTGGATGAGTTATTTGACATCTTTTCTTTTATTGCTGGTCCGAAATCTTTTATATGTCAGGTGAATTATTAAAGCTTATTTGCAATTATAAACAGATGACACAACTCTTTCTGAAAGGTAACATTTTGATGCTATCAGTCTAGTTTGTTAGAAACAGGACTGCATCTCTCATATTGCAATGCCATGCTCCCAAAATAGACATCAATAAAAATGCCCTGTGTGAGGCTTGAACTCACGACCTTCAGATTATGAGACTGACGCGCTACCAACTGCGCTAACAAGGCAACTGTAGGCTTATTTTGGATTAGAAAAGGTGAGGCATTTTGGATTAACAAATTTCCTATATCAGTAAAAATGTTTTCCTTGTATGAAACTTTGAAGGAGATTTATTTCAGCTTCCCATATGGTCTAGCGGTAAGGATTCCTGGTTTTCACCCAGGTGGCCCGGGTTCGACTCCCGGTATGGGAATGGAATCTTATTGTTGTTTCTAAACAGATTCAAAAGCAGAGGAACAAAAACTAATAGTTGTAGCCAGATGTTTCCTTGTGTCTGATGTGGTTCCAATTGCAGACGTGATCCACTGCTACTAATTGTGAAAAGGTTTTGGGCAACTGCTGTGCCATTATCATTGGCCTTATCAACGGTAAAATTTCCAGGTATTATGAAACTGTGAGAAATGGGCTCTCTGAGGACAAAAATCACAAAGAATAGAACAATGCATTATGCTCCCCTTTTCCATCATTGATTCCAGCTGCATGAAAAATAAAATAAAAAAAAGTTACAAATGTGTCAAGTGATCTGAAAACACCTTTTCCATTAGTTATGGTCTAAAATCCTTTGGCGTTAAAACAAATTTACAGATGTTAAGTCCTGTTATAAAAAGAAAATTCCTTCAATCCGGATAGGTGTTCTGGCAACTTTACAAGAAACAGATTTTTAACTCTTAAGTTCCAATACACTGTTCTGAGGACTACAGTCATGACAAATAGAATGAAAAATGCTTTATGCTTGTTTTCCCCTAAATGGGGTAGATCTTGGATGAGTTATTTGACATCTTTTCTTTTATTTCTGGTCTGAAATCTTTTATAGGTCAGGTGAATTATTAAAGTTTATCTGCAATAATAAACAGATGACACAACTCTTTCTGAAAGGTAACATTTTGATGCAATCAGTCTAGTTTGTTAGAAACAGGACTGCATCTCTCATATTGTAATGCCATGCTCCCAAAACAGACATCAATAAAAATGCCCTGTGTGAGGCTTGAACTCACGACCTTCAGATTATGAGACTGACGCGCTACCAACTGCGCTAACAAGGCAACTGTAGGCTTATTTTTGGATTAGAAAAGGTGAGGCATTTTGGATTAACAAATTTCCTATATCAGTAAAAATGTTTTCCTTGTATGAAACTTTGAAGGAGATTTATTTCAGCTTCCCATATGGTCTAGCGGTAAGGATTCCTGGTTTTCACCCAGGCGGCCCGGGTTCGACTCCCGGTATGGGAATGGAATCTTATTGTTGTTTCTAAACAGATTCAAAAGCAGAGGAACAAAAACTAATAGTTGTAGCCAGATGTTTCCTTGTGTCTGATGTGGTTCCAATTGCAGACGTGATCCACTGCTACTAATTGTGACAAGGTTTTGGGCAACTGCTGTGCCATTATCATTGGCCTTATCAAAGGTAAAATTTCCAGGTATTATGAAACTGTGAGAAATGGGCTCTCTGAGGACAAAAATCACAAAGAATAGAACAATGCATTATGCTCCCCTTTTCCATCATTGATTCCAGCTGCATGAAAAATAAAATAAAAAAATGTTACAAATGTGTCAAGTGATCTGAAAACACCTTTTCCATTAGTTATGGTCTAAAATCCTTTGGCGTTAAAACAAATTTACAGATGTTAAGTCCTGTTATAAAGAGAAAATTCCTTCAATCCGGATAGGTGTTCTGGCAACTTTACAAGAAACAGAGTTTTAACTCTCAAGTTCCAATACACTGTTCTGAGGACTACAGTCATGACAAATAGAATGAAAAATGCTTTATGCTTGTTTTCCCCTAAATGGGGTACATCTTGGATGAGTTATTTGACATCTTTTCTTTTATTGCTGGTCTGAAATCTTTTATAGGTCAGGTGAATTATTAAAGCTTATCTGCAATTATAAACAGATGACACAACTCTTTCTGAAAGGTAACATTTTGATGCTATCAGTCTAGTTTGTTAGAAACAGGACTGCATCTCTCATATTGCAATGCCATGCTCCCAAAACAGACATCAATAAAAATGCCCTGTGTGAGGCTTGAACTCACGACCTTCAGATTATGAGACTGACGCGCTACCAACTGCGCTAACAAGGCAACTGTAGGCTTATTTTTGGATTAGAAAAGGTGAGGCATTTTGGATTAACAAATTTCCTATATCAGTAAAAATGATTTCCTTGTATGAAACTTTGAAGGAGATTTATTTCAGCTTCCCATATGTTCTAGCGGTAAGGATTCCTGGTTTTCACCCAAGCGGCCCGGGTTCGACTCCCGGTATGGGAATGGAATCTTATTGTTGTTTCTAAACAGATTCAAAAGCAGAGGAACAAAAACTAATAGTTGTAGCCAGATGTTTCCTTGTGTCTGATGTGGTTCCAATTGCAGACGTGATCCACTGCTACTAATTGTGAAAAGGTTTTGGGCAACTGCTGTGCCATTATCATTGGCCTTATCAAAGGTAAAATTTCCAGGTATTATGAAACTGTGAGAAATGGGCTCTCTGAGGACAAAAATCACAAAGAATAGAACAATGCATTATGCTCCCCTTTTCCATCATTGATTCCAGCTGCATGAAAAATAAAATAAAAAAAAGTTACAAATGTGTCAAGTGATCTGAAAACACCTTTTCCATTAGTTATGGTCTAAAATCCTTTGGCGTTAAAACAAATTTACAGATGTTAAGTCCTGTTATAAAAAGAAAATTCCTTCAATCCGGATAGGTGTTCTGGCAACTTTACAAGAAACAGAGTTTTAACTCTTAAGTTCCAATACACTGTTCTGAGGACTACAGTCATGACAAATAGAATGAAAAATGCTTTATGCTTGTTTTCCCCTAAATGGGGTAGATCTTGGATGAGTTATTTGACATCTTTTCTTTTATTGCTGGTCTGAAATCTTTTATAGGTCAGGTGAATTATTAAAGCTTATCTGCAATTATAAACAGATGACACAACTCTTTCTGAAAGGTAACATTTTGATGCAATCAGTCTAGTTTGTTAGAAAAAGGACTGCATCTCTCATATTGTAATGCCATGCTCCCAAAACAGACATCAATAAAAATGTCCTGTGTGAGGCTTGAACTCACGACCTTCAGATTATGAGACAGACGCGCTACCAACTGCGCTAACAAGGCAACTGTAGCCTTAGATTTGGATTAGAAAAGATGAGGCATTTTGGTTTAACAAATTTCCGATATCAGTAAAAATGTTTTCCTTGTATGAAACTTTGAAGGAGATTTATTTCAGCTTCCCATATGGTCTAGCGGTAAGGATTCCTGGTTTTCACCCAGGTGGCCCGGGTTCGACTCCCGGTATGGGAATGGAATCTTATTGTTGTTTCTGAACAGATTCAAAAGCAGAGGAACAAAAACTAATAGTTGTAGCCAGATGTTTCCTTGTGTCTGATGTGGTTCCAATTGCAGACGTGATCCACTGCTACTAATTGTGATGAGGTTTTGGGCAACTGCTGTGCCATTATTATTGGCCTTATCACAGGTAAAATTTCTAGGTATTATGAAACTGTGAGAAATGGGCTCTCTGAGGACAAAATTCACAAAGAATAGAACAATGCATTATGCTCCCCTTTTCCATCATTGATTCCAGCTGCATGAAAAATAAAATAAAAAAATGTTACAAATGTGTCAAGTGATCTGAAAACACCTTTTCCATTAGTTATGGTCTAAAATCCTTTGGCGTTAAAACAAATTTACAGATGTTAACTCCTGTTATAAAGAGAAAATTCCTTCAATCCAGATAGGTGTTCTGGCAACTTTACAAGAAACGGAGTTTTAACTCTCAAGTTACAATGCACTGTTCTGAGGACAACAGTCATGACAAATAGAATGAAAAATGCTTTATGCTTTTTTTCCCCTAAATGGGTACATCTTGGATGAGTTATTTGACATATTTTCTTTTATTGCTGGTCTGAAATCTTTTATAGGTCAGGTGAATTATTAAAGCTTATCTGCAATTATAAACAGATGACACAACTCTTTCTGAAAAGTAACATTTTGATGCTATCAGTCTAGTTTGTTAGAAACAGGACTGCATCTCTCATATTGCAATGCCATGCTCCCAAAATAGACATCAATAAAAATGCCCTGTGTGAGGCTTGAACTCACGACCTTCAGATTATGAGACTGACGTGCTACCAACTGCGCTAACTAGGCAACTGTAGGCTTATTTTTGGATTAGAAAAGGTGAGGCATTTTGGATTAACAAATTTCCGATATCAGTAAAAATGTTTTCCTTGTATGAAACTTTGAAGGAGATTTATTTCAGCTTCCCATATGGTCTAGCGGTAAGGATTCCTGGTTTTCACCCAGGCGGCTTGTGTTCGACTCCCGGTATGGGAATGGAATCTTATTGTTGTTTCTAAACAGATTCAAAAGCAGAGGAACAAAAACTAATAGTTGTAGCCAGATGTTTCCTTGTGTCTGATGTGGTTCCAATTGCAGACGTGATCCACTGCTACTAATTGTGACAAGGTTTTGGGCAACTGCTGTGCCATTATCATTGGCCTTATCAAAGGAAAAATTTCCAGGTATCATGAAACTGTGAGAAATGGGCTCTCTGAGGACAAAAATCACAAAGAATAGAACAATGCATTATGCTCCCCTTTTCCATTATTGATTCCAGCTGCATGAAAAATAAAATAAAAAAATGGTACAAATGTGTCAAGTGATCTGAAAACACCTTTTCCATTAGTTATGGTCTAAAATCCTTTGGCGTTAAAACAAATTTACAGATGTTAACTCCTGTTATAAAGAGAAAATTCCTTCAATCCAGATAGGTGTTCTGGCAACTTTACAAGAAACGGAGTTTTAACTCTCAAGTTACAATGCACTGTTCTGAGGACAACAGTCATGACAAATAGAATGAAAAATGCTTTATGCTTTTTTCCCCCTAAATGGGTACATCTTGGATGAGTTATTTGACATCTTTTCTTTTATTGCTGGTCTGAAATCTTTTATAGGTCAGGTGAATTATTAAAGCTTATCTGCAATTATAAACAGATGACACAACTCTTTCTGAAAAGTAACATTTTGATGCTATCAGTCTAGTTTGTTAGAAACAGGACTGCATCTCTCATATTGCAATGCCATGCTCCCAAAATAGACATCAATAAAAATGCCCTGTGTGAGGCTTGAACTCACGACCTTCAGATTATGAGACTGACGCGCTACCAACTGCGCTAAATAGGCAACTGTAGGCTTATTTTTGGATTAGAAAAGGTGAGGCATTTTGGATTAACAAATTTCCGATATCAGTAAAAATGTTTTCCTTGTATGAAACTTTGAAGGAGATTTATTTCAGCTTCCCATATGGTCTAGCGGTAAGGATTCCTGGTTTTCACCCAGGCGGCCCGGGTTCGACTCCCGGTATGGGAATGGAATCTTATTGTTGTTTCTAAACAGATTCAAAAGCAGAGGAACAAAAACTAATAGTTGTAGCCAGATGTTTCCTTGTGTCTGATGTGGTTCCAATTGCAGACGTGATCCACTGCTACTAATTGTGACAAGGTTTTGGGCAACTGCTGTGCCATTATCATTGGCCTTATCACAGGTAAAATTTCTAGGTATTATGAAACTGTGAGAAATGGGCTCTCTGGGGACAAAAATCACAAAGAATAGAACAATGCATTATGCTCCCCTTTTCCATCATTGATTCCAGCTGCATGAAAAATAAAATAAAAAAATGTTACAAATGTGTCAAGTGATCTGAAAACACCTTTTCCATTAGTTATGGTCTAAAATCCTTTGGTGTTAAAACAAATTTACAGATGTTAAATCCAGTTATAAAGAGAAAATTCCTTCAATCCGGATAGGTGTTCTGGCAACTTTACAAGAAACAGAGTTTTAACTCTCAAGTTCCAATACACTGTTCTGAGGACTACAGTCATGACAAAGAGAATGAAAAATGCTTTATGCTTGTTTTCCCCTAAATGGGGTACATCTTGGATGAGTTATTTGACATCTTTTCTTTTATTGCTGGTCTGAAATCTTTTATAGGTCAATTGAATTATTAAAGCTTATCTGCAATTATAAACAGATGACACAACTCTTTCTGAAAGGTAACATTTTGATGCAATCAGTCTAGTTTGTTAGAAACAGGACTGCATATCTCATATTGTAATGCCATGCTCCCAAAACAGACATCAATAAAAATGCCCTGTGTGAGGCTTGAACTCACGACCTTCAGATTATGAGACTGACGCGCTACCAACTGCGCTAACAAGGCAACTGTAGCCTTAGATTTGGATTAGAAAAGGTGAGGCATTTTGGTTTAACAAATTTCCGATATCAGTAAAAATGTTTTCCTTGTATGAAACTTTGAAGGAGATTTACTTCAGCTTCCCATATGGTCTAGCGGTAAGGATTCCTGGTTTTCACCCAGGCGGCCCGTGTTCGACTCCCGGTATGGGAATGGAATCTTATTGTTGTTTCTAAACAGATTCAAAAGCAGAGGAACAAAAACTAATAGTTGTAGCCAGATGTTTCCTTGTGTCTGATGTAGTTCCAATTGCAGACGTGATCCACTGCTACTAATTGTGATGAGGTTTTGGGCAACTGCTGTGCCATTATCATTGGCCTTATCACAGGTAAAATTTCTAGGTATTATGAAACTGTGAGAAATGGGCTCTCTGAGGACAAAAATCACAAAGAATAGAACAATGCATTATGCTCCCCTTTTCCATCATTGATTCCAGCTGCATGAAAAATAAAATAAAAAAATGTTACAAATGTGTCAAGTGATCTGAAAACACCTTTTCCATTAGTTATGGTCTAAAATCCTTTGGCGTTAAAACAAATTTACAGATGTTAACTCCTGTTATAAAGAGAAAATTCCTTCAATCCGGATAGGTGTTCTGGCAACTTTACAAGAAACAGAGTTTTAACTCTCAAGTTACAATGCACTGTTCTGAGGACAACAGTCATGACAAATAGAATGAAAAATGCTTTATGCTTTTTTCCCCCTAAATGGGTACATCTTGGATGAGTTATTTGACATCTTTTCTTTTATTGCTGGTCCGAAATCTTTTATATGTCAGGTGAATTATTAAAGCTTATTTGCAATTATAAACAGATGACACAACTCTTTCTGAAAGGTAACATTTTGATGCTATCAGTTTAGTTTGTTAGAAACAGGACTGCATCTCTCATATTGCAATGCCATGCTCCCAAAATAGACATCAATAAAAATGCCCTGTGTGAGGCTTGAACTCACGACCTTCAGATTATGAGACTGACGCGCTACCAACTGCGCTAACAAGGCAACTGTAGGCTTATTTTTGGATTAGAAAAGGTGAGGCATTTTGGATTAACAAATTTCCTATATCAGTAAAAATGTTTTCCTTGTATGAAACTTTGAAGGAGATTTATTTCAGCTTCCCATATGGTCTAGCGGTAAGGATTCCTGGTTTTCACCCAGGTGGCCCGGGTTCGACTCCCGGTATGGGAATGGAATCTTATTGTTGTTTCTAAACAGATTCAAAAGCAGAGGAACAAAAACTAATAGTTGTAGCCAGATGTTTTCCTTGTGTCTGATGTGGTTCCAATTGCAGACGTGATCCACTGCTACTAATTGTGAAAAGGTTTTGGGCAACTGCTGTGCCATTATCATTGGCCTTATCACAGGTAAAATTTCCAGGTATTATGAAACTGTGAGAAATGGGCTCTCTGAGGACAAAAATCACAAAGAATAGAACAATGCATTATGCTCCCCTTTTCCATCATTGATTCCAGCTGCATGAAAAATAAAATAAAAAAAAGTTACAAATGTGTCAAGTGATCTGAAAACACCTTTTCCATTAGTTATGGTCTAAAATCCTTTGGCGTTAAAACAAATTTACAGATGTTAAGTCCTGTTATAAAAAGAAAATTCCTTCAATCCGGATAGGTGTTCTGGCAACTTTACAAGAAACAGAGTTTTAACTCTTAAGTTCCAATACACTGTTCTGAGGACTACAGTCATGACAAACAGAATGAAAAATGCTTTATGCTTGTTTTCCCCTAAATGGGGTAGATCTTGGATGAGTTATTTGACATCTTTTCTTTTATTTCTGGTCTGAAATCTTTTATAGGTCAGGTGAATTATTAAAGCTTATCTGCAATAATAAACAGATGACACAACTCTTTCTGAAAGGTAACATTTTGATGCAATCAGTCTAGTTTGTTAGAAACAGGACTGCATCTCTCATATTGTAATGCCATGCTCCCAAAACAGACATCAATAAAAATGCCCTGTGTGAGGCTTGAACTCACGACCATTTAGATTATGAGACTGACACGCTACCAACTGCGCTAACAAGGCAACGGTAGGCTTATTTTTGGATTAGAAAAGGTGAGGCATTTTGGATTAACAAATTTCCTATATCAGTAAAAATGTTTTCCTTGTATGAAACTTTGAAGGAGATTTATTTCAGCTTCCCATATGGTCTAGCGGTAAGGATTCCTGGTTTTCACCCAGGCGGCCCGGGTTCGACTCCCGGTATGGGAATGGAATCTTATTGTTGTTTCTAAACAGATTCAAAAGCAGAGGAACAAAAACTAATAGTTGTAGCCAGATGTTTCCTTGTGTCTGATGTGGTTCCAATTGCAGACGTGATCCACTGCTACTAATTGTGACAAGGTTTTGGGCAACTGCTGTGCCATTATCATTGGCCTTATCAAAGGTAAAATTTCCAGGTATTATGAAACTGTGAGAAATGGGCTCTCTGAGGACAAAAATCACAAAGAATAGAACAATGCATTATGCTCCCCTTTTCCATCATTGATTCCAGCTGCATGAAAAATAAAATAAAAAAATGTTACAAATGTGTCAAGTGATCTGAAAACACCTTTTCCATTAGTTATGGTCTAAAATCCTTTGGCGTTAAAACAAATTTACAGATGTTAAGTCCTGTTATAAAGAGAAAATTCCTTCAATCCGGATAGGTGTTCTGGCAACTTTACAAGAAACAGAGTTTTAACTCTCAAGTTCCAATACACTGTTCTGAGGACTACAGTCATGACAAATAGAATGAAAAATGCTTTATGCTTGTTTTCCCCTTAATGGGGTAGATCTTGGATGAGTTATTTGACATCTTTTCTTTTATTGCTGGTCTGAAATCTTTTATAGGTCAGGTGAATTATTAAAGCTTATCTGCAATTATAAACAGATGACACAAATCTTTCTGAAAGGTAACATTTTGATGCAATCAGTCTAGTTTGTTAGAAACAGGACTGCATCTCTCATATTGTAATGCCATGCTCCCAAAACAGACATCAATAAAAATGCCCTGTGTGAGGCTTGAACTCACGACCTTCAGATTATGAGACTGACGCGCTACCAACTGCGCTAACAAGGCAACTGTAGCCTTAGATTTGGATTAGAAAAGGTGAGGCATTTTGGTTTAACAAATTTCCTATATCAGTAAAAATGTTTTCCTTGTATGAAACTTTGAAGGAGATTTACTTCAGCTTCCCATATGGTCTAGCGGTAAGAATTCCTGGTTTTCACCCAGGCGGCTCGGGTTCGACTCCCGGTATGGGAATGGAATCTTATTGTTGTTTCTAAACAGATTCAAAAGCAGAGGAACAAAAACTAATAGTTGTAGCCAGATGTTTCCTTGTGTCTGATGTGGTTCCAATTGCAGACGTGATCCACTGCTACTAATTGTGATGAGGTTTTGGGCAACTGCTGTGCCATTATCATTGGCCTTATCAACGGTAAAATTTCCAGGTATTATGAAACTGTGAGAAATGGGCTCTCTGAGGACAAAAATCACAAAGAATAGAACAATGCATTATGCTCCCCTTTTCCATCATTGATTCCAGCTGCATGAAAAATAAAATAAAAAAAAGTTACAAATGTGTCAAGTGATCTGAAAACACCTTTTCCATTAGTTATGGTCTAAAATCCTTTGGCGTTAAAACAAATTTACAGATGTTAACTCCTGTTATAAAGAGAAAATTCCTTCAATCCGGATAGGTGTTCTGGCAACTTTACAAGAAACAGAGTTTTAACTCTCAAGTTACAATGCACTGTTCTGAGGACAACAGTCATGACAAATAGAATGAAAAATGCTTTATGCTTTTTTCCCCCTAAATGGGTACATCTTGGATGAGTTATTTGACATCTTTTCTTTTATTGCTGGTCCGAAATCTTTTATATGTCAGGTGAATTATTAAAGCTTATTTGCAATTATAAACAGATGACACAACTCTTTCTGAAAGGTAACATTTTGATGCTATCAGTTTAGTTTGTTAGAAACAGGACTGCATCTCTCATATTGCAATGCCATGCTCCCAAAATAGACATCAATAAAAATGCCCTGTGTGAGGCTTGAACTCACGACCTTCAGATTATGAGACTGTTGCGCTACCAACTGCGCTAACAAGGCAACTGTAGGCTTATTTTTGGATTAGAAAAGGTGAGGCATTTTGGATTAACAAATTTCCTATATCAGTAAAAATGTTTTCCTTGTATGAAACTTTGAAGGAGATTTATTTCAGCTTCCCATATGGTCTAGCGGTAAGGATTCCTGGTTTTCACCCAGGTGGCCCGGGTTCGACTCCCGGTATGGGAATGGAATCTTATTGTTGTTTCTAAACAGATTCAAAAGCAGAGGAACAAAAACTAATAGTTGTAGCCAGATGTTTCCTTGTGTCTGATGTGGTTCCAATTGCAGACGTGATCCACTGCTACTAATTGTGAAAAGGTTTTGGGCAACTGCTGTGCCATTATCATTGGCCTTATCAACGGTAAAATTTCCAGGTATTATGAAACTGTGAGAAATGGGCTCTCTGAGGACAAAAATCACAAAGAATAGAACAATGCATTATGCTCCCCTTTTCCATCATTGATTCCAGCTGCATGAAAAATAAAATAAAAAAAAGTTACAAATGTGTCAAGTGATCTGAAAACACCTTTTCCATTAGTTATGGTCTAAAATCCTTTGGCGTTAAAACAAATTTACAGATGTTAAGTCCTGTTATAAAAAGAAAATTCCTTCAATCCGGATAGGTGTTCTGGCAACTTTACAAGAAACAGAGTTTTAACTCTTAAGTTCCAATACACTGTTCTGAGGACTACAGTCATGACAAACAGAATGAAAAATGCTTTATGCTTGTTTTCCCCTAAATGGGGTAGATCTTGGATGAGTTATTTGACATCTTTTCTTTTATTTCTGGTCTGAAATCTTTTATAGGTCAGGTGAATTATTAAAGCTTATCTGCAATAATAAACAGATGACACAACTCTTTCTGAAAGGTAACATTTTGATGCAATCAGTCTAGTTTGTTAGAAACAGGACTGCATCTCTCATATTGTAATGCCATGCTCCCAAAACAGACATCAATAAAAATGCCCTGTGTGAGGCTTGAACTCACGACCATTTAGATTATGAGACTGACACGCTACCAACTGCGCTAACAAGGCAACGGTAGGCTTATTTTTGGATTAGAAAAGGTGAGGCATTTTGGATTAACAAATTTCCTATATCAGTAAAAATGTTTTCCTTGTATGAAACTTTGAAGGAGATTTATTTCAGCTTCCCATATGGTCTAGCGGTAAGGATTCCTGGTTTTCACCCAGGCGGCCCGGGTTCGACTCCCGGTATGGGAATGGAATCTTATTGTTGTTTCTAAACAGATTCAAAAGCAGAGGAACAAAAACTAATAGTTGTAGCCAGATGTTTCCTTGTGTCTGATGTGGTTCCAATTGCAGACGTGATCCACTGCTACTAATTGTGACAAGGTTTTGGGCAACTGCTGTGCCATTATCATTGGCCTTATCAAAGGTAAAATTTCCAGGTATTATGAAACTGTGAGAAATGGGCTCTCTGAGGACAAAAATCACAAAGAATAGAACAATGCATTATGCTCCCCTTTTCCATCATTGATTCCAGCTGCATGAAAAATAAAATAAAAAAAATGTTACAAATGTGTCAAGTGATCTGAAAACACCTTTTCCATTAGCTATGGTCTAAAATCCTTTGGCGTTAAAACAAATTTACAGATGTTAAGTCCTGTTATAAAGAGAAAATTCCTTCAATCCGGATAGGTGTTCTGGCAACTTTACAAGAAACAGAGTTTTAACTCTCAAGTTCCAATACACTGTTCTGAGGACTACAGTCATGACAAATAGAATGAAAAATGCTTTATGCTTGTTTTCCCCTAAATGGGGTAGATCTTGGATGAGTTATTTGACATCTTTTCTTTTATTGCTGGTCTGAAATCTTTTATAGGTCAGGTGAATTATTAAAGCTTATCTGCAATTATAAACAGATGACACAAATCTTTCTGAAAGGTAACATTTTGATGCAATCAGTCTAGTTTGTTAGAAACAGGACTGCATCTCTCATATTGTAATGCCATGCTCCCAAAACAGACATCAATAAAAATGCCCTGTGTGAGGCTTGAACTCACGACCTTCAGATTATGAGACTGACGCGCTACCAACTGCGCTAACAAGGCAACTGTAGCCTTAGATTTGGATTAGAAAAGGTGAGGCATTTTGGTTTAACAAATTTCCTATATCAGTAAAAATGTTTTCCTTGTATGAAACTTTGAAGGAGATTTACTTCAGCTTCCCATATGGTCTAGCGGTAAGAATTCCTGGTTTTCACCCAGGCGGCTCGGGTTCGACTCCCGGTATGGGAATGGAATCTTATTGTTGTTTCTAAACAGATTCAAAAGCAGAGGAACAAAAACTAATAGTTGTAGCCAGATGTTTCCTTGTGTCTGATGTGGTTCCAATTGCAGACGTGATCCACTGCTACTAATTGTGATGAGGTTTTGGGCAACTGCTGTGCCATTATCATTGGCCTTATCACAGGTAAAATTTCTAGGTATTATGAAACTGTGAGAAATGGGCTCTCTGAGGACAAAAATCACAAAGAATAGAACAATGCATTATGCTCCCCTTTCCCATCATTGATTCCAGCTGCATAAAAAATAAAATAAAAAAATGTTACAAATGTGTCAAGTGATCTGAAAACACCTTTTCCATTAGTTATGGTCTAAAATCCTTTGGCGTTAAAACAAATTTACAGATGTTAACTCCTGTTATAAAGAGAAAATTCCTTCAATCCGGATAGGTGTTCTGGCAACTTTACAAGAAACAGAGTTTTAACTCTCAAGTTACAATACACTGTTCTGAGGACAACAGTCATGACAAATAGAATGAAAAATGCTTTATGCTTTTTTCCCCCTAAATGGGTACATCTTGGATGAGTTATTTGACATCTTTTCTTTTATTGCTGGTCCGAAATCTTTTATATGTCAGGTGAATTATTAAAGCTTATTTGCAATTATAAACAGATGACACAACTCTTTCTGAAAGGTAACATTTTGATGCTATCAGTTTAGTTTGTTAGAAACAGGACTGCATCTCTCATATTGCAATGCCATGCTCCCAAAATAGACATCAATAAAAATGCCCTGTGTGAGGCTTGAACTCACGACCTTCAGATTATGAGACTGACGCGCTACCAACTGCGCTAACAAGGCAACTGTAGGCTTATTTTTGGATTAGAAAAGGTGAGGCATTTTGGATTAACAAATTTCCTATATCAGTAAAAATGTTTTCCTTGTATGAAACTTTGAAGGAGATTTATTTCAGCTTCCCATATGGTCTAGCGGTAAGGATTCCTGGTTTTCACCCAGGTGGCCCGGGTTCGACTCCCGGTATGGGAATGGAATCTTATTGTTGTTTCTAAACAGATTCAAAAGCAGAGGAACAAAAACTAATAGTTGTAGCCAGATGTTTCCTTGTGTCTGATGTGGTTCCAATTGCAGACGTGATCCACTGCTACTAATTGTGAAAAGGTTTTGGGCAACTGCTGTGCCATTATCATTGGCCTTATCAACGGTAAAATTTCCAGGTATTATGAAACTGTGAGAAATGGGCTCTCTGAGGACAAAAATCACAAAGAATAGAACAATGCATTATGCTCCCCTTTTCCATCATTGATTCCAGCTGCATGAAAAATAAAATAAAAAAAAGTTACAAATGTGTCAAGTGATCTGAAAACACCTTTTCCATTAGTTATGGTCTAAAATCCTTTGGCGTTAAAACAAATTTACAGATGTTAAGTCCTGTTATAAAAAGAAAATTCCTTCAATCCGGATAGGTGTTCTGGCAACTTTACAAGAAACAGAGTTTTAACTCTTAAGTTCCAATACACTGTTCTGAGGACTACAGTCATGACAAACAGAATGAAAAATGCTTTATGCTTGTTTTCCCCTAAATGGGGTAGATCTTGGATGAGTTATTTGACATCTTTTCTTTTATTTCTGGTCTGAAATCTTTTATAGGTCAGGTGAATTATTAAAGCTTATCTGCAATAATAAACAGATGACACAACTCTTTCTGAAAGGTAACATTTTGATGCAATCAGTCTAGTTTGTTAGAAACAGGACTGCATCTCTCATATTGTAATGCCATGCTCCCAAAACAGACATCAATAAAAATGCCCTGTGTGAGGCTTGAACTCACGACCATTTAGATTATGAGACTGACACGCTACCAACTGCGCTAACAAGGCAACGGTAGGCTTATTTTTGGATTAGAAAAGGTGAGGCATTTTGGATTAACAAATTTCCTATATCAGTAAAAATGTTTTCCTTGTATGAAACTTTGAAGGAGATTTATTTCAGCTTCCCATATGGTCTAGCGGTAAGGATTCCTGGTTTTCACCCAGGCGGCCCGGGTTCGACTCCCGGTATGGGAATGGAATCTTATTGTTGTTTCTAAACAGATTCAAAAGCAGAGGAACAAAAACTAATAGTTGTAGCCAGATGTTTCCTTGTGTCTGATGTGGTTCCAATTGCAGACGTGATCCACTGCTACTAATTGTGACAAGGTTTTGGGCAACTGCTGTGCCATTATCATTGGCCTTATCAAAGGTAAAATTTCCAGGTATTATGAAACTGTGAGAAATGGGCTCTCTCAGGACAAAAATCACAAAGAATAGAACAATGCATTATGCTCCCCTTTTCCATCATTGATTCCAGCTGCATGAAAAATAAAATAAAAAAATGTTACAAATGTGTCAAGTGATCTGAAAACACCTTTTCCATTAGTTATGGTCTAAAATCCTTTGGCGTTAAAACAAATTTACAGATGTTAAGTCCTGTTATAAAGAGAAAATTCCTTCAATCCGGATAGGTGTTCTGGCAACTTTACAAGAAACAGAGTTTTAACTCTCAAGTTCCAATACACTGTTCTGAGGACTACAGTCATGACAAATAGAATGAAAAATGCTTTATGCTTGTTTTCCCCTAAATGGGGTAGATCTTGGATGAGTTATTTGACATCTTTTCTTTTATTGCTGGTCTGAAATCTTTTATAGGTCAGGTGAATTATTAAAGCTTATCTGCAATTATAAACAGATGACACAAATCTTTCTGAAAGGTAACATTTTGATGCAATCAGTCTAGTTTGTTAGAAACAGGACTGCATCTCTCATATTGTAATGCCATGCTCCCAAAACAGACATCAATAAAAATGCCCTGTGTGAGGCTTGAACTCACGACCTTCAGATTATGAGACTGACGCGCTACCAATTGCGCTAACAAGGCAACTGTAGCCTTAGATTTGGATTAGAAAAGGTGAGGCATTTTGGTTTAACAAATTTCCTATATCAGTAAAAATGTTTTCCTTGTATGAAACTTTGAAGGAGATTTACTTCAGCTTCCCATATGGTCTAGCGGTAAGAATTCCTGGTTTTCACCCAGGCGGCTCGGGTTCGACTCCCGGTATGGGAATGGAATCTTATTGTTGTTTCTAAACAGATTCAAAAGCAGAGGAACAAAAACTAATAGTTGTAGCCAGATGTTTCCTTGTGTCTGATGTGGTTCCAATTGCAGACGTGATCCACTGCTACTAATTGTGATGAGGTTTTGGGCAACTGCTGTGCCATTATCATTGGCCTTATCACAGGTAAAATTTCTAGGTATTATGAAACTGTGAGAAATGGGCTCTCTGAGGACAAAAATCACAAAGAATAGAACAATGCATTATGCTCCCCTTTCCCATCATTGATTCCAGCTGCATAAAAAATAAAATAAAAAAATGTTACAAATGTGTCAAGTGATCTGAAAACACCTTTTCCATTAGTTATGGTCTAAAATCCTTTGGCGTTAAAACAAATTTACAGATGTTAACTCCTGTTATAAAGAGAAAATTCCTTCAATCCGGATAGGTGTTCTGGCAACTTTACAAGAAACAGAGTTTTAACTCTCAAGTTACAATGCACTGTTCTGAGGACAACAGTCATGACAAATAGAATGAAAAATGCTTTATGCTTTTTTTCCCCTAATTGGGTACATCTTGGATGAGTTATTTGACATCTTTTCTTTTATTGCTGGTCTGAAATCTTTTATAGGTCAGGTGAATTATTAAAGCTTATCTGCAATTATAAACAGATGACACAACTCTTTCTGAAAGGTAACATTTTGATGCTATCAGTCTAGTTTGTTAGAAACAGGACTGCATCTCTCATATTGCAATGCCATGCTCCCAAAACAGACATCAATAAAAATGCCCTGTGTGAGGCTTGAACTCACGACCTTCAGATTATGAGACTGACGCGCTACCAACTGCGCTAACAAGGCAACTGTAGGCTTATTTTTGGATTAGAAAAGGTGAGGCATTTTGGATTAACAAATTTCCTATATCAGTAAAAATGATTTCCTTGTATGAAACTTTGAAGGAGATTTATTTCAGCTTCCCATATGTTCTAGCGGTAAGGATTCCTGGTTTTCACCCAAGCGGCCCGGGTTCGACTCCCGGTATGGGAATGGAATCTTATTGTTGTTTCTAAACAGATTCAAAAGCAGAGGAACAAAAACTAATAGTTGTAGCCAGATGTTTCCTTGTGTCTGATGTGGTTCCAATTGCAGACGTGATCCACTGCTACTAATTGTGAAAAGGTTTTGGGCAACTGCTGTGCCATTATCATTGGCCTTATCAAAGGTAAAATTTCCAGGTATTATGAAACTGTGAGAAATGGGCTCTCTGAGGACAAAAATCACAAAGAATAGAACAATGCATTATGCTCCCCTTTTCCATCATTGATTCCAGCTGCATGAAAAATAAAATAAAAAAAAGTTACAAATGTGTCAAGTGATCTGAAAACACCTTTTCCATTAGTTATGGTCTAAAATCCTTTGGCGTTAAAACAAATTTACAGATGTTAAGTCCTGTTATAAAAAGAAAATTCCTTCAATCCGGATAGGTGTTCTGGCAACTTTACAAGAAACAGAGTTTTAACTCTTAAGTTCCAATACACTGTTCTGAGGACTACAGTCATGACAAATAGAATGAAAAATGCTTTATGCTTGTTTTCCCCTAAATGGGGTACATCTTGGATGAGTTATTTGACATCTTTTCTTTTATTGCTGGTCTGAAATCTTTTATAGGTCAGGTGAATTATTAAAGCTTATCTGCAATTATAAACAGATGACACAACTCTTTCTGAAAGGTAACATTTTGAAGCAATCAGTCTAGTTTGTTAGAAACAGGACTGCATCTCTCATATTGTAATGCCATGCTCCCAAAACAGACATCAATAAAAATGCCCTGTGTGAGGCTTGAACTCACGACCTTCAGATTATGAGACTGACGCGCTACCAACTGCGCTAAGTAGGCAACTGTAGGCTTATATTTGGATTAGAAAAGGTGAGGCATTTTGGTTTAACAAATTTCCGATATCAGTAAAAATGTTTTCCTTGTATGAAACTTTGAAGGAGATTTATTTCAGCTTCCCATATGGTCTAGCGGTAAGGATTCTTGGTTTTCACCCAGGTGGCCCGGGTTCAACTCCCGGTATGGGAATGGAATCTTATTGTTGTTTCTAAACAGATTCAAAAGCAGAGGAACAAAAACTAATAGTTGTAGCCAGATGTTTCCTTGTGTCTGATGTGGTTCCAATTGCAGACGTGATCCACTGCTACTAATTGTGATGAGGTTTTGGGCAACTGCTGTGCCATTATTATTGGCCTTATCACAGGTAAAATTTCTAGGTATTATGAAACTGTGAGAAATGGACTCTCTGAGGACAAAAATCACAAAGAATAGAACAATGCATTATGCTCCCCTTTTCCATCATTGATTCCAGCTGCATGAAAAATAAAATAAAAAAATGTTACAAATGTGTCAAGTGATCTGAAAACACCTTTTCCATTAGTTATGGTCTAAAATCCTTTGGCGTTAAAACAAATTTACAGATGTTAACTCCTGTTATAAAGAGAAAATTCCTTCAATCCGGATAGGTGTTCTGGCAACTTTACAAGAAACAGAGTTTTAACTCTCAAGTTACAATGCACTGTTCTGAGGACAACAGTCATGACAAATAGAATGAAAAATGCTTTATGCTTTTTTTCCCCTAATTGGGTACATCTTGGATGAGTTATTTGACATCTTTTCTTTTATTGCTGGTCTGAAATCTTTTATAGGTCAGGTGAATTATTAAAGCTTATCTGCAATTATAAACAGATGACACAACTCTTTCTGAAAGGTAACATTTTGATGCTATCAGTCTAGTTTGTTAGAAACAGGACTGCATCTCTCATATTGCAATGCCATGCTCCCAAAATAGACATAAATAAAAATGCCCTGTGTGAGGCTTGAACTCACGACCTTCAGATTATGAGACTGACGCGCTACCAACTGCGCTAACAAGGCAACTGTAGGCTTATTTTTGGATTAGAAAAGGTGAGGCATTTTGGATTAACAAATTTCCTATATCAGTAAAAATGATTTCCTTGTATGAAACTTTGAAAGAGATTTATTTCAGCTTCCCATATGTTCTAGCGGTAAGGATTCCTGGTTTTCACCCAAGCGGCCCGGGTTCGACTCCCGGTATGGGAATGGAATCTTATTGTTGTTTCTAAACAGATTCAAAAGCAGAGGAACAAAAACTAATAGTTGTAGCCAGATGTTTCCTTGTGTCTGATGTGGTTCCAATTGCAGACGTGATCCACTGCTACTAATTGTGATGAGGTTTTGGGCAACTGCTGTGCCATTATTATTGGCCTTATCACAGGTAAAATTTCTAGGTATTATGAAACTGTGAGAAATGGGCTCTCTGAGGACAAAAATCACAAAGAATAGAACAATGCATTATGCTCCCCTTTTCCATCATTGATTCCAGCTGCATGAAAAATAAAATAAAAAAATGTTACAAATGTGTCAAGTGATCTGAAAACACCTTTTCCATTAGTTATGGTCTAAAATCCTTTGGCGTTAAAACAAATTTACAGATGTTAACTCCTGTTATAAAGAGAAAATTCCTTCAATCCAGATAGGTGTTCTGGCAACTTTACAAGAAACGGAGTTTTAACTCTCAAGTTACAATGCACTGTTCTGAGGACAACAGTCATGACAAATAGAATGAAAAATGCTTTATGCTTTTTTTTCCCCTAAATGGGGTAGATCTTGGATGAGTTATTTGACATCTTTTCTTTTATTGCTGGTCTGAAATCTTTTATAGGTCAGGTGAATTATTAAAGTTTATCTGCAATTATAAACAGATGACACAACTCTTTCTGAAAGGTAACATTTTGATGCTATCAGTCTAGTTTGTTAGAAACAGGACTGCATCTCTCATATTGCAATGCCATGCTCCCAAAACAGACATCAATAAAAATGCCCTGTGTGAGGCTTGAACTCACGACCTTCAGATTATGAGACTGACGCGCTACCAACTGCGCTAACAAGGCAACTGTAGGCTTATTTTTGGATTAGAAAAGGTGAGGCATTTTGGATTAACAAATTTCCTATATCAGTAAAAATGTTTTCCTTGTATGAAACTTTGAAGGAGATTTATTTCAGCTTCCCATATGGTCTAGCGGTAAGGATTCCTGGTTTTCACCCAGGCGGCCCGTGTTCGACTCCCGGTATGGGAATAGAATCTTAATGTTGTTTCTAAACAGATTCAAAAGCAGAGGAACAAAAACTAATAGTTGTAGCCAGATGTTTCCTTGTGTCTGATGTGGTTCCAATTGCAGACGTGATCCACTGCTACTAATTGTGAAAAGGTTTTGGGCAACTGCTGTGCCATTATCATTGGCCTTATCAATGGTAAAATTTCCAGGTATTATGAAACTGTGAGAAATGGGCTCTCTGAGGACAAAAATCACAAAGAATAGAACAATGCATTATGCTCCCCTTTTCCATCATTGATTCCAGCTGCATGAAAAATAAAATAAAAAAAAGTTACAAATGTGTCAAGTGATCTGAAAACACCTTTTCCATTAGTTATGGTCTAAAATCCTTTGGCGTTAAAACAAATTTACAGATGTTAAGTTCTGTTATAAAAAGAAAATTCCTTCAATCCGGATAGGTGTTCTGGCAACTTTACAAGAAACAGAGTTTTAACTCTTAAGTTCCAATACACTGTTCTGAGGACTACAGTCATGACAAATAGAATGAAAAATGCTTTATGCTTGTTTTCCCCTAAATGGGGTAGATCTTGGATGAGTTATTTGACATCTTTTCTTTTATTGCTGGTCTGAAATCTTTTATAGGTCAGGTGAATTATTAAAGCTTATCTGCAATTATAAACAGATGACACAACTCTTTCTGAAAGGTAACATTTTGATGCAATCAGTCTAGTTTGTTAGAAACATGACTGCATCTCTCATATTGTAATGCCATGCTCCCAAAACAGACATCAATAAAAATGCCCTGTGTGAGGCTTGAACTCACGACCTTCAGATTATGAGACTGACGCGCTACCAACTGCGCTAACAAGGCAACTGTAGCCTTTGATTTGGATTAGAAAAGGTGAGGCATTTTGGTTTAACAAATTTCCGATATCAGTAAAAATGTTTTCCTTGTATGAAACTTTGAAGGAGATTTATTTCAGCTTCCCATATGGTCTAGCGGTAAGGATTCCTGGTTTTCACCCAGGCCGCCCGGGTTCGACTCCCGGTATGGTAATGGAATCTTATTGTTGTTTCTAAACAGATTCAAAAGCAGAGGAACAAAAACTAATAGTTGTAGCCAGATGTTTCCTTGTGTCTGATGTGGTTCCAATTGCAGACGTGATCCACTGCTACTAATTGTGACAAGGTTTTGGGCAACTGCTGTGCCATTATCATTGGCCTTATCACAGGTAAAATTTCTAGGTATTATGAAACTGTGAGAAATGGGCTCTCTGAGGACAAAAATCACAAAGAATAGAAGAATGCATTATGCTCCCCTTTTCCATCATTGATTCCAGCTGCATGAAAAATAAAATAAAAAAATGTTACAAATGTGTCAAGTGATCTGAAAACACCTTTTCCATTAGTTATGGTCTAAAATCCTTTGGCGTTAAAACAAATTTACAGATGGTAACTCCTGCTATAAAGAGAAAATTCCTTCAATCCGGATAGGTGTTCTGGCAACTTTACAAGAAACAGAGTTTTAACTCTCAAGTTACAATGCACTGTTCTGAGGACAACAGTCATGACAAATAGAATGAAAAATGCTTTATGCTTTTTTTCCCCTAAATGGGTACATCTTGGATGAGTTATTTGACATCTTTTCTTTTATTGCTGGTCTGAATTATTAAAGCTTATCTGCAATTATAAACAGATGACACAACTCTTTCTGAAAGGTACCATTTTGATGCTATCAGTCTAGTTTCATAGAAACAGGACTGCATCTCTCATATTGCAATGCCATGCTCCCAAAATAGACATCAATAAAAATGCCGTGTGAGGCTTGAACCCACGACCTTCAGATTATGAGACTGACGCGCTACCAACTGCGCTAACAAGGCAACTGTAGGCTTATTTTTGGATTAGAAAAGGTGAGGCATTTTGGATTAACAAATTTCATATATCAGTAAAAATGTTTTCCTTGTATGATACTTTGAAGATTTATTTCAGCTTCCCATATGGTCTAGCGGTAAGGATTCCCGGTTTTCACCTTGGCGGCCCGGGTTCGACTCCCGGTATGGGAATGGAATCTAATTGTTGTTTCTAAACAGATTCAAAAGCAGAGGAACAAAAACTAATAGTTGTAGCCAGATGTTTCCTTGTGTCTGATGTGGTTCCAATTGCAGACGTGATCCACTGCTACTAATTGTGACAAGGTTTTGGGCAACTGCTGTGCCATTATCATTGGCCTTATCACAGGTAAAATTTCAAGGTATTATGAAAATGTGAAAAATGGGCTTTCTGAGGACAAAAATCACAAAGAATAGAACAATGCATTATGCTCCCCTTTTCCATCATTGATTCCAGCTGCATGAAAATAAAATAAAAAAATGTTATAAATGTGTCAAGTGATCTGAAAACACCTTTTCCATTAGTTATGGTCTAAAATCCTTTGGCGTTAAAACAAATTTACAGATGTTAAGTCCTGTTATAAAGAGAAAATTCCTTCAATCCGGATAGGTGTTCTGGCAACTTTACAAGAAACAGAGTTTTAACTCTCAAGTTACAATGCACTGTTCTGAGGACAACAGTCATGACAAATAGAATGAAAAATGCTTTATGCTTTTTTTCCCCTAAATGGGTACATCTTGGATGAGTTATTTGACATCTTTTCTTTTATTGCTGGTCTGAATTATTAAAGCTTATCTGCAATTATAAACAGATGACACAACTCTTTCTGAAAGGTACCATTTTGATGCTATCAGTCTAGTTTCATAGAAACAGGACTGCATCTCTCATATTGTAATGCCATGCTCCCAAAACAGACATCAATAAAAATGCCCTGTGTGAGGCTTGAACTCACGACCTGCAGATTATGAAACTGACGCGCTACCAACTGCGCTAACAAGGCAACTGTAGGCTTATTTGTGGATTAGAAAAGGTGAGGCATTTTGGATTAACAAATTTCCTATATCAGTAAAAATGTTTTCCTTGTATGAAACTTTGAAGGAGATTTATTTCAGCTTCCCATATGGTCTAGCGGTAAGGATTCCTGGTTTGCACCCAGGCCGCCCGGGTTCGACTCCCGGTATGGGAATGGAATCTTATTGTTGTTTCTAAACAGATTCAAAAGCAGAGGAACAAAAACTAATAGTTGTAGCCAGATGTTTCCTTGTGTCTGATGTGGTTCCAATTGCAGACGTGATCCACTGCTACTAATTGTGACAAGGTTTTGGGCAACTGCTGTGCCATTATCATTGGCCTTATCAAAGGTAAAATTTCCAGGTATTATGAAACTGTGAGAAATGGGCTCTCTGAGGACAAAAATCACAAAGAATAGAACAATGCATTATGCTCCCCTTTTCCATCATTGATTCCAGCTGCATGAAAAATAAAATAAAAACATGTTACAAATGTGTCAAGTGATCTGAAAACACCTTTTCCATTAGTTATGGTCTAAAATCCTTTGGCGTTAAAACAAATTTACAGATGTTAAGTCCTGTTATAAAGAGAAAATTCCTTCAATCCGGATAGGTGTTCTGGCAACTTTACAAAAAACAGAGTTTGAACTCTCAAGTTCCAATACACTGTTCTGAGGACTACAGTCATGACAAATAGAATGAAAAATGCTTTATGCTTGTTTTCCCCTAAATGGGGTACATCTTGGATGAGTTATTTGACATCTTTTCTTTTATTGCTGGTCTGAAATCTTTTATAGGTCAGGTGAATTATTAAAGCTTATCTGCAATTATAAACAGATGACACAACTCTTTCTGAAAGGTAACATTTTGATGCTATCAGTCTAGTTTCATAGAAACAGGACTGCATCTCTTATATTGCAATGCCATGCTCCCAAAATAGACATCAATAAAAATGCCCTGTGTGAGGCTTGAACTCACGAACTTCAGATTATGAGACTGACGCGCTACCAACTGCGCTAACAAGGAAACTGTAGGCTTATTTTTGGATTAGAAAAGGTGAGGCATTTTGGATTAACAAATTTCCTATATCAGTAAAAATGTTTTCCTTGTATGAAACTTTGAAGGAGATTTATTTCAGCTTCCCATATGGTCTAGCGGTAAGGATTCCTGGTTTTCACCCAGGCGGCCCGGGTTCGACTCCCGGTATGGGAATGGAATCTTATTGTTGTTTCTAAACAGATTCAAAAGCAGAGGAACAAAAACTAATAGTTGTAGCCAGATGTTTCCTTGTGTCTGATGTGGTTCCAATTGCAGATGTGATCCACTGCTACTAATTGTGACAAGGTTTTGGGCAACTGCTGTGCCATTATCATTGGCCTTATCAAAGGTAAAATTTCCAGGTATTATGAAACTGTGAGAAATGGGCTCTCTGAGGACAAAAATCACAAAGAATAGAACAATGCATTATGCTCCCCTTTTCCATCATTGATTCCAGCTGCATGAAAAATAAAATAAAAAAATGTTACAAATGTGTCAAGTGATCTGAAAACACCTTTTCCATTAGTTATGGTCTAAAATCCTTTGGCGTTAAAACAAATTTACAGATGTTAAGTCCTGTTATAAAGAGAAAATTCCTTCAATCCGGATAGGTGTTCTGGCAACTTTACAAAAAACAGAGTTTGAACTCTCAAGTTCCAATACACTGTTCTGAGGACTACAGTCATGACAAATAGAATGAAAAATGCTTTATGCTTGTTTTCCCCTAAATGGGGTACATCTTGGATGAGTTATTTGACATCTTTTCTTTTATTGCTGGTCTGAAATCTTTTATAGGTCAGGTGAATTATTAAAGCTTATCTGCAATTATAAACAGATGACACAACTCTTTCTGAAAGGTAACATTTTGATGCTATCAGTCTAGTTTCATAGAAACAGGACTGCATCTCTTATATTGCAATGCCATGCTCCCAAAATAGACATCAATAAAAATGCCCTGTGTGAGGCTTGAACTCACGACCTTCAGATTATGAGACTGACGCGCTACCAACTGCGCTAACAAGGAAACTGTAGGCTTATTTTTGGATTAGAAAAGGTGAGGCATTTTGGATTAACAAATTTCCTATATCAGTAAAAATGTTTTCCTTGTATGAAACTTTGAAGGAGATTTATTTCAGCTTCCCATATGGTCTAGCGGTAAGGATTCCTGGTTTTCACCCAGGCGGCCCGGGTTCGACTCCCGGTATGGGAATGGAATCGTATTGTTGTTTCTAAACAGATTCAAAAGCAGAGGAACAAAAACTAATAGTTGTAGCCAGATGTTTCCTTGTGTCTGATGTGGTTCCAATTGCAGATGTGATCCACTGCTACTAATTGTGACAAGGTTTTGGGCAACTGCTGTGCCATTATCATTGGCCTTATCAAAGGTAAAATTTCCAGGTATTATGAAACTGTGAGAAATGGGCTCTCTGAGGACAAAAATCACAAAGAATAGAACAATGCATTATGCTCCCCTTTTCCATCATTGATTCCAGCTGCATGAAAAATAAAATAAAAACATGTTACAAATGTGTCAAGTGATCTGAAAACACCTTTTCCATTAGTTATGGTCTAAAATCCTTTGGCGTTAAAACAAATTTACAGATGTTAAGTCCTGTTATAAAGAGAAAATTCCTTCAATCCGGACAGGTGTTCTGGCAACTTTACAAGAAACAGAGTTTTAACCCTCAAGTTCCAATACACTGTTCTGAGGACTACAGTCATGACAAATAGAATGAAAAATGCTTTATGCTTGTTTTCCCCTAAATGGGGTACATCTTGGATGAGTTATTTGACATCTTTTCTTTTATTGCTGGTCTGAAATCTTTTATAGGTCAGGTGAATTATTAAAGCTTATCTGCAATTATAAACAGATGACACAACTCTTTCTGAAAGGTAACATTTTGATGAAATCAGTCTAGTTTGTTAGAAACAGGACTGCATCTCTCATATTGTAATGCCATGCTCCCAAAACAGACATCAATAAAAATGCCCTGTGTGAGACTTGAACTCACGACCTTCAGATTATGAGACTGACGCGCTACCAACTGCGCTAACAAGGCAACTGTAGCATTAGATTTGGATTAGAAAAGGTGAGGCATTTTGGTTTAACAAATTTCCGATATCAGTAAAAATGTTTTCCTTGTATGAAACTTTGAAGGAGATTTATTTCAGCTTCCCATATGGTCTAGCCGTAAGGATTCCTGGTTTTCACCCAGGCGGCCCGGGTTCGACTCCCGGTATGGGAATGGAATCTTATTGTTGTTTCTAAACAGATTCAAAAGCAGAGGAACAAAAACTAATAGTTGTAGCCAGATGTTTCCTTGTGTCTGATGTGGTTCCAATTGCAGACGTGATCCACTGCTACTAATTGTGATGAGGTTTTGGGCAACTGCTGTGCCATTATCATTGTCCTTATCACAGGTAAAATTTCTAGGTATTATGAAACTGTGAGAAATGGGCTCTCTGAGGACAAAAATCACAAAGAATAGAACAATGCATTATGCTCCCCTTTTCCATCATTGATTCCAGCTGCATGAAAAATAAAATAAAAAAATGTTACAAATGTGTCAAGTGATCTGACAACACCTTTTCCATTAGTTATGGTCTAAAATCCTTTGGCGTTAAAACAAATTTACAGATGTTAACCCCTGTTATAAAAAGAAAATTCCTTCAATCCGGATAGGTGTTCTGGCAACTTTACAAGAAACAGAGTTTTAACTCTCAAGTTACAATGCACTGTTCTGAGGACAACAGTCATGACAAATAGAATGGAACATGCTTTATGCTTTTTTTCCCCTAAATGGGTACATCTTGGATGAGTTATTTGACATCTTTTCTTTTATTGCTGGTCTGAAATCTTTTATAGGTCAGGTGAATTATTAAAGCTTATCTGCAATTATAAACAGATGACACAACTCTTTCTGAAAGGTAACATTTTGATGCTATCAGTCTAGTTTGTTAGAAACAGGACTGCATCTCTCATATTGCAATGCCATGCTCCCAAAATAGACATCAATAAAAATGCCCTTTGTGAGGCTTGAACTCACGACCTTCAGATTATGAGACTGACGCGCTACCAACTGCGCTAACAAGGAAACTGTAGGCTTATTTTTGGATTAGAAAAGGTGAGGCATTTTGGATTAACAAATTTCCTATATCAGTAAAAATGTTTTCCTTGTATGAAACTTTGAAGGAGATTTACTTCAGCTTCCCATATGGTCTAGCGGTAAGAATTCCTGGTTTTCACCCAGGTGGCCCGGGTTCGACTCCCGGTATGGGAATGGAATCTTATTGTTGTTTCTAAACAGATTCAAAAGCAGAGGAACAAAAACTAATAGTTGTAGCCAGATGTTTCCTTGTGTCTGATGTGGTTCCAATTGCAGACGTGATCCACTGCTACTAATTGTGACAAGGTTTTGGGCAACTGCTGTGCCATTATCATTGGCCTTATCACAGGTAAAATTTCCAGGTATTATGAAACTGTGAGAAATGGGCTCTCTGAGGACAAAAATCACAAAGAATAGAACAATGCATTATGCTCCCCTTTTCCATCATTGATTCCAGCTGCATGAAAAATAAAATAAAAAAATGTTACAAATGTGTCAAGTGATCTGAAAACACCTTTTCCATTAGTTATGGTCTAAAATCCTTTGGCGTTAAAACAAATTTACAGATGTTAAGTCCTGTTATAAAGAGAAAATTCCTTCAATCCGGACAGGTGTTCTGGCAACTTTACAAGAAACAGAGTTTTAACCCTCAAGTTCCAATACACTGTTCTGAGGACTACAGTCATGACAAATAGAATGAAAAATGCTTTATGCTTGTTTTCCCCTAAATGGGGTACATCTTGGATGAGTTATTTGACATCTTTTCTTTTATTGCTGGTCTGAAATCTTTTATAGGTCAGGTGAATTATTAAAGCTTATCTGCAATTATAAACAGATGACACAACTCTTTCTGAAAGGTAACATTTTGATGCAATCAGTCTAGTTTGTTAGAAACAGGACTGCATCTCTCATATTGTAATGCCATGCTCCCAAAACAGACATCAATAAAAATGCCTTGTGTGAGACTTGAACTCACGACCTTCATAATATGAGACTGACGCACTACCAACTGCGCTAACAAGGCAACTGTAGCCTTAGGTTTGGATTAGAAAAGGTGAGGCATTTTGGTTTAACAAATTTCCGATATCAGTAAAAATGTTTTCCTTGTATGAAACTTTGAAGGAGATTTATTTCAGCTTCCCATATGGTCTAGCGGTAAGGATTCCTGGTTTTCACCCAGGCGGCCCGGGTTCGACTCCCGGTATGGGAATGGAATCTTATTGTTGTTTCTAAACAGATTCAAAAGCAGAGGAACAAAAACTAATAGTTGTAGCCAGATGTTTCCTTGTGTCTGATGTGGTTCCAATTGCAGACGTGATCCACTGCTACTAATTGTGACAAGGTTTTGGGCAACTGCTGTGCCATTATCATTGGCCTTATCACAGGTAAAATTTCCAGGTATTATGAAACTGTGAGAAACTCTCTGAGGACAAAAATTACAAAGAATAGAACAATGCATTATGCTCCCCTTTTCCATCATTGATTCCAGCTGCATGAAAAATAAAATAAAAAAATGTTACAAATGTGTCAAGTGATCTGAAAACACCTTTTCCATTAGTTATGGTCTAAAATCCTTTGGCGTTAAAACAAATTTACAGATGTTAAGTCCTGTTATAAAGAGAAAATTCCTTCAATCCGGATAGGCGTTCTGGCAACTTTACAAGAAACAGAGTTTTAACTCTCAAGTTACAATGCACTGTTCTGAGGACAACAGTCATGACAAATAGAATGAAAAATGCTTTTTGCTTTTTTTCCCCTAAATGGGTACATCTTGGATGAGTTATTTGACATTTTTTCTTTTATTGCTGGTCTGAAATCTTTTATAGGTCAGGTGAATTATTAAAGCTTATCTGCAATTATAAACAGATGACACAACTCTTTCTGAAAGGTAACATTTTGATGCTATCAGTCTAGTTTGTTAGAAACAGGACTGCATCTCTCATATTGTAATGCCATGCTCCCAAACAGACATCAATAAAAATGCCCTGTGTGAGGCTTGAACTCACGACCTTCAGATTATGAGACTGACGCGCTACCAACTGCGCTAACAAGGCAACTGTAGTCTTAGATTTGGATTAGAAAAGGTGAGGCATTTTGGTTTAACAAATTTCCGATATCAGTAAAAATGTTTTCCTTGTATGAAACTTTGAAGGAGATTTATTTCAGATTCCCATATGGTCTAGCGGTAAGGATTCCTGGTTTTCACCCAGGCGGCCCGGGTTCGACTCCAGGTATGGGAATGGAATCTTATTGTTGTTTCTAAACAGATTCAAAAGCAGAGGAACAAAAACTAATAGTTGTAGCCAGATGTTTCCTTGTGTCTGATGTGGTTCCAATTGCAGACGTGATCCACTGCTACTAATTGTGATGAGGTTTTGGGCAACTGCTGTGCCATTATCATTGGCCTTATCAAAGGTAAAATTTCCAGGTATTATGAAACTGTGAGAAATGGGCTCTCTGAGGACAAAAATCACAAAGAATAGAACAATGCATTATGCTCCCCTTTTCCATCAATGATTCCAGCTGCATGAAAAATAAAATAAAAAAATGTTACAAATGTGTCAAGTGATCTGAAAACACCTTTTCCATTAGTTATGGTCTAAAATCCTTTGGCGTTAAAACAAATTTACAGATGTTAAGTCCTGTTATAAAGAGAAAATTCCTTCAATCCGGACAGGTGTTCTGGCAACTTTACAAGAAACAGAGTTTTAACCCTCAAGTTCCAATACACTGTTCTGAGGACTACAGTCATGACAAATAGAATGAAAAATGCTTTATGCTTGTTTTCCCCTAAATGGGGTACATCTTGGATGAGTTATTTGACATCTTTTCTTTTATTGCTGGTCTGAAATCTTTTATAGGTCAGGTGAATTATTAAAGCTTATCTGCAATTATAAACAGATGACACAACTCTTTCTGAAAGGTAACATTTTGATGCAATCAGTCTAGTTTGTTAGAAACAGGACTGCATCTCTCATATTGTAATGCCATGCTCCCAAAACAGACATCAATAAAAATGCCCTGTGTGAGACTTGAACTCACGACCTTCAGATTATGAGACTGACGCACTACCAACTGCGCTAACAAGGCAACTGTAGCCTTAGATTTGGATTAGAAAAGGTGAGGCATTTTGGTTTAACAAATTTCCGATATCAGTAAAAATGTTTTCCTTGTATGAAACTTTGAAGGAGACTTATTTCAGCTTCCCATATGGTCTAGCGGTAAGGATTCCTGGTTTTCACCCAGGCGGCCCGGGTTCGACTCCCGGTATGGGAATGGAATCTTATTGTTGTTTCTAAACAGATTCAAAAGCAGAGGAACAAAAACTAATAGTTGTAGCCAGATGTTTCCTTGTGTCTGATGTGGTTCCAATTGCAGACGTGATCCACTGCTACTAATTGTGATGAGGTTTTGGGCAACTGCTGTGCCATTATCATTGTCCTTATCACAGGTAAAATTTCTAGGTATTATGAAACTGTGAGAAATGGGCTCTCTGAGGACAAAAATCACAAAGAATAGAACAATGCATTATGCTCCGTTTTTCCATCATTGATTCCAGCTGCATGAAAAATAAAATAAAAAAATGTTACAAATGTGTCAAGTGATCTGACAACACCTTTTCCATTAGTTATGGTCTAAAATCCTTTGGCGTTAAAACAAATTTACAGATGTTAACCCCTGTTATAAAAAGAAAATTCCTTCAATCCGGATAGGTGTTCTGGCAACTTTACAAGAAACAGAGTTTTAACTCTCAAGTTACAATGCACTGTTCTGAGGACAACAGTCATGACAAATAGAATGGAACATGCTTTATGCTTTTTTTCCCCTAAATGGGTACATCTTGGATGAGTTATTTGACATCTTTTCTTTTATTGCTGGTCTGAAATCTTTTATAGGTCAGGTGAATTATTAAAGCTTATCTGCAATTATAAACAGATGACACAACTCTTTCTGAAAGGTAACATTTTGATGCTATCAGTCTAGTTTGTTAGAAACAGGACTGCATCTCTCATATTGCAATGCCATGCTCCCAAAATAGACATAAAAAAAAATGCCCTGTGTGAGGCTTGAACTCACGACCTTCAGATTATGAGACTGACGCGCTACCAACTGCGCTAACAAGGCAACTGTAGGTTTATTTTTGGATTAGAAAAGGTGAGGCATTTTGGATTAACAAATTTCCTATATCAGTAAAAATGTTTTCCTTGTATGAAACTTTGAAGGAGATTTACTTCAGCTTCCCATATGGTCTAGCGGTAAGAATTCCTGGTTTTCACCCAGGCGGCCCGGGTTCGACTCCCGGTATGGGAATGGAATCTTATTGTTGTTTCTAAACAGATTCAAAAGCAGAGGAACAAAAACTAATAGTTGTAGCCAGATGTTTCCTTGTGTCTGATGTGGTTCCAATTGCAGACGTGATCCACTGCTACTAATTGTGACAAGGTTTTGGGCAACTGCTGTGCCATTATCATTGGCCTTATCACAGGTAAAATTTCCAGGTATTATGAAACTGTGAGAAATGGGCTCTCTGAGGACAAAAATCACAAAGAATAGAACAATGCATTATGCTCCCCTTTTCCATCATTGATTCCAGCTGCATGAAAAATAAAATAAAAAAATGTTACAAATGTGTCAAGTGATCTGACAACACCTTTTCCATTAGTTATGGTCTAAAATCCTTTGGCGTTAAAACAAATTTACAGATGTTAACCCCTGTTATAAAGAGAAAATTCCTTCAATCCGGATAGGTGTTCTGGCAACTTTACAAGAAACAGAGTTTTAACTCTCAAGTTACAATGCACTGTTCTGAGGACAACAGTCATGACGAATAGAATGAAACATGCTTTATGCTTTTTTTCCCCTAAATGGGTACATCTTGGATGAGTTATTTGACATCTTTTCTTTTATTGCTGGTCTGAAATCTTTTATAGGTCAGGTGAATTATTAAAGCTTATCTGCAATTATAAACAGATGACACAACTCTTTCTGAAAGGTAACATTTTGATGCTATCAGTCTAGTTTGTTAGAAACAGGACTGCATCTCTCATATTGCAATGCCATGCTCCCAAAATAGACATCAATAAAAATGCCCTGTGTGAGGCTTGAACTCACGACCTTCAGATTATGAGACTGACACGCTACCAACAGCGCTAACAAGGCAACTGTAGGTTTATTTTTGGATTAGAAAAGGTGAGGCATTTTGGATTAACAAATTTCCTATATCAGTAAAAATGTTTTCCTTGTATGAAACTTTGAAGGAGATTTATTACAGCTTCCCATATGGTCTAGCGGTAAGAATTCCTGGTTTTCATCCAGGCGGCCCGGGTTCGACTCCCGGTATGGGAATGGAATCTTATTGTTGTTTCTAAACAGATTCAAAAGCAGAGGAACAAAAACTAATAGTTGTAGCCAGATGTTTCCTTGTGTCTGATGTGGTTCCAATTGCAGACGTGATCCACTGCTACTAATTGTGACAAGGTTTTGGGCAACTGCTGTGCCATTATCATTGGCCTTATCACAGGTAAAATTTCCAGGTATTATGTAAAATTGAGAAATGGGCTCTCTGAGGACAAAAATCACAAAGAATAGAACAATGCATTATGCTCCCCTTTTCCATCATTGATTCCAGCTGCATGAAAAATAAAATAAAAAAATGTTACAAATGTGTCAAGTGATCTGAAAACACCTTTTCCATTAGTTATGGTCTAAAATCCTTTGGCGTTAAAACAAATTTACAGATGTTAACTCCTGTTATAAAGAGAAAATTCCTTCAATCCGGATAGGTGTTCTGGCAACTTTACAAGAAACAGAGTTTTAACTCTCAAGTTACAATGCACTGTTCTGAGGACAACAGTCATGACAAATAGAATGAAAAATGCTTTATGCTTTTTTTCCCCTAAATGGGTACATCTTGAATGAGTTATTTGACATCTTTTCTTTTATTGCTGGTCTGAAATCTTTTATAGGTCAGGTGAATTATTAAAGCTTATCTGCAATTATAAACAGATGACACAACTCTTTCTGAAAGGTAACATTTTGATGCTATCAGTCTAGTTTGTTAGAAACAGGACTGCATCTCTCATATTGTAATGCCATGCTCCCAAAACAGACATCAATAAAAATGCCCTGTGTGAGGCTTGAACTCACGACCTTCAGATTATGAGACTGACGCACTACCAACTGCGCTAACAAGGCAACTGTAGCCTTAGATTTGGATTAGAAAAGGTGAGGCATTTTGGTTTAACAAATTTCCGATATCAGTAAAAATGTTTTCCTTGTATGAAACTTTGAAGGAGATTTATTTCAGCTTCCCATATGGTCTAGCGGTAAGGATTCCTGGTTTTCACCCAGGCGGCCCGGGTTCGACTCCCGGTATGGGATTGGAATCTTATTGTTGTTTCTAAACAGATTCAAAAGCAGAGGAACAAAAACTAATAGTTGTAGCCAGATGTTTCCTTGTGTCTGATGTGGTTCCAATTGCAGACGTGATCCACTGCTACTAATTGTGATGAGGTTTTGGGCAACTGCTGTGCCATTATCATTGTCCTTATCACAGGTAAAATTTCTAGGTATTATGAAACTGTGAAAAATGGGCTCTCTGAGGACAAAAATCACAAAGAATAGAACAATGCATTATGCTCCCCTTTTCCATCATTGATTCCAGCTGCATGAAAAATAAAATAAAAAAATGTTACAAATGTGTCAAGTGATCTGAAAACACCTTTTCCATTAGTTATGGTCTAAAATCCTTTGGCGTTAAAACAAATTTACAGATGTTAAGTCCTGTTATAAAGAGAAAATTCCTTCAATCCGGATAGGTGTTCTGGCAACTTTACAAGAAACAGAGTTTTAACTCTCAAGTACCAATACACTGTTCTGAGGACTACAGTCATGACAAATAGAATGAAAAATGCTTTATGCTTGTTTTCCCCTAAATGGGGTACATCTTGGATGAGTTATTTGACATCTTTTCTTTTATTGCTGGTCTGAAATCTTTTATAGGTCAGGTGAATTATTAAAGCTTATCTGCAATTATAAACAGATGACACAACTCTTTCTGAAAGGTAACATTTTGATGCAATCAGTCTAGTTTGTTAGAAACAGGACTGCATCTCTCATATTGTAATGCCATGCTCCCAAAACAGACATCAATAAAAATGCCCTGTGTGAGGATTGAACTCACGACCTTCAGATTATGAGACTGACGCACTACCAACTGCGCTAACAAGGCAACTGTAGCCTTAGATTTGGATTAGAAAAGGTGAGACATTTTGGTTTAACAAATTTCTGATATCAGTAAAAATGTTTTCCTTGTATGAAACTTAGAAGGAGATTTATTTCAGCTTCCCATATGGTCTAGCGGTAAGGATTCCTGGTTTTCACCCAGGCGGCCCGGGTTCGACTCCCGGTGTGGGAATGGAATCTTATTGTTGTTTCTAAACAGATTCAAAAGCAGAGGAACAAAAACTAATAGTTGTAGCCAGATGTTTCCTTGTGTCTGATGTGGTTCCAATTGCAGACGTGATCCACTGCTACTAATTGTGATGAGGTTTTGGGCAACTGCTGTGCCATTATCATTGTCCTTATCACAGGTAAAATTTCTAGGTATTATGAAACTGTGAGAAATGGGCTCTCTGAGGACAAAAATCACAAAGAATAGAACAATGCATTATGCTCCCCTTTTCCATCATTGATTCCAGCTGCATGAAAAATAAAATAAAAAAATGTTACAAATGTGTCAAGTGATCTGAAAACACCTTTTCCATTAGTTATTGTCTAAAATCCTTTGGCGTTAAAACAAATTTACAGATGTTAAGTCCTGTTATAAAGAGAAAATTCCTTCAATCCGGATAGGTGTTCTGGCAATTTTACAAGAAACAGAGTTTTAACTCTCAAGTACCAATACACTGTTCTGAGGACTACAGTCATGACAAATAGAATGAAAAATGCTTTATGCTTGTTTTCCCCTAAATGGGGTACATCTTGGATGAGTTATTTGACATCTTTTCTTTTATTGCTGGTCTGAAATCTTTTATAGGTCAGGTGAATTATTAAAGCTTATCTGCAATTATAAACAGATGACACAACTCTTTCTGAAAGGTAACATTTTGATGCAATCAGTCTAGTTTGTTAGAAACAGGACTGCATCTCTCATATTGTAATGCCATGCTCCCAAAACAGACATCAATAAAAATGCCCTGTGTGAGGCTTGAACTCACGACCTCCAGATTATGAGACTGACGCGCTACCAACTGCGCTAACAAGGCAACTGTAGCCTTAGATTTGGATTAGAAAAGGTGAGGCATTTTGGTTTAACAAATTTCCGATATCAGTAAAAATGTTTTCCTTGTATGAAACTTTGAAGGAGATTTATATCAGCTTCTCATATGGTCTAGCGGTAAGGATTCCTGGTTTTCACCCAGGGTTCGATTCCCGGTATGGGTATGGGAATGGAATCTTATTGTTGTTTCTAAACAGATTCAAAAGCAGAGGAGCAAAAACTAATAGTTGTAGCCAGATGTTTCCTTGTGTCTGATGTGGTTCCAATTGCAGACGTGATCCACTGCTACTAATTGTGACAAGGTTTTGGGCAACTGCTGTGCCATTATCATTGGCCTTATCACAGGTAAAATTTCCAGGTATTATGAAACTGTGAGAAATGGGCTCTCTGAGGACAAAAATCACAAAGAATAGAACAATGCATTATGCTCCCCTTTTCCATCATTGATTCCAGCTGTATGAAAAATAAAATAAAAAAATGTTACAAATGTGTCAAGTGATCTGAAAACACCTTTTCCATTAGTTATGGTCTAAAATCCTTTGGCGTTAAAACAAATTTACAGATGTTAACTCCTGTTATAAAGAGAAAATTCCTTCAATCCGGATAGGTGTTCTGGCAACTTTACAAGAAACAGAGTTTTAACTCTCAAGTTACAATGCACTGTTCTGAGGACAACAGTCATGACAAATAGAATGAAAAATGCTTTATGCTTTTTTTCCCCTAAATGGGTACATCTTGGATGAGTTATTTGACATCTTTTCTTTTATTGCTGGTCTGAAATCTTTTATAGGTCAGGTGAATTATTAAAGCTTATCTGCAATTATAAACAGATGACACAACTCTTTCTGAAAGGTAACATTTTGATGCTATCAGTCTAGTTTGTTAGAAACAGGACTGCATCTCTCATATTGCAATGCCATGCTCCCAAAATAGACATCAATAAAAATGCCCTGTGTGAGGCTTGAACTCACGACCTTCAGATTATGAGACTGACACGCTACCAACAGCGCTAACAAGGCAACTGTAGGTTTATTTTTGGATTAGAAAAGGTGAGGCATTTTGGATTAACAAATTTCCTATATCAGTAAAAATGTTTTCCTTGTATGAAACTTTGAAGGAGATTTATTACAGCTTCCCATATGGTCTAGCGGTAAGAATTCCTGGTTTTCATCCAGGCGGCCCGGGTTCGACTCCCGGTATGGGAATGGAATCTTATTGTTGTTTCTAAACAGATTCAAAAGCAGAGGAACAAAAACTAATAGTTGTAGCCAGATGTTTCCTTGTGTCTGATGTGGTTCCAATTGCAGACGTGATCCACTGCTACTAATTGTGACAAGGTTTTGGGCAACTGCTGTGCCATTATCATTGGCCTTATCACAGGTAAAATTTCCAGGTATTATGTAAAATTGAGAAATGGGCTCTCTGAGGACAAAAATCACAAAGAATAGAACAATGCATTATGCTCCCCTTTTCCATCATTGATTCCAGCTGCATGAAAAATAAAATAAAAAAATGTTACAAATGTGTCAAGTGATCTGAAAACACCTTTTCCATTAGTTATGGTCTAAAATCCTTTGGCGTTAAAACAAATTTACAGATGTTAACTCCTGTTATAAAGAGAAAATTCCTTCAATCCGGATAGGTGTTCTGGCAACTTTACAAGAAACAGAGTTTTAACTCTCAAGTTACAATGCACTGTTCTGAGGACAACAGTCATGACAAATAGAATGAAAAATGCTTTATGCTTTTTTCCCCCTAAATGGGTACATCTTGAATGAGTTATTTGACATCTTTTCTTTTATTGCTGGTCTGAAATCTTTTATAGGTCAGGTGAATTATTAAAGCTTATCTGCAATTATAAACAGATGACACAACTCTTTCTGAAAGGTAACATTTTGATGCTATCAGTCTAGTTTGTTAGAAACAGGACTGCATCTCTCATATTGTAATGCCATGCTCCCAAAACAGACATCAATAAAAATGCCCTGTGTGAGGATTGAACTCACGACCTTCAGATTATGAGACTGACGCACTACCAACTGCGCTAACAAGGCAACTGTAGCCTTAGATTTGGATTAGAAAAGGTGAGACATTTTGGTTTAACAAATTTCTGATATCAGTAAAAATGTTTTCCTTGTATGAAACTTAGAAGGAGATTTATTTCAGCTTCCCATATGGTCTAGCGGTAAGGATTCCTGGTTTTCACCCAGGCGGCCCGGGTTCGACTCCCGGTATGGGAATGGAATCTTATTGTTGTTTCTAAACAGATTCAAAAGCAGAGGAACAAAAACTAATAGTTGTAGCCAGATGTTTCCTTGTGTCTGATGTGGTTCCAATTGCAGACGTGATCCACTGCTACTAATTGTGATGAGGTTTTGGGCAACTGCTGTGCCATTATCATTGTCCTTATCACAGGTAAAATTTCTAGGTATTATGAAACTGTGAGAAATGGGCTCTCTGAGGACAAAAATCACAAAGAATAGAACAATGCATTATGCTCCCCTTTTCCATCATTGATTCCAGCTGCATGAAAAATAAAATAAAAAAATGTTACAAATGTGTCAAGTGATCTGAAAACACCTTTTCCATTAGTTATTGTCTAAAATCCTTTGGCGTTAAAACAAATTTACAGATGTTAAGTCCTGTTATAAAGAGAAAATTCCTTCAATCCGGATAGGTGTTCTGGCAACTTTACAAGAAACAGAGTTTTAACTCTCAAGTACCAATACACTGTTCTGAGGACTACAGTCATGACAAATAGAATGAAAAATGCTTTATGCTTGTTTTCCCCTAAATGGGGTACATCTTGGATGAGTTATTTGACATCTTTTCTTTTATTGCTGGTCTGAAATCTTTTATAGGTCAGGTGAATTATTAAAGCTTATCTGCAATTATAAACAGATGACACAACTCTTTCTGAAAGGTAACATTTTGATGCAATCAGTCTAGTTTGTTAGAAACAGGACTGCATCTCTCATATTGTAATGCCATGCTCCCAAAACAGACATCAATAAAAATGCCCTGTGTGAGGCTTGAACTCACGACCTCCAGATTATGAGACTGACGCGCTACCAACTGCGCTAACAAGGCAACTGTAGCCTTAGATTTGGATTAGAAAAGGTGAGGCATTTTGGTTTAACAAATTTCCGATATCAGTAAAAATGTTTTCCTTGTATGAAACTTTGAAGGAGATTTATATCAGCTTCTCATATGGTCTAGCGGTAAGGATTCCTGGTTTTCACCCAGGGTTCGATTCCCGGTATGGGTATGGGAATGGAATCTTATTGTTGTTTCTAAACAGATTCAAAAGCAGAGGAGCAAAAACTAATAGTTGTAGCCAGATGTTTCCTTGTGTCTGATGTGGTTCCAATTGCAGACGTGATCCACTGCTACTAATTGTGACAAGGTTTTGGGCAACTGCTGTGCCATTATCATTGGCCTTATCACAGGTAAAATTTCCAGGTATTATGAAACTGTGAGAAATGGGCTCTCTGAGGACAAAAATCACAAAGAATAGAACAATGCATTATGCTCCCCTTTTCCATCATTGATTCCAGCTGTATGAAAAATAAAATAAAAAAATGTTACAAATGTGTCAAGTGATCTGAAAACACCTTTTCCATTAGTTATGGTCTAAAATCCTTTGGCGTTAAAACAAATTTACAGATGTTAACTCCTGTTATAAAGAGAAAATTCCTTCAATCCGGATAGGTGTTCTGGCAACTTTACAAGAAACAGAGTTTTAACTCTCAAGTTACAATGCACTGTTCTGAGGACAACAGTCATGACAAATAGAATGAAAAATGCTTTATGCTTTTTTTCCCCTAAATGGGTACATCTTGGATGAGTTATTTGACATCTTTTCTTTTATTGCTGGTCTGAAATCTTTTATAGGTCAGGTGAATTATTAAAGCTTATCTGCAATTATAAACAGATGACACTACTCTTTCTGAAAGGTAACATTTTGATGCTATCAGTCTAGTTTGTTAGAAACAGGACTGCATCTCTCATATTGCAATGCCATGCTCCCAAAACAGACATCAATAATAATGCCCTGTGTGAGGCTTGAACTCACGATCTTCAGATTATGAGACTGACGCGCTACCAACTGCGCTAACAAGGGAACTGTAGGCTTATTTTTGGATTAGAAAAGGTGAGGCATTTTGGATTAAGAAATTTCCTATATCAGTAAAAATGTTTTCCTTGTATGAAACTTTGAAGGAGATTTATTTCAGCTTCCCATATGGTCTAGCGGTAAGGATTCCTGGTTTTCACCCAGGCGTCCCGGGTTCGACTCCCGGTATGGGAATGGAATCTTATTGTTGTTTCTAAACAGATTCAAAAGCAGAGGAACAAAAACTAATTGTTGTAGCCAGATGTTTCCTTGTGTCTGATGTGGTTCCAATTGCAGACGTGATCCACTGCTACTAATTGTGATGAGGTTTTGGGCAACCGCTGTGCCATTATCATTGGCCTTATCACAGGTAAAATTTCTAGGTATTATGAAACTGTGAGAAATGGGCTCTCTGAGGACAAAAATCACAAAGAATAGAACAATGCATTATGCTCCCCTTTTCCATCATTGATTCCAGCTGCATGAAAAATAAAATAAAAAAATGTTACAAATGTGTCAAGTGATCTGAAAACACCTTTTCCATTAGTTATGGTCTAAAATCCTTTGGCGTTAAAACAAATTTACAGATGTTAAATCCTGTTATAAAGAGAAAATTCCTTCAATCCGGATAGGTGTTCTGGCAACTTTACAAGAAACAGAGTTTTAACTCTCAAGTTCCAATACACTGTTCTGAGGACTACAGTCATGACAAATAGAATGAAAAATGCTTTATGCTTGTTTTCCCCTAAATGGGGTAGATCTTGGATGAGTTATTTGACATCTTTTCTTTTATTGCTGGTCTGAAATCTTTTATAGGTCAGGTGAATTATTAAAGCTTATCTGCAATTATAAACAGATGACACAACTCTTTCTGAAAGGTAACATTTTGATGCAATCAGTCTAGTTTGTTAGAAACAGGACTGCATCTCTCATATTGTAATGCCATGCTCCCAAAACAGACATCAATAAAAATGCCCTGTGTGAGGCTTGAACTCACGACCTTCAGATTATGAGACTGACGCTCTACCAACTGCGCTAACAAGGCAACTGTAGCCATAGATTTGGATTAGAAAAGGTGAGGCATTTTGGTTTAACAAATTTCCGATATCAGTAAAAATGTTTTCCTTGTATGAAACTTTGAAGGAGATTTACTTCAGCATCCCATATGGTCTAGCGGTAAGGATTCCTGGTTTTCACCCAGGCGTCCCGGGTTCGACTCTCGGTATGGGAATGGAATCTTATTGTTGTTTCTAAACAGATTCAAAAGCAGAGGAACAAAAACTAATAGTTGTAGCCAGATGTTTCCTTGTGTCTGATGTGGTTCCAATTGCAGACGTGATCCACTGCTACTAATTGTGACAAGGTTTTGGGCAACTGCTGTGCCATTATCATTGGCCTTATCACAGGTAAAATTTCCAGGTATTATGAAACTGTGAGAAATGGGCTCTCTGAGGACAAAAATCACAAAGAATAGAACAATGCATTATGCTCCCCTTTTCCATCATTGATTCCAGCTGTATGAAAAATAAAATAAAAAAATGTTACAAATGTGTCAAGTGATCTGAAAACACCTTTTCCATTAGTTATGGTCTAAAATCCTTTGGCGTTAAAACAAATTTACAGATGTTAACTCCTGTTATAAAGAGAAAATTCCTTCAATCCGGATAGGTGTTCTGGCAACTTTACAAGAAACAGAGTTTTAACTCTCAAGTTACAATGCACTGTTCTGAGGACAACAGTCATGACAAATAGAATGAAAAATGCTTTATGCTTTTTTCCCCCTAAATGGGTACATCTTGGATGAGTTATTTGACATCTTTTCTTTTATTGCTGGTCTGAAATCTTTTATAGGTCAGGTGAATTATTAAAGCTTATCTGCAATTATAAACAGATGACACAACTCTTTCTGAAAGGTAACATTTTGATGCTATCAGTCTAGTTTGTTAGAAACAGGACTGCATCTCTCATATTGCAATGCCATGCTCCCAAAATAGACATCAATAAAAATGCCCAGTGTGAGGCTTGAACTCACGACCTTCAGATTATGAGACTGACGCGCTACCAACTGCGCTAACAAGGCAACTGTAGGCTTATTTTTGGATTAGAAAAGGTGAGGCATTTTGGATTAAGAAATTTCCTATATCAGTAAAAATGTTTTCCTTGTATGAAACTTTGAAGGAGATTTATTTCAGCTTCCCATATGGTCTAGCGGTAAGGATTCCTGGTTTTCACCCAGGCGGCCCGGGTTCAACTCCTGGTATGGGAATGGAATCTTATTGTTGTTTCTAAACAGATTCAAAAGCAGAGGAACAAAAACTAATAGTTGTAGCCAGATGTTTCCTTGTGTCTGATGTGGTTCCAATTGCAGACGTGATCCACTGCTACTAATTGTGACAAGGTTTTGGGCAACTGCTGTGCCATTATCATTGTCCTTATCACAGGTAAAATTTCTAGGTATTATGAAACTGTGAGAAATGGGCTCTCTGAGGACAAAAATCACAAAGAATAGAACAATGCATTATGCTCCCCTTTTCCATCATTGATTCCAGCTGCATGAAAAATAAAATAAAAAAATGTTACAAATGTGTCAAGTGATCTGAAAACACCTTTTCCATTAGTTATGGTCTAAAATCCTTTGGCGTTAAAACAAATTTACAGATGTTAAGTCCTGTTATAAAGAGAAAATTCCTTCAATCCGGATAGGTGTTCTGGCAACTTTACAAGAAACAGAGTTTTAACTCTCAAGTTCCAATACACTGTTCTGAGGACTACAGTCATGACAAATAGAATGAAAAATGCTTTATGCTTGTTTTCCCCTAAATGGGGTACATCTTGGATGAGTTATTTGACATCTTTTCTTTTATTGCTGGTCTGAAATCTTTTATAGGTCAGGTGAATTATTAAAGCTTATCTGCAATTATAAACAGATGACACAACTCTTTCTGAAAGGTAACATTTTGATGCAATCAGTCTAGTTTGTTAGAAACAGGACTGCATCTCTCATATTGCAATGCCATGCTCCCAAAATAGACATCACTAAAAATGCCCTGTGTGAGGCTTGAACTCACGACTTTCAGATTATGAGACTGACGCGCTACCAACTGCGCTAACAAGGCAACTGTAGGCTTATTTTTGGATTAGAAAAGGTGAGGCATTTTGGATTAACAAATTTCCTATATCAGTAAAAATGTTTTCCTTGTATGAAACTTTGAAGGATATTTACTTCAGCTTCCCATATGGTCTAGCGGTAAGGATTCCTGGTTTTCAACCAGGCGGCCCGGGTTCGACTCCCGGTATGCGAATGGAATCTTATTGTTGTTTCTAAACAGATTCAAAAGCAGAGGAACAAAAACTAATAGTTGTAGCCTGATGTTTCCTTGTGTCTGATGTGGTTCCAATTGCAGACGTGATCCACTGCTACTAATTGTGATGAGGTTTTGGGCAACTGCTGTGCCATTATCATTGTCCTTATCACAGGTAAAATTTCTAGGTATTATGAAACTGTGAGAAATGGGCTCTCTGAGGACAAAAATCACAAAGAATAGAACAATGCATTATGCTCCCCTTTTCCATCATTGATTCCAGCTGCATGAAAAATAAAATAAAAAAATGTTACAAATGTGTCAAGTGATCTGAAAACACCTTTTCCATTAGTTATGGTCTAAAATCCTTTGGCGTTAAAACAAATTTACAGATGTTAAATCCTGTTATAAAGAGAAAATTCCTTCAATCCGGATAGATGTTCTGGCAACTTTACAAGAAACAGAGTTTTAACTCTCAAGTTCCAATACACTGTTCTGAGGACTACAGTCATGACAAATAGAATGAAAAATGCTTTATGCTTGTTTTCCCCTAAATGGGGTAAATCTTGGATGAGTTATTTGACATCTTTTCTTTTATTGCTGGTCTGAAATCTTTTATAGGTCAGGTGAATTATTAAAGCTTATCTGCAATTATAAACAGATGACACAACTCTTTCTGAAAGGTAACATTTTGATGCAATCAGTCTAGTTTGTTAGAAACAGGACTGCATCTCTCATATTGCAATGCCATGCTCCCAAAATAGACATCAATAAAAATGCCCTGTGTGAGGCTTGAACTCACGACCTTCAGATTATGAGACTGACGCACTACCAACTGCGCTAACAAGGCAACTGTAGGCTTGTTTTTGGATTAGAAAAGGTGAGGCATTTTGGTTTAACAAATTTCCGATATCAGTAAAAATGTTTTCCTTGTATGAAACTTTGAAGGAGATTTACTTCAGCTTCCCATATGGTCTATCGGTAAGGATTCCTGGTTTTCACCCAGGCGTCCCGGGTTCGACTCCCGGTATGGGAATGGAATCTTATTGTTGTTTCTAAACAGATTCAAAAGCAGAGGAACAAAAACTAATTGTTGTAGCCAGATGTTTCCTTGTGTCTGATGTGGTTCCAATTGCAGACGTGATCCACTGCTACTAATTGTGATGAGGTTTTGGGCAACTGCTGTGCCATTATCATTGTCCTTATCACAGGTAAAATTTCTAGGTATTATGAAACTGTGAGAAATGGGCTCTCTGAGGACAAAAATCACAAAGAATAGAACAATGCATTATGCTCCCCTTTTCCATCATTGATTCCAGCTGCATGAAAAATAAAATAAAAAAATGTTACAAATGTGTCAAGTGATCTGAAAACACCTTTTCCATTAGTTATGGTCTAAAATCCTTTGGCGTTAAAACAAATTTACAGATGTTAAGTCCTGTTATAAAGAGAAAATTCCTTCAATCCGGATAGGTGTTCTGGCAACTTTACAAGAAACAGAGTTTTAACTCTCAAGTACCAATACACTGTTCTGAGGACTACAGTCATGACAAATAGAATGAAAAATGCTTTATGCTTGTTTTCCCCTAAATAGGGTACATCTTGGATGAGTTATTTGACATCTTTTCTTTTATTGCTGGTCTGAAATCTTTTATAGGTCAGGTGAATTATTAAAGCTTATCTGCAATTATAAACAGATGACACAACTCTTTCTGAAAGGTAACATTTTGATGCAATCAGTCTAGTTTGTTAGAAACAGGACTGCATCTCTCATATTGTAATGCCATGCTCCCAAAACAGACATCAATAAAAATGCCCTGTGTGAGGCTTGAACTCACGACCTTCAGATTATGTGACTGACGCGCTACCAACTGCGCTAACAAGGCAACTGTAGCCTTAGATTTGGATTAGAAAAGGTGAGGCATTTTGGTTTAACAAATTTCCGATATCAGTAAAAATGTTTTCCTTGTATGAAACTTTGAAGGAGATTTACTTCAGCTTCCCATATGGTCTAGCGGTAAGGATTCCTGGTTTTCACCCAGGCGTCCCGGGTTCGACTCCCGGTATGGGAATGGAATCTTATTGTTGTTTCTAAACAGATTCAAAAGCAGAGGAACAAAAACTAATAGTTGTAGCCAGATGTTTCCTTGTGTCTGATGTGGTTCCAATTGCAGACGTGATCCACTGCTACTAATTGTGACAAGGTTTTGGGCAACTGCTGTGCCATTATCATTGTCCTTATCACAGGTAAAATTTCCAGGTATTATGAAACTGTGAGAAATGGGCTCTCTGAGGACAAAAATCACAAAGAATAGAACAATGCATTATGCTCCCCTTTTCCATCATTAATTCCAGCTGTATGAAAAATAAAATAAAAAAATGTTACAAATGTGTCAAGTGATCTGAAAACACCTTTTCCATTAGTTATGGTCTAAAATCCTTTGGCGTTAAAACAAATTTACAGATGTTAAATCCTGTTATAAAGAGAAAATTCCTTCAATCCGGATAGGTGTTCTGGCAACTTTACAAGAAACAGAGTTTTAACTCTCAAGTTCCAATACACTGTTCTGAGGACTACAGTCATGACAAATAGAATGAAAAATGCTTTATGCTTGTTTTCCCCTAAATGGGGTAAATCTTGGATGAGTTATTTGACATCTTTTCTTTTATTGCTGGTCTGAAATCTTTTATAGGTCAGGTGAATTATTAAAACTTATCTGCAATTATAAACAGATGACACAACTCTTTCTGAAAGGTAACATTTTGATGCAATCAGTCTAGTTTGTTAGAAACAGGACTGCATCTCTCATATTGCAATGCCATGCTCCCAAAACAGACATCAATAAAAATGCCCTGTGTGAGGCTTGAACTCACGACCTTCAGATTATGAGACTGACGCGCTACCAACTGCGCTAACAAGGCAACTGTAGGCTTATTTTTGGATTAGAAAAGGTGAGGCATTTTGGATTAAGAAATTTCCTATATCAGTAAAAATGTTTTCCTTGTATGAAACTTTGAAGGAGATTTATTTCAGCTTCCCATATGGTCTAGCGGTAAGGATTCCTGGTTTTCACCCAGGCGGCCCGGGTTCGACTCCTGGTATGGGAATGGAATCTTATTGTTGTTTCTAAACAGATTCAAAAGCAGAGGAACAAAAACTAATAGTTGTAGCCAGATGTTTCCTTGTGTCTGATGTGGTTCCAATTGCAGACGTGATCCACTGCTACTAATTGTGACAAGGTTTTGGGCAACTGCTGTGCCATTATCATTGTCCTTATCACAGGTAAAATTTCCAGGTATTATGAAACTGTGAGAAATGGGCTCTCTGAGGACAAAAATCACAAAGAATATAACAATGCATTATGCTCCCCTTTTCCATCATTGATTCCAGCTGCATGAAAAATAAAATAAAAAAATGTTACAAATGTGTCAAGTGATCTGAAAACACCTTTTCCATTAGTTATGGTCTAAAATCCTTTGGCGTTAAAACAAATTTACAGATGTTAAGTCCTGTTATAAAGAGAAAATTCCTTCAATCCGGATATGTGTTCTGGCAACTTTACAAGAAACAGAGTTTTAACTCTCAAGTTCCAATACACTGTTCTGAGGACTACAGTCATGACAAATAGAATGAAAAATGCTTTATGCTTGTTTTCCCCTAAATGGGGTACATATTGGATGAGTTATTTGACATCTTTTCTTTTATTGCTGGTCTGAAATCTTTTATAGGTCAGGTGAATTATTAAAGCTTATCTGCAATTATAAACAGATGACACAACTCTTTCTGAAAGGTAACATTTTGATGCTATCAGTCTAGTTTGTTAGAAACAGGACTGCATCTCTCATATTGCAATGCCATGCTCCCAAAATAGACATCAATAAAAATGCCCTGTGTGAGGCTTGAACTCACGACCTTCAGATTATGAGACTGACGCGCTACCAACTGCGCTAACAAGGCAACTGTAGGCTTATTTTTGGATTAGAAAAGGTGAGGCATTTTGGATTAAGAAATTTCCTATATCAGTAAAAATGTTTTCCTTGTATGAAACTTTGAAGGAGATTTATTTCAGCTTCCCATATGGTCTAGCGGTAAGGATTCCTGGTTTTCACCCAGGCGGCCCGGGTTCAACTCCTGGTATGGGAATGGAATCTTATTGTTGTTTCTAAACAGATTCAAAAGCAGAGGAACAAAAACTAATAGTTGTAGCCAGATGTTTCCTTGTGTCTGATGTGGTTCCAATTGCAGACGTGATCCACTGCTACTAATTGTGACAAGGTTTTGGGCAACTGCTGTGCCATTATCATTGTCCTTATCACAGGTAAAATTTCCAGGTATTATGAAACTGTGAGAAATGGGCTCTCTGAGGACAAAAATCACAAAGAATAGAACAATGCATTATGCTCCCCTTTTCCATCATTAATTCCAGCTGTATGAAAAATAAAATAAAAAAATGTTACAAATGTGTCAAGTGATCTGAAAACACCTTTTCCATTAGTTATGGTCTAAAATCCTTTGGCGTTAAAACAAATTTACAGATGTTAAATCCTGTTATAAAGAGAAAATTCCTTCAATCCGGATAGGTGTTCTGGCAACTTTACAAGAAACAGAGTTTTAACTCTCAAGTTCCAATACACTGTTCTGAGGACTACAGTCATGACAAATAGAATGAAAAATGCTTTATGCTTGTTTTCCCCTAAATGGGGTAAATCTTGGATGAGTTATTTGACATCTTTTCTTTTATTGCTGGTCTGAAATCTTTTATAGGTCAGGTGAATTATTAAAACTTATCTGCAATTATAAACAGATGACACAACTCTTTCTGAAAGGTAACATTTTGATGAAATCAGTCTAGTTTGTTAGAAACAGGACTGCATCTCTCATATTGCAATGCCATGCTCCCAAAACAGACATCAATAAAAATGCCCTGTGTGAGGCTTGAACTCACGACCTTCAGATTATGAGACTGACGCGCTACCAACTGCGCTAACAAGGCAACTGTAGGCTTATTTTTGGATTAGAAAAGGTGAGGCATTTTGGATTAAGAAATTTCCTATATCAGTAAAAATGTTTTCCTTGTATGAAACTTTGAAGGAGATTTATTTCAGCTTCCCATATGGTCTAGCGGTAAGGATTCCTGGTTTTCACCCAGGCGGCCCGGGTTCGACTCCTGGTATGGGAATGGAATCTTATTGTTGTTTCTAAACAGATTCAAAAGCAGAGGAACAAAAACTAATAGTTGTAGCCAGATGTTTCCTTGTGTCTGATGTGGTTCCAATTGCAGACGTGATCCACTGCTACTAATTGTGACAAGGTTTTGGGCAACTGCTGTGCCATTATCATTGTCCTTATCACAGGTAAAATTTCTAGGTATTATGAAACTGTGAGAAATGGGCTCTCTGAGGACAAAAATCACAAAGAATATAACAATGCATTATGCTCCCCTTTTCCATCATTGATTCCAGCTGCATGAAAAATAAAATAAAAAAATGTTACAAATGTGTCAAGTGATCTGAAAACACCTTTTCCATTAGTTATGGTCTAAAATCCTTTGGCGTTAAAACAAATTTACAGATGTTAAGTCCTGTTATAAAGAGAAAATTCCTTCAATCCGGATATGTGTTCTGGCAACTTTACAAGAAACAGAGTTTTAACTCTCAAGTTCCAATACACTGTTCTGAGGACTACAGTCATGACAAATAGAATGAAAAATGCTTTATGCTTGTTTTCCCCTAAATGGGGTACATATTGGATGAGTTATTTGACATCTTTTCTTTTATTGCTGGTCTGAAATCTTTTATAGGTCAGGTGAATTATTAAAGCTTATCTGCAATTATAAACAGATGACACAACTCTTTCTGAAAGGTAACATTTTGATGCTATCAGTCTAGTTTGTTAGAAACAGGACTGCATCTCTCATATTGCAATGCCATGCTCCCAAAATAGACATCAATAAAAATGCCCTGTGTGAGGCTTGAACTCACGACCTTCAGATTATGAGACTGACGCGCTACCAACTGCGCTAACAAGGCAACTGTAGGCTTATTTTTGGATTAGAAAAGGTGAGGCATTTTGGATTAAGAAATTTCCTATATCAGTAAAAATGTTTTCCTTGTATGAAACTTTGAAGGAGATTTATTTCAGCTTCCCATATGGTCTAGCGGTAAGGATTCCTGGTTTTCACCCAGGCGGCCCGGGTTCAACTCCTGGTATGGGAATGGAATCTTATTGTTGTTTCTAAACAGATTCAAAAGCAGAGGAACAAAAACTAATAGTTGTAGCCAGATGTTTCCTTGTGTCTGATGTGGTTCCAATTGCAGACGTGATCCACTGCTACTAATTGTGACAAGGTTTTGGGCAACTGCTGTGCCATTATCATTGTCCTTATCACAGGTAAAATTTCTAGGTATTATGAAACTGTGAGAAATGGGCTCTCTGAGGACAAAAATCACAAAGAATAGAACAATGCATTATGCTCCCCTTTTCCATCATTGATTCCAGCTGCATGAAAAATAAAATAAAAAAATGTTACAAATGTGTCAAGTGATCTGAAAACACCTTTTCCATTAGTTATGGTCTAAAATCCTTTGGCGTTAAAACAAATTTACAGATGTTAAGTCCTGTTATAAAGAGAAAATTCCTTCAATCCGGATATGTGTTCTGGCAACTTTACAAGAAACAGAGTTTTAACTCTCAAGTTCCAATACACTGTTCTGAGGACTACAGTCATGACAAATAGAATGAAAAATGCTTTATGCTTGTTTTCCCCTAAATGGGGTACATCTTGGATGAGTTATTTGACATCTTTTCTTTTATTGCTGGTCTGAAATCTTTTATAGGTCAGGTGAATTATTAAAGCTTATCTGCAATTATAAACAGATGACACAACTCTTTCTGAAAGGTAACATTTTGATGCAATCAGTCTAGTTTGTTAGAAACAGGACTGCATCTCTCATATTGCAATGCCATGCTCCCAAAATAGACATCACTAAAAATGCCCTGTGTGAGGCTTGAACTCACGACTTTCAGATTATGAGACTGACGCGCTACCAACTGCGCTAACAAGGCAACTGTAGGCTTATTTTTGGATTAGAAAAGGTGAGGCATTTTGGATTAACAAATTTCCTATATCAGTAAAAATGTTTTCCTTGTATGAAACTTTGAAGGAGATTTACTTCAGCTTCCCATATGGTCTAGCGGTAAGGATTCCTGGTTTTCAACCAGGCGGCCCGGGTTCGACTCCCGGTATGCGAATGGAATCTTATTGTTGTTTCTAAACAGATTCAAAAGCAGAGGAACAAAAACTAATTGTTGTAGCCAGATGTTTCCTTGTGTCTGATGTGGTTCCAATTGCAGACGTGATCCACTGCTACTAATTGTGATGAGGTTTTGGGCAACTGCTGTGCCATTATCATTGTCCTTATCACAGGTAAAATTTCTAGGTATTATGAAACTGTGAGAAATGGGCTCTCTGAGGACAAAAATCACAAAGAATAGAACAATGCATTATGCTCCCCTTTTCCATCATTGATTCCAGCTGCATGAAAAATAAAATAAAAAAATGTTACAAATGTGTCAAGTGATCTGAAAACACCTTTTCCATTAGTTATGGTCTAAAATCCTTTGGCGTTAAAACAAATTTACAGATGTTAAGTCCTGTTATAAAGAGAAAATTCCTTCAATCCGGATAGGTGTTCTGGCAACTTTACAAGAAACAGAGTTTTAACTCTCAAGTACCAATACACTGTTCTGAGGACTACAGTCATGACAAATAGAATGAAAAATGCTTTATGCTTGTTTTCCCCTAAATGGGGTACATCTTGGATGAGTTATTTGACATCTTTTCTTTTATTGCTGGTCTGAAATCTTTTATAGGTCAGGTGAATTATTAAAGCTTATCTGCAATTATAAACAGATGACACAACTCTTTCTGAAAGGTAACATTTTGATGCAATCAGTCTAGTTTGTTAGAAACAGGACTGCATCTCTCATATTGTAATGCCATGCTCCCAAAACAGACATCAATAAAAATGCCCTGTGTGAGGCTTGAACTCACGACCTTCAGATTATGTGACTGACGCGCTACCAACTGCGCTAACAAGGCAACTGTAGCTTTAGATTTGGATTAGAAAAGGTGAGGCATTTTGGTTTAACAAATTTCCGATATCAGTAAAAATGTTTTCCTTGTATGAAACTTTGAAGGAGATTTACTTCAGCTTACCATATGGTCTAGCGGTAAGGATTCCTGGTTTTCACCCAGGCGTCCCGGGTTCGACTCCCGGTATGGGAATGGAATCTTATTGTTGTTTCTAAACAGATTCAAAAGCAGAGGAACAAAAACTAATAGTTGTAGCCAGATGTTTCCTTGTGTCTGATGTGGTTCCAATTGCAGACGTGATCCACTGCTACTAATTGTGACAAGGTTTTGGGCAACTGCTGTGCCATTATCATTGTCCTTATCACAGGTAAAATTTCCAGGTATTATGAAACTGTGAGAAATGGGCTCTCTGAGGACAAAAATCACAAAGAATAGAACAATGCATTATGCTCCCCTTTTCCATCATTAATTCCAGCTGTATGAAAAATAAAATAAAAAAATGTTACAAATGTGTCAAGTGATCTGAAAACACCTTTTCCATTAGTTATGGTCTAAAATCCTTTGGCGTTAAAACAAATTTACAGATGTTAAATCCTGTTATAAAGAGAAAATTCCTTCAATCCGGATAGGTGTTCTGGCAACTTTACAAGAAACAGAGTTTTAACTCTCAAGTTCCAATACACTGTTCTGAGGACTACAGTCATGACAAATAGAATGAAAAATGCTTTATGCTTGTTTTCCCCTAAATGGGGTAAATCTTGGATGAGTTATTTGACATCTTTTCTTTTATTGCTGGTCTGAAATCTTTTATAGGTCAGGTGAATTATTAAAGCTTATCTGCAATTATAAACAGATGACACAACTCTTTCTGAAAGGTAACATTTTGATGCAATCAGTCTAGTTTGTTAGAAACAGGACTGCATCTCTCATATTGCAATGCCATGCTCCCAAAACAGACATCAATAAAAATGCCCTGTGTGAGGCTTGAACTCACGACCTTCAGATTATGAGACTGACGCGCTACCAACTGCGCTAACAAGGCAACTGTAGGCTTATTTTTGGATTAGAAAAGGTGAGGCATTTTGGATTAAGAAATTTCCTATATCAGTAAAAATGTTTTCCTTGTATGAAACTTTGAAGGAGATTTATTTCAGCTTCCCATATGGTCTAGCGGTAAGGATTCCTGGTTTTCACCCAGGCGGCCCGGGTTCGACTCCTGGTATGAGAATGGAATCTTATTGTTGTTTCTAAACAGATTCAAAAGCAGAGGAACAAAAACTAATAGTTGTAGCCAGATGTTTCCTTGTGTCTGATGTGGTTCCAATTGCAGACGTGATCCACTGCTACTAATTGTGACAAGGTTTTGGGCAACTGCTGTGCCATTATCATTGGCCTTATCACAGGTAAAATTTCCAGGTATTATGAAACTGTGAGAAATGGGCTCTCTGAGGACAAAAATCACAAAGAATAGAACAATGCATTATGCTCCCCTTTTCCATCATTGATTCCAGCTGTATGAAAAATAAAATAAAAAAATGTTACAAACGTGTCAAGTGATCTGAAAACACCTTTTCCATTAGTTATGGTCTAAAATCCTTTGGCGTTAAAACAAATTTACAGATGTTAACTCCTGTTATAAAGAGAAAATTCCTTCAATCCGGATAGGTGTTCTGGCAACTTTACAAGAAACAGAGTTTTAACTCTCAAGTTACAATGCACTGTTCTGAGGACAACAGTCATGACAAATAGAATGAAAAATGCTTTATGCTTTTTTTCCCCTAAATGGGTACATCTTGGATGAGTTATTTGACATCTTTTCTTTTATTGCTGGTCTGAAATCTTTTATAGGTCAGGTGAATTATTAAAGCTTATCTGCAATTATAAACAGATGACACAACTCTTTCTGAAAGGTAACATTTTGATGCTATCAGTCTAGTTTGTTAGAAACAGGACTGCATCTCTCATATTGCAATGCCATGCTCCCAAAATAGACATCAATAAAAATGCCCTGTGTGAGGCTTGAACTCACGACCTTCAGATTATGAGACTGACGCGCTACCAACTGCGCTAACAAGGGAACTGTAGGCTTATTTTTGGATTAGAAAAGGTGAGGCATTTTGGATTAAGAAATTTCCTATATCAGTAAAAATGTTTTCCTTGTATGAAACTTTGAAGGAGATTTATTTCAGCTTCCCATATGGTCTAGCGGTAAGGATTCCTGGTTTTCACCCAGGCGGCCCGGGTTCGACTCCCGGTATGGGAATGGAATCTTATTGTTGTTTCTAAACAGATTCAAAAGCAGAGGAACAAAAACTAATTGTTGTAGCCAGATGTTTCCTTGTGTCTGATGTGGTTCCAATTGCAGACGTGATCCACTGCTACTAATTGTGATGAGGTTTTGGGCAACTGCTGTGCCATTATCATTGTCCTTATCACAGGTAAAATTTCTAGGTATTATGAAACTGTGAGAAATGGGCTCTCTGAGGACAAAAATCACAAAGAATAGAACAATGCATTATGCTCCCCTTTTCCATCATTGATTCCAGCTGCATGAAAAATAAAATAAAAAAATGTTACAAATGTGTCAAGTGATCTGAAAACACCTTTTCCATTAGTTATGGTCTAAAATCCTTTGGCGTTAAAACAAATTTACAGATGTTAAATCCTGTTATAAAGAGAAAATTCCTTCAATCCGGATAGGTGTTCTGGCAACTTTACAAGAAACAGAGTTTTAACTCTCAAGTTCCAATACACTGTTCTGAGGACTACAGTCATGACAAATAGAATGAAAAATGCTTTATGCTTGTTTTCCCCTAAATGGGGTACATCTTGGATGAGTTATTTGACATCTTTTCTTTTATTGCTGGTCTGAAATCTTTTATAGGTCAGGTGAATTATTAAAGCTTATCTGCAATTATAAACAGATGACACAACTCTTTCTGAAAGGTAACATTTTGATGCAATCAGTCTAGTTTGTTAGAAACAGGACTGCATCTCTCATATTGTAATGCCATGCTCCCAAAACAGACATCAATAAAAATGCCCTGTGTGAGGCTTGAACTCACGACCTTCAGATTATGTGACTGACGCGCTACCAACTGCGCTAACAAGGCAACTGTAGCTTTAGGTTTGGATTAGAAAAGGTGAGGCATTTTGGTTTAACAAATTTCCGATATCAGTAAAAATGTTTTCCTTGTATGAAACTTTGAAGGAGATTTACTTCAGCTTCCCATATGGTCTAGCGGTAAGGATTCCTGGTTTTCACCCAGGCGTCCCGGGTTCGACTCCCGGTATGGGAATGGAATCTTATTGTTGTTTCTAAACAGATTCAAAAGCAGAGGAACAAAAACTAATAGTTGTAGCCAGATGTTTCCTTGTGTCTGATGTGGTTCCAATTGCAGACGTGATCCACTGCTACTAATTGTGACAAGGTTTTGGGCAACTGCTGTGCCATTATCATTGGCCTTATCACAGGTAAAATTTCCAGGTATTATGAAACTGTGAGAAATGGGCTCTCTGAGGACAAAAATCACAAAGAATAGAACAATGCATTATGCTCCCCTTTTCCATCATTGATTCCAGCTGTATGAAAAATAAAATAAAAAAATGTTACAAATGTGTCAAGTGATCTGAAAACACCTTTTCCATTAGTTATGGTCTAAAATCCTTTGGCGTTAAAACAAATTTACAGATGTTAAATCCTGTTATAAAGAGAAAATTCCTTCAATCCGGATAGGTGTTCTGGCAACTTTACAAGAAACAGAGTTTTAACTCTCAAGTTCCAATACACTGTTCTGAGGACTACAGTCATGACAAATAGAATGAAAAATGCTTTATGCTTGTTTTCCCCTAAATGGGGTAAATCTTGGATGAGTTATTTGACATCTTTTCTTTTATTGCTGGTCTGAAATCTTTTATAGGTCAGGTGAATTATTAAAGCTTATCTGCAATTATAAACAGATGACACAACTCTTTCTGAAAGGTAACATTTTGATGCAATCAGTCTAGTTTGTTAGAAACAGGACTGCATCTCTCATATTGCAATGCCATGCTCCCAAAATAGACATCAATAAAAATGCCCTGTGTGAGGCTTGAACTCACGACCTTCAGATTATGAGACTGACGTGCTACCAACTGCGCTAACAAGGCAACTGTAGCCTTAGATTTGGATTAGAAAAGGTGAGGCATTTTGGTTTAACAAATTTCCGATATCAGTAAAAATGTTTTCCTTGTATGAAACTTTGAAGGAGATTTATTTCAGCTTTCCATATGGTCTAGCGGTAAGGATTCCTGGTTTTCACCCAGGCGGCCAGGGTTCGACTCCCGGTATGGGAATGGAATCTTATTGTTGATTCAAAAGCAGAGGAACAAAAACTAATAGTTGTAGCCAGATGTTTCCTTGTGTCTGATGTGGTTCCAATTGCAGACGTGATCCACTGCTACTAATTGTGACAAGGTTTTGGGCAACTGCTGTGCCATTATCATTGGCCTTATCACAGGTAAAATTTCCAGGTATTATGAAACTGTGAGAAATGGGCTCTCTGAGGACAAAAATCACAAAGAATAGAACAATGCATTATGCTCCCCTTTTCCATCATTGATTCCAGCTATATGAAAAATAAAATAAAAAAATGTTACAAATGTGTCAAGTGATCTGAAAACACCTTTTCCATTAGTTATGGTCTAAAATCCTTTGGCGTTAAAACAAATTTACAGATGTTAACTCCTGTTATAAAGAGAAAATTCCTTCAATCCGGATAGGTGTTCTGGCAACTTTACAAGAAACAGAGTTTTAACTCTCAAGTTACAATGCACTGTTCTGAGGACAACAGTCATGACAAATAGAATGAAAAATGCTTTATGCTTTTTTTCCCCTAAATGGGTACATCTTGGATGAGTTATTTGACATCTTTTCTTTTATTGCTGGTCTGAAATCTTTTATAGGTCAGGTGAATTATTAAAGCTTATCTGCAATTATAAACAGATGACACAACTCTTTCTGAAAGGTAACATTTTGAAGCTATCAGTCTAGTTTGTTAGAAACAGGACTGCATCTCTCATATTGCAATGCCATGCTCCCAAAATAGACATCAATAAAAATGCCCTGTGTGAGGCTTGAACTCACGACATTCAGATTATGAGACTGACGCGCTACCAACTGCGCTAACAAGGCAACTGTAGGCTTAATTTTGGATTAGAAAAGGTGAGGCATTTTGGATTAACAAATTTCCTATATCAGTAAAAATGTTTTCCTTGTATGAAACTTTGAAGGAGATTTATTTCAGCTTCCCATATGGTCTAGCGGTAAGGATTCCTGGTTTTCACCCAGGCGGCCCGGGTTCGACTCCCGGTATGGGAATGGAATCTTATTGTTGTTTCTAAACAGATTCAAAAGCAGAGGAACAAAAACTAATTGTTGTAGCCTGATGTTTCCTTGTGTCTGATGTGGTTCCAATTGCAGACGTGATCCACTGCTACTAATTGTGATGAGGTTTTGGGCAACTGCTGTGCCATTATCATTGTCCTTATCACAGGTAAAATTTCTAGGTATTATGAAACTGTGAGAAATGGGCTCTCTGAGGACAAAAATCACAAAGAATAGAACAATGCATTATGCTCCCCTTTTCCATCATTGATTCCAGCTGCATGAAAAATAAAATAAAAAAATGTTACAAATGTGTCAAGTGATCTGAAAACACCTTTTCCATTAGTTATGGTCTAAAATCCTTTGGCATTAAAACAAATTTACAGATGTTAAATCCTGTTATAAAGAGAAAATTCCTTCAATCCGGATAGGTGTTCTGGCAACTTTACAAGAAACAGAGTTTTAACTCTCAAGTTCCAATACACTGTTCTGAGGACTACAGTCATGACAAATAGAATGAAAAATGCTTTATGCTTGTTTTCCCCTAAATGGGGTACATCTTGGATGAGTTATTTGACATCTTTTCTTTTATTGCTGGTCTGAAATCTTTTATAGGTCAGGTGAATTATTAAAGCTTATCTGCAATTATAAACAGATGACACAACTCTTTCTGAAAGGTAACATTTTGATGCAATCAGTCTAGTTTGTTAGAAACAGGACTGCATCTCTCATATTGTAATGCCATGCTCCCAAAACAGACATCAATAAAAATGCCCTGTGTGAGGCTTGAACTCACGACCTTCAGATTATGTGACTGACGCGCTACCAACTGCGCTAACAAGGCAACTGTAGCCTTAGATTTGGATTAGAAAAGGTGAGGCATTTTGGTTTAACAAATTTCCGATATCAGTAAAAATGTTTTCCTTGTATGAAACTTTGAAGGAGATTTACTTCAGCTTCCCATATGGTCTAGCGGTAAGGATTCCTGGTTTTCACCCAGGCGTCCCGGGTTCGACTCCCGGTATGGGAATGGAATCTTATTGTTGTTTCTAAACAGATTCAAAAGCAGAGGAACAAAAACTAATAGTTGTAGCCAGATGTTTCCTTGTGTCTGATGTGGTTCCAATTGCAGACGTGATCCACTGCTACTAATTGTGACAAGGTTTTGGGCAACTGCTGTGCCATTATCATTGGCCTTATCACAGGTAAAATTTCCAGGTATTATGAAACTGTGAGAAATGGGCTCTCTGAGGACAAAAATCACAAAGAATAGAACAATGCATTATGCTCCCCTTTTCCATCATTGATTCCAGCTGTATGAAAAATAAAATAAAAAAATGTTACAAATGTGTCAAGTGATCTGAAAACACCTTTTCCATTAGTTATGGTCTAAAATCCTTTGGCGTTAAAACAAATTTACAGATGTTAAATCCTGTTATAAAGAGAAAATTCCTTCAATCCGGATAGGTGTTCTGGCAACTTTACAAGAAACAGAGTTTTAACTCTCAAGTTCCAATACACTGTTCTGAGGACTACAGTCATGACAAATAGAATGAAAAATGCTTTATGCTTGTTTTCCCCTAAATGGGGTAAATCTTGGATGAGTTATTTGACATCTTTTCTTTTATTGCTGGTCTGAAATCTTTTATAGGTCAGGTGAATTATTAAAGCTTATCTGCAATTATAAACAGATGACACAACTCTTTCTGAAAGGTAACATTTTGATGCAATCAGTCTAGTTTGTTAGAAACAGGACTGCATCTCTCATATTGCAATGCCATGCTCCCAAAATAGACATCAATAAAAATGCCCTGTGTGAGGCTTGAACTCACGACCTTCAGATTATGAGACTGACGTGCTACCAACTGCGCTAACAAGGCAACTGTAGCCTTAGATTTGGATTAGAAAAGGTGAGGCATTTTGGTTTAACAAATTTCCGATATCAGTAAAAATGTTTTCCTTGTATGAAACTTTGAAGGAGATTTATTTCAGCTTTCCATATGGTCTAGCGGTAAGGATTCCTGGTTTTCACCCAGGCGGCCCGGGTTCGACTCCCGGTATGGGAATGGAATCTTATTGTTGTTTCTAAACAGATTCAAAAGCAGAGGAACAAAAACTAATAGTTGTAGCCAGATGTTTCCTTGTGTCTGATGTGGTTCCAATTGCAGATGTGATCCACTGCTACTAATTGTGATGAGGTTTTGGGCAACTGCTGTGCCATTATCATTGTCCTTATCACAGGTAAAATTTCTAGGTATTATGAAACTGTGAGAAATGGGCTCTCTGAGGACAAAAATCACAAAGAATAGAACAATGCATTATGCTCCCCTTTTCCATCATTGATTCCAGCTGCATGAAAAATAAAATAAAAAAATGTTACAAATGTGTCAAGTGATCTGAAAACACCTTTTCCATTAGTTATGGTCTAAAATCCTTTGGCGTTAAAACAAATTTACAGATGTTAAGTCCTGTTATAAAGAGAAAATTCCTTCAATCCGGATAGGTGTTCTGGCAACTTTACAAGAAACAGAGTTTTAACTCTCAAGTTCCAATACACTGTTCTGAGGACTACAGTCATGACAAATAGAATGAAAAATGCTTTATGCTTGTTTTCCCCTAAATGGGGTAGATCTTGGATGAGCTATTTGACATCTTTTCTTTTATTGCTGGTCTGAAATCTTTTATAGGTCAGGTGAATTATTAAAGCTTATCTGCAATTATAAACAGATGACACAACTCTTTCTGAAAGGTAACATTTTGATGCAATCAGTCTAGTTTGTTAGAAACAGGACTGCATCTCTCATATTGCAATGCCATGCTCCCAAAATAGACATCAATAAAAATGCCCTGTGTGAGGCTTGAACTCACGACTTTCAGATTATGAGACTGACGCGCTACCAACTGCGCTAACAAGGCAACTGTAGGCTGATTTTTGGATTAGAAAAGGTGAGGCATTTTGGATTAACAAATTTCCTATATCAGTAAAAATGTTTTCCTTGTATGAAACTTTGAAGGAGATTTACTTCAGCTTCCCATATGGTCTAGCGGTAAGGATTCCTGGTTTTCACCCAGGCGTCCCGGGTTCGACTCCCGGTATGGGAATGGAATCTTATTGTTGATTCAAAAGCAGAGGAACAAAAACTAATAGTTGTAGCCAGATGTTTCCTTGTGTCTGATGTGGTTCCAATTGCAGACGTGATACACTGCTACTAATTGTGACAAGGTTTTGGGCAACTGCTGTGCCATTATCATTGGCCTTATCACAGGTAAAATTTCCAGGTATTATGAAACTGTGAGAAATGGGCTCTCTGAGGACAAAAATCACAAAGAATAGAACAATGCATTATGCTCCCCTTTTCCATCATTGATTCCAGCTGTATGAAAAATAAAATAAAAAAATGTTACAAATGTGTCAAGTGATCTGAAAACACCTTTTCCATTAGTTATGGTCTAAAATCCTTTGGCGTTAAAACAAATTTACAGATGTTAAATCCTGTTATAAAGAGAAAATTCCTTCAATCCGGATAGGTGTTCTGGCAACTTTACAAGAAACAGAGTTTTAACTCTCAAGTTCCAATACACTGTTCTGAGGACTACAGTCATGACAAATAGAATGAAAAATGCTTTATGCTTGTTTTCCCCTAAATGGGGTAAATCTTGGATGAGTTATTTGACATCTTTTCTTTTATTGCTGGTCTGAAATCTTTTATAGGTCAGGTGAATTATTAAAGCTTATCTGCAATTATAAACAGATGACACAACTCTTTCTGAAAGGTAACATTTTGATGCAATCAGTCTAGTTTGTTAGAAACAGGACTGCATCTCTCATATTGCAATGCCATGCTCCCAAAATAGACATCAATAAAAATGCCCTGTGTGAGGCTTGAACTCACGACCTTCAGATTATGAGACTGACGTGCTACCAACTGCGCTAACAAGGCAACTGTAGCCTTAGATTTGGATTAGAAAAGGTGAGGCATTTTGGATTAACAAATTTCCTATATCAGTAAAAATGTTTTCCTTGTATGAAACTTTGAAGGAGTTTTATTTCAGCTTCCCATATGGTCTAGCGGTAAGGATTCCTGGTTTTTACCCAGGTGGCCCGGGTTCGACTCCCGGTATGGGAATGGAATCTTATTGTTGTTTCTAAACAGATTCAAAAGCAGAGGAACAAAAACTAAAAGTTGTAGCCAGATGTTTCCTTGTGTCTGATGTGGTTCCAATTGCAGACGTGATCCACTGCTACTAATTGTGACAAGGTTTTGGGCAACTGCTGTGCCATTATCATTGGCCTTATCAAAGGTAAAATTTCCAGGTATTATGAAACTGTGAGAAATGGGCTCTCTGAGGACAAAAATCACAAAGAATAGAACAATGCATTTTGCTCCCCTTTTCCATCATTGATTCCAGCTGTATGAAAAATAAAATAAAAAAATGTTACAAATGTGTCAAGTGATCTGAAAACACCTTTTCCATTAGTTATGGTCTAAAATCCTTTGGTGTTAAAACAAATTTACAGATGTTAACTCCTGTTATAAAGAGAAAATTCCTTCAATCCGGATAGGTGTTCTGGCAACTTTACAAGAAACAGAGTTTTAACTCTCAAGTTACAATGCACTGTTCTGAGGACAACAGTCATGACAAATAGAATGAAAAATGCTTTTTGCTTTTTTTCCCCTAAATGGGTACATCTTGGATGAGTTATTTGACATCTTTTCTTTTATTGCTGGTCTGAAATCTTTTATAGGTCAGGTGAATTATTAAAGCTTATCTGCAATTATAAACAGATGACACAACTCTTTCTGAAAGGTAACATTTTGATGCAATCAGTCTAGTTTGTTAGAAACAGGACTACATCTCTCATATTGTAATGCCATGCTCCCAAAATAGACATCAATAAAAATGCCCTGTGTGAGGCTTGAACTCACAACTTTCAGATTATGAGACTGACGCGCTACCAACTGCGCTAACAAGGCAACTGTAGGCTTGTTTTTGGATTAGAAAAGGTGAGGCATTTTGGATTAAGAAATTTCCTATATCAGTAAAAATGTTTTCCTTGTATGAAACTTTGAAGGAGATTTATTTCAGCTTCCCATATGGTCTAGCGGTAAGGATTCCTGGTTTTCACCCAGGCGGCCCGGGTTCGACTCCAGGTATGGGAATGGAATCTTATTGTTGTTTCTAAACAGATTCAAAAGCAGAGGAACAAAAACTAATTGTTGTAGCCAGATGTTTCCTTGTGTCTGATGTGGTTCCAATTGCAGACGTGATCCACTGCTACTAATTGTGATGAGGTTTTGGGCAACTGCTGTGCCATTATCATTGGCCTTATCACAGGTAAAATTTCTAGGTATTATGAAACTGTGAGAAATGGGCTCTCTGAGGACAAAAATCACAAAGAATAGAACAATGCATTATGCTCCCCTTTTCCATCATTGATTCCAGCTGCATGAAAAATAAAATAAAAAATGTTACAAATGTGTCAAGTGATCTGAAAACACCTTTTCCATTAGTTATGGTCTAAAATCCTTTGGCGTTAAAACAAATTTACAGATGTTAAGTCCTGTTATAAAGAGAAAATTCCTTCAATCCGGATAGGTGTTCTGGCAAATTTACAAGAAACAGAGTTTTAACTCTCAAGTTCCAATACACTGTTCTGAGGACTACAGTCATGACAAATAGAATGAAAAATGCTTTATGCTTGTTTTCCCCTAAATGGGGTACATCTTGGATGAGTTATTTGACATCTTTTCTTTTATTGCTGGTCTGAAATCTTTTATAGGTCAGGTGAATTATTAAAGCTTATCTGCAATTATAAACAGATGACACAACTCTTTCTGAAAGGTAACATTTTGATGCAATCAGTCTAGTTTGTTAGAAACAGGACTGCATCTCTCATATTGTAATGCCATGCTCCCAAAACAGACATCAATAAAAATGCCCTGTGTGAGGCTTGAACTCACGACCTTCAGATTATGTGACTGACGCGCTACCAACTGCGCTAACAAGGCAACTGTAGCCTTAGATTTGGATTAGAAAAGGTGAGGCATTTTGGTTTAACAAATTTCCGATATCAGTAAAAATGTTTTCCTTGTATGAAACTTTGAAGGAGATTTACTTCAGCTTCCCATATGGTCTAGCGGTAAGGATTCCTGGTTTTCACCCAGGCGTCCCGGGTTCGACTCCCGGTATGGGAATGGAATCTTATTGTTGTTTCTAAACAGATTCAAAAGCAGAGGAACAAAAACTAATAGTTGTAGCCAGATGTTTCCTTGTGTCTGATGTGGTTCCAATTGCAGACGTGATCCACTGCTACTAATTGTGACAAGGTTTTGGGCAACTGCTGTGCCATTATCATTGGCCTTATCACAGGTAAAATTTCCAGGTATTATGAAACTGTGAGAAATGGGCTCTCTGAGGACAAAAATCACAAAGAATAGAACAATGCATTATGCTCCCCTTTTCCATCATTGATTCCAGCTGTATGAAAAATAAAATAAAAAAATGTTACAAATGTGTCAAGTGATCTGAAAACACCTTTTCCATTAGTTATGGTCTAAAATCCTTTGGCGTTAAAACAAATTTACAGATGTTAAATCCTGTTATAAAGAGAAAATTCCTTCAATCCGGATAGGTGTTCTGGCAACTTTACAAGAAACAGAGTTTTAACTCTCAAGTTCCAATACACTGTTCTGAGGACTACAGTCATGACAAATAGAATGAAAAATGCTTTATGCTTGTTTTCCCCTAAATGGGGTAAATCTTGGATGAGTTATTTGACATCTTTTCTTTTATTGCTGGTCTGAAATCTTTTATAGGTCAGGTGACTTATTAAAGCTTATCTGCAATTATAAACAGATGACACAACTCTTTCTGAAAGGTAACATTTTGATGCAATCAGTCTAGTTTGTTAGAAACAGGACTGCATCTCTCATATTGCAATGCCATGCTCCCAAAATAGACATCAATAAAAATGCCCTGTGTGAGGCTTGAACTCACGACCTTCAGATTATGAGACTGACGTGCTACCAACTGCGCTAACAAGGCAACTGTAGCCTTAGATTTGGATTAGAAAAGGTGAGGCATTTTGGTTTAACAAATTTCCGATATCAGTAAAAATGTTTTCCTTGTATGAAACTTTGAAGGAGATTTATTTCAGCTTTCCATATGGTCTAGCGGTAAGGATTCCTGGTTTTCACCCAGGCGGCCAGGGTTCGACTCCCGGTATGGGAATGGAATCTTATTGTTGTTTCTAAACAGATTCAAAAGCAGAGGAACAAAAACTAATAGTTGTAGCCAGATGTTTCCTTGTGTCTGATGTGGTTCCAATTGCAGATGTGATCCACTGCTACTAATTGTGATGAGGTTTTGGGCAACTGCTGTGCCATTATCATTGTCCTTATCACAGGTAAAATTTCTAGGTATTATGAAACTGTGAGAAATGGGCTCTCTGAGGACAAAAATCACAAAGAATAGAACAATGCATTATGCTCCCCTTTTCCATCATTGATTCCAGCTGCATGAAAAATAAAATAAAAAAATGTTACAAATGTGTCAAGTGATCTGAAAACACCTTTTCCATTAGTTATGGTCTAAAATCCTTTGGCGTTAAAACAAATTTACAGATGTTAAGTCCTGTTATAAAGAGAAAATTCCTTCAATCCGGATAGGTGTTCTGGCAACTTTACAAGAAACAGAGTTTTAACTCTCAAGTTCCAATACACTGTTCTGAGGACTACAGTCATGACAAATAGAATGAAAAATGCTTTATGCTTGTTTTCCCCTAAATGGGGTAGATCTTGGATGAGCTATTTGACATCTTTTCTTTTATTGCTGGTCTGAAATCTTTTATAGGTCAGGTGAATTATTAAAGCTTATCTGCAATTATAAACAGATGACACAACTCTTTCTGAAAGGTAACATTTTGATGCAATCAGTCTAGTTTGTTAGAAACAGGACTGCATCTCTCATATTGCAATGCCATGCTCCCAAAATAGACATCAATAAAAATGCCCTGTGTGAGGCTTGAACTCACGACTTTCAGATTATGAGACTGACGCGCTACCAACTGCGCTAACAAGGCAACTGTAGGCTGATTTTTGGATTAGAAAAGGTGAGGCATTTTGGATTAACAAATTTCCTATATCAGTAAAAATGTTTTCCTTGTATGAAACTTTGAAGGAGATTTACTTCAGCTTCCCATATGGTCTAGCGGTAAGGATTCCTGGTTTTCACCCAGGCGTCCCGGGTTCGACTCCCGGTATGGGAATGGAATCTTATTGTTGATTCAAAAGCAGAGGAACAAAAACTAATAGTTGTAGCCAGATGTTTCCTTGTGTCTGATGTGGTTCCAATTGCAGACGTGATACACTGCTACTAATTGTGACAAGGTTTTGGGCAACTGCTGTGCCATTATCATTGGCCTTATCACAGGTAAAATTTCCAGGTATTATGAAACTGTGAGAAATGGGCTCTCTGAGGACAAAAATCACAAAGAATAGAACAATGCATTATGCTCCCCTTTTCCATCATTGATTCCAGCTGTATGAAAAATAAAATAAAAAAATGTTACAAATGTGTCAAGTGATCTGAAAACACCTTTTCCATTAGTTATGGTCTAAAATCCTTTGGCGTTAAAACAAATTTACAGATGTTAAATCCTGTTATAAAGAGAAAATTCCTTCAATCCGGATAGGTGTTCTGGCAACTTTACAAGAAACAGAGTTTTAACTCTCAAGTTCCAATACACTGTTCTGAGGACTACAGTCATGACAAATAGAATGAAAAATGCTTTATGCTTGTTTTCCCCTAAATGGGGTAAATCTTGGATGAGTTATTTGACATCTTTTCTTTTATTGCTGGTCTGAAATCTTTTATAGGTCAGGTGAATTATTAAAGCTTATCTGCAATTATAAACAGATGACACAACTCTTTCTGAAAGGTAACATTTTGATGCAATCAGTCTAGTTTGTTAGAAACAGGACTGCATCTCTCATATTGCAATGCCATGCTCCCAAAATAGACATCAATAAAAATGCCCTGTGTGAGGCTTGAACTCACAACTTTCAGATTATGAGACTGACGCGCTACCAACTGCGCTAACAAGGCAACTGTAGGCTTATTTTTGGATTAGAAAAGGTGAGGCATTTTGGATTAACAAATTTCCTATATCAGTAAAAATGTTTTCCTTGTATGAAACTTTGAAGGAGATTTATTTCAGCTTCCCATATGGTCTAGCGGTAAGGATTCCTGGTTTTCACCCAGGCGTCCCGGGTTCGACTCCCGGTATGGGAATGGAATCTTATTGTTGTTTCTAAACAGATTCAAAAGCAGAGGAACAAAAACTAATAGTTGTAGCCAGATGTTTCCTTGTGTCTGATGTGGTTCCAATTGCAGACGTGATCCACTGCTACTAATTGTGACAAGGTTTTGGGCAACTGCTGTGCCATTATCATTGGCCTTATCACAGGTAAAATTTCCAGGTATTATGAAACTGTGATAAATGGGCTCTCTGAGGACAAAAATCACAAAGAATAGAACAATGCATTATGCTCCCCTTTTCCATCATTGATTCCAGCTGTATGAAAAATAAAATAAAAAAATGTTACAAATGTGTCAAGTGATCTGAAAACACCTTTTCCATTAGTTATGGTCTAAAATCCTTTGGTGTTAAAACAAATTTACAGATGTTAACTCCTGTTATAAAGAGAAAATTCCTTCAATCCGGATAGGTGTTCTGGCAACTTTACAAGAAACAGAGTTTTAACTCTCAAGTGACAATGCACTGTTCTGAGGACAACAGTCATGACAAATAGAATGAAAAATGCTTTTTGCTTTTTTTCCCCTAAATGGGTACATCTTGGATGAGTTATTTGACATCTTTTCTTTTATTGCTGGTCTGAAATCTTTTATAGGTCAGGTGAATTATTAAAGCTTATCTGCAATTATAAACAGATGACACAACTCTTTCTGAAAGGTAACATTTTGATGCAATCAGTCTAGTTTGTTAGAAACAGGACTACATCTCTCATATTGTAATGCCATGCTCCCAAAATAGACATCAATAAAAATGCCCTGTGTGAGGCTTGAACTCACAACTTTCAGATTATGAGACTGACGCGCTACCAACTGCGCTAACAAGGCAACTGTAGGCTTGTTTTTGGATTAGAAAAGGTGAGGCATTTTGGATTAAGAAATTTCCTATATCAGTAAAAATGTTTTCCTTGTATGAAACTTTGAAGGAGATTTATTTCAGCTTCCCATATGGTCTAGCGGTAAGGATTCCTGGTTTTCACCCAGGCGGCCCGGGTTCGACTCCCGGTATGGGAATGGAATCTTATTGTTGTTTCTAAACAGATTCAAAAGCAGAGGAACAAAAACTAATTGTTGTAGCCAGATGTTTCCTTGTGTCTGATGTGGTTCCAATTGCAGACGTGATCCACTGCTACTAATTGTGATGAGGTTTTGGGCAACTGCTGTGCCATTATCATTGGCCTTATCACAGGTAAAATTTCTAGGTATTATGAAACTGTGAGAAATGGGCTCTCTGAGGACAAAAATCACAAAGAATAGAACAATGCATTATGCTCCCCTTTTCCATCATTGATTCCAGCTGCATGAAAAATAAAATAAAAAATGTTACAAATGTGTCAAGTGATCTGAAAACACCTTTTCCATTAGTTATGGTCTAAAATCCTTTGGCGTTAAAACAAATTTACAGATGTTAAGTCCTGTTATAAAGAGAAAATTCCTTCAATCCGGATAGGTGTTCTGGCAAATTTACAAGAAACAGAGTTTTAACTCTCAAGTTCCAATACACTGTTCTGAGGACTACAGTCATGACAAATAGAATGAAAAATGCTTTATGCTTGTTTTCCCCTAAATGGGGTACATCTTGGATGAGTTATTTGACATCTTTTCTTTTATTGCTGGTCTGAAATCTTTTATAGGTCAGGTGAATTATTAAAGCTTATCTGCAATTATAAACAGATGACACAACTCTTTCTGAAAGGTAACATTTTGATGCAATCAGTCTAGTTTGTTAGAAACAGGACTACATCTCTCATATTGTAATGCCATGCTCCCAAAACAGACATCAATAAAAATGCCCTGTGTGAGGCTTGAACTCACGACCTTCAGATTATGAGACTGACGCACTACCAACTGCGCTAACAAGGCAACTGTAGGCTTATTTTTGGATTAGAAAAGGTGAGGCATTTTGGTTTAACAAATTTCCGATATCAGTAAAAATGTTTTCCTTGTATGAAACTTTGAAGGAGATTTATTTCAACTTCCCATATGGTCTAGCGGTAAGGATTCCTGGTTTTCACCCAGGCGGCCCGGGTTCGACTCCCGGTATGGGAATGGAATTTTATTGTTGTTTCTAAACAGATTCAAAAGCAGAGGAACAAAAACTAATAGTTGTAGCCAGATGTTTCCTTGTGTCTGATGTGGTTCCAATTGCAGACGAGATCCACTGCTACTAATTGTGACAAGGTTTTGGGCAACTGCTGTGCCATTATCATTGGCCTTATCACAGGTAAAATTTCTAGGTATTATGAAACTGTGAGAAATGGGCTCTCTGAGGACAAAAATCACAAAGAATAGAACAATGCATTATGCTCCCCTTTTCCATCATTGATTCCAGCTGCATGAAAAATAAAATAAAAAAATGTTACAAATGTGTCAAGTGATCTGAAAACACCTTTTCCATTAGTTATGGTCTAAAATCCTTTGGCGTTAAAACAAATTTACAGATGTTAAGTCCTGTTATAAAGAGAAAATTCCTTCAATCCGGATAGGTGTTCTGGCAACTTTACAAGAAACAGAGTTTTAACTCTCAAGTTCCAATACACTGTTCTGAGTAGAGATGAGCGCCTGAAATTTTTCGGGTTTTGTGTTTTGGTTTTGGGTTCGGTTCCGCGGCCGTGTTTTGGGTTCGAACGCGTTTTGGCAAAACCTCACCGAATTATTTTTGTCGGATTCGGGTGTGTTTTGGATTCGGGTGTTTTTTTCCAAAAACACTAAAAAACAGCTTAAATCATAGAATTTGGGGGTCATTTTGATCCCAAAGTATTATTAACCTCAAAAACCATAATTTACACTCATTTTCAGTCTATTCTGAATACCTCACACCTCACAATATTATTTTAAGTCCTAAAATTTGCACCGAGGTCGCTGTGTGAGTAAGATAAGCGACCCTAGTGGCCGACACAAACACCGGGCCCATCTAGGAGTGGCACTGCAGTGTCACGCAGGATGTCCCTTCCAAAAAACCCTCCCCAAACAGCACATGACGCAAAGAAAAAAAGAGGCGCAATGAGGTAGCTGTGTGAGTAAGATTAGCGACCCTAGTGGCCGACACAAACACCGGGCCCATCTAGGAGTGGCACTGCAGTGTCACGCAGGATGGCCCTTCCAAAAAACCCTCCCCAAACAGCACATGACGCAAAGAAAAAAAGAGGCGCAATGAGGTAGCTGACTGTGTGAGTAAGATTAGCGACCCTAGTGGCCGACACAAACACCGGGCACATCTAGGAGTGGCACTGCAGTGTCACGCAGGATGTCCCTTCCAAAAAACCCTCCCCAAACAGCACATGACGCAAAGAAAAAAAGAGGCGCAATGAGGTAGCTGTGTGAGTAAGATTAGCGACCCTAGTGGCCGACACAAACACCGGGCACATCTAGGAGTGGCACTGCAGTGTCACGCAGGATGTCCCTTCCAAAAAACCCTCCCCAAACAGCACACGACGCAAAGAAAAAAAGAGGCGCAATGAGGTAGCTGTGTGAGTAAGATTAGCGACCCTAGTGGCCGACACAAACACCGGGCCCATCTAGGAGTGGCACTGCAGTGTCACGCAGGATGTCCCTTCCAAAAAACCCTCCCCAATCAGCACATGATGCAAAGAAAAAGAAAAGAAAAAAGAGGTGCAAGATGGAATTATCCTTGGGCCCTCCCACCCACCCTTATGTTGTATAAACAAAACAGGACATGCACACTTTAACCAACCCATCATTTCAGTGACAGGGTCTGCCACACGACTGTGACTGATATGACGGGTTGGTTTGGACCCCCCCCAAAAAAGAAGCAATTAATCTCTCCTTGCACAAACTGGCTCTACAGAGGCAAGATGTCCACCTCATCTTCACCCTCCGATATATCACCGTGTACATCCCCCTCCTCACAGATTATCAATTCGTCCCCACTGGAATCCACCATCTCAGCTCCCTGTGTACTTTGTGGAGGCAATTGCTGCTGGTCAATGTCTCCGCGGAGGAATTGATTATAATTCATTTTAATGAACATCATCTTCTCCACATTTTCTGGATGTAACCTCGTACGCCGATTGCTGACAAGGTGAGCGGCGGCACTAAACACTCTTTCGGAGTACACACTTGTGGGAGGGCAACTTAGGTAGAATAAAGCCAGTTTGTGCAAGGGCCTCCAAATTGCCTCTTTTTCCTGCCAGTATAAGTACGGACTGTGTGACGTGCCTACTTGGATGCGGTCACTCATATAATCCTCCACCATTCTATCAATGTTGAGAGAATCATATGCAGTGACAGTAGACAACATGTCCGTAATCGTTGTCAGGTCCTTCAGTCCGGACCAGATGTCAGCATCAGCAGTCGCTCCAGACTGCCCTGCATCACCGCCAGCGGGTGGGCTCGGAATTCTGAGCCTTTTCCTCGCACCCCCAGTTGCGGGAGAATGTGAAGGAGGAGATGTTGACAGGTCGCGTTCCGCTTGACTTGACAATTTTGTCACCAGCAGGTCTTTCAACCCCAGCAGACCTGTGTCTGCCGGAAAGAGAGATCCAAGGTAGGCTTTAAATCTAGGATCGAGCACGGTGGCCAAAATGTAGTGCTCTGATTTCAACAGATTGACCACCCGTGAATCCTTGTTAAGCGAATTAAGGGCTGCATCCACAAGTCCCACATGCCTAGCGGAATCGCTCCGTGTTAGCTCCTTCTTCAATGCCTCCAGCTTCTTCTGCAAAAGCCTGATGAGGGGAATGACCTGACTCAGGCTGGCAGTGTCTGAACTGACTTCACGTGTGGCAAGTTCAAAGGGCATCAGAACCTTGCACAACGTTGAAATCATTCTCCACTGCACTTGAGACAGGTGCATTCCATCTCCTATATCGTGCTCAATTGTATAGGCTTGAATGGCCTTTTGCTGCTCCTCCAACCTCTGAAGCATATAGAGGGTTGAATTCCACCTCGTTACCACTTCTTGCTTCAGATGATGGCAGGGCAGGTTCAGTAGTTTTTGGTGGTGCTCCAGTCTTCTGTACGTGGTGCCTGTACGCCGAAAGTGTCCCGCAATTTTTCTGGCCACCGACAGCATCTCTTGCACGCCCCTGTCGTTTTTTAAAAAATTCTGCACCACCAAATTCAAGGTATGTGCAAAACATGGGACGTGCTGGAATTTGCCCATATTTAATGCACACACAATATTGCTGGCGTTGTCCGATGCCACAAATCCACAGGAGAGTCCAATTGGGGTAAGCCATTCCGCGATGATCTTCCTCAGTTGCCGTAAGAGGTTTTCAGCTGTGTGCGTATTCTGGAAAGCGGTGATACAAAGCGTAGCCTGCCTAGGAAAGAGTTGGCGTTTGCGAGATGCTGCTACTGGTGCCGCCGCTGCTGTTCTTGCGGCGGGAGTCCATACATCTACCCAGTGGGCTGTCACAGTCATATAGTCCTGACCCTGCCCTGCTCCACTTGTCCACATGTCCGTGGTTAAGTGGACATTGGGTACAACTGCATTTTTTAGGACACTGGTGAGTCTTTTTCTGACGTCCGTGTACATTCTCGGTATCGCCTGCCTAGAGAAGTGGAACCTAGATGGTATTTGGTAACGGGGGCACACTGCCTCAATAAATTGTCTAGTTCCCTGTGAACTAACGGCGGATACCGGACGCACGTCTAACACCAACATAGTTGTCAAGGACTCAGTTATCCGCTTTGCAGTAGGATGACTGCTGTGATATTTCATCTTCCTCGCAAAGGACTGTTGAACAGTCAATTGCTTACTGGAAGTAGTACAAGTGGGCTTACGACTTCCCCTCTGGGATGACCATCGACTCCCAGCGGCAACAACAGCAGCGCCAGCAGCAGTAGGCGTTACACGCAAGGATGCATCGGAGGAATCCCAGGCAGGAGAGGACTCGTCAGACTTGCCAGTGACATGGCCTGCAGGACTATTGGCATTCCTGGGGAAGGAGGAAATTGACACTGAGGGAGTTGGTGGGGTGGTTTGCGTGAGCTTGGTTACAAGAGGAAGGGATTTACTGGTCAGTGGACTGCTTCCGCTGTCACCCAAAGTTTTTGAACTTGTCACTGACTTATTATGAATGCGCTGCAGGTGACGTATAAGGGAGGATGTTCCGAGGTGGTTAACGTCCTTACCCCTACTTATTACAGCTTGACAAAGGGAACACACGGCTTGACACCTGTTGTCCGCATTTCTGGTGAAATACCTCCACACCGAAGAGCTGATTTTTTTGGTATTTTCACCTGGCATGTCAACGGCCATATTCCTCCCACGGACAACAGGTGTCTCCCCGGGTGCCTGACTTAAACAAACCACCTCACCATCAGAATCCTCCTGGTCAATTTCCTCCCCAGCGCCAGCAACACCCATATCCTCCTCATCCTGGTGTACTTCAACACTGACATCTTCAATCTGACTATCAGGAACTGGACTGCGGGTGCTCCTTCCAGCACTTGCAGGGGGCATGCAAATAGTGGAAGGCGCATGCTCTTCACGTCCAGTGTTGGGAAGGTCAGGCATCGCAAACGACACAATTGGACTCTCCTTGTGGATTTGGGATTTCAAAGAACGCACAGTTCTTTGCGGTGCTTTTGCCAGCTTGAGTCTTTTCAGTTTTCTAGCGAGAGGCTGAGTGCTTCCATCCTCATGTGAAGCTGAACCACTAGCCATGAACATAGGCCAGGGCCTCAGCCGTTCCTTGCCACTCCGTGTGGTAAATGGCATATTGGCAAGTTTACGCTTCTCCTCCGACAATTTTATTTTAGGTTTTGGAGTCCTTTTTTTTCTGATATTTGGTGTTTTGGATTTGACATGCTCTGTACTATGACATTGGGCATCGGCCTTGGCAGACGACGTTGCTGGCATTTCATCGTCTCGGCCATGACTAGTGGCAGCAGCTTCAGCACGAGGTGGAAGTGGATCTTGATCTTTCCCTAATTTTGGAACCTCAACTTTTTTGTTCTCCATATTTTATAGGCAGAACTAAAAGGCACCTCAGGTAAACAATGGAGATGGATGGATTGGATACTAGTATACAATTTTGGACGGACTGCCACGGTTAGGTGGTATAAAAAAACCACGGTTAGGTGGTATATAATACAATTATGGATGGACGGACTGCCTGCCGAGTGCCGACACAGAGGTAGCCACAGCCGTGAACTACCGCACTGTACACTGGTTGATAAAGAGATAGTAGTATACTCGTAACAACTAGTATGACGACGGTATAAAGAATGAAAAAAAAAACACGGTTAGGTGGTATATATTATAATACAATTATGGTTGGACGGACTGCCTGCCGAGTGCCGACACAGAGGTAGCCACAGCCGTGAACTACCGCACTGTACACTGGTTGATAAAGAGATAGTAGTATACTCGTAACAACTAGTATGACGACGGTATAAAGAATGAAAAAAAAAACACGGTTAGGTGGTATATATTATAATACAATTATGGATGGACGGACTGCCTGCCGAGTGCCGACACAGAGGTAGCCACAGCCGTGAACTACCGCACTGTACACTGGTTGATAAAGAGATAGTAGTATACTCGTAACAACTAGTATGACGACGGTATAAAGAATGAAAAAAAAACCACGGTTAGGTGGTATATATTATAATACAATTATGGTTGGACGGACTGCCTGCCGAGTGCCGACACAGAGGTAGCCACAGCCGTGAACTACCGCACTGTACACTGGTTGATAAAGAGATAGTAGTATACTCGTAACAACTAGTATGACGACGGTATAAAGAATGAAAAAAAAACCACGGTTAGGTGGTATATAATACAATTATGGTTGGACGGACTGCCTGCCGAGTGCCGACACAGAGGTAGCCACAGCCGTGAACTACCGCACTGTACACTGGTTGATAAAGAGATAGTAGTATACTCGTAACAACTAGTATGACGACGGTATAAAGAATGAAAAAAAAACCACGGTTAGGTGGTATATATTATAATACAATTATGGTTGGACGGACTGCCTGCCGAGTGCCGACACAGAGGTAGCCACAGCCGTGAACTACCGCACTGTACACTGGTTGATAAAGAGATAGTAGTATACTCGTAACAACTAGTATGACGACGGTATAAAGAATGAAAAAAAAACCACGGTTAGGTGGTATATATTATAATACAATTATGGATGGACGGACTGCCTGCCGAGTGCCGACACAGAGGTAGCCACAGCCGTGAACTACCGCACTGTACACTGGTTGATAAAGAGATAGTAGTATACTCGTAACAACTAGTATGACGACGGTATAAAGAATGAAAAAAAAAACACGGTTAGGTGGTATATAATACAATTATGGTTGGACGGACTGCCTGCCGAGTGCCGACACAGAGGTAGCCACAGCCGTGAACTACCGCACTGTACACTGGTTGATAAAGAGATAGTAGTATACTCGTAACAACAACTAGTATGACGACGGTATAAAGAATGGAAAAAAAACCACGGTTAGGTGGTATATATTATAATACAATTATGGATGGACGGACTGCCTGCCGAGTGCCGACACAGAGGTAGCCACAGCCGTGAACTACCGCACTGTACTGTGTCTGCTGCTAATATAGACTGGTTGATAAAGAGATAGTATACAATACTACTAATATACTGGTGGTCAGGCACTGGTCACCACTAGTCACACTGGCAGTGGCACTCCTGCAGCAAAAGTGTGCACTGTTTAATTTTAATATAATATTATTTATCATGTACTCCTGGCTCCTGCTATAACAACCTGCAGTGCTCCCCAGTCTCCCCCACAATTATAAGCTTTATATACAATACATTGATGTGCAGCACACTGGGCTGAGCAGTGCACACAGACTGAGTCACTGTGTGACTGTGTATCGTTTTTTTCAGGCAGAGAACGGATATATTAAATAAAACAAACAACTGCACTGTATCTGGTGGTCACTGGTCACTGTGGTCGTCAGTCACTAAACTCTGTCTGCACTCTCTTCTAATCTACAGTATCACAGCAATCTCTCTCTCTCTCTCTCTTCTAAATCTAATCTAAATGGAGAGGACGCCAGCCACGTCCTCTCCCTATCAATCTCAATGCACGTGTGAAAATGGCGGCGACGCGCGGCTCCTTATATAGAATCCGAGTCTCGCGAGAATCCGACAGCGTCATGATGACGTTCGGGCGCGCTCGGGTTAACCGAGCAAGGCGGGAAGATCCGAGTCGCTCGGACCCGTGAAAAAAAAAGTGAAGTTCGTGCGGGTTCGGATTCAAAGAAACCGAACCCGCTCATCTCTAGTTCTGAGGACTACAGTCATGACAAATAGAATGAAAAATGCTTTATGCTTGTTTTCCCCTAAATGGGGTACATCTTGGATGAGTTATTTGACATCTTTTCTTTTATTGCTGGTCTGAAATCTTTTATAGGTCAGGTGAATTATTAAAGCTTATCTGCAATTATAAACAGATGACACAACTCTTTCTGAAAGGTAACATTTTGATGCAATCAGTCTAGTTTGTTAGAAACAGGACTGCATCTCTCATATTGCAATGCCATGCTCCCAAAATAGACATCAATAAAAAAGCCCTGTGTGAGGCTTGAACTCACGACCTTCAGATTATGAGACTGACGTGCTACCAACTGCGCTAACAAGGCAACTGTAGGCTTATTTTTGGATTAGAAAAGGTGAGGCATTTTGGATTAACAAATTTCCTATATCAGTAAAAATGTTTTCCTTGTATGAAACTTTGAAGGAGATTTACTTCAGCTTCCCATATGGTCTAGCGGTAAGGATTCCTGGTTTTCACCCAGGCGGCCCGGCTTCGACTCCCGGTATGGGAATGGAATTTTATTGTTGTTTCTAAACAGATTCAAAAGCAGAGGAACAAAAACTAATAGTTGTAGCCAGATGTTTCCTTGTGTCTGATGTGGTTCCAATTGCAGACGAGATCCACTGCTACTAATTGTGACAAGGTTTTGGGCAACTGCTGTGCCATTATCATTGGCCTTATCACAGGTAAAATTTCTAGGTATTATGAAACTGTGAGAAATGGGCTCTCTGAGGACAAAAATCACAAAGAATAGAACAATGCATTATGCTCCCCTTTTCCATCATTGATTCCAGCTGCATGAAAAATAAAATAAAAAAATTTTACAAATGTGTCAAGTGATCTGAAAACACCTTTTCCATTAGTTATGGTCTAAAATCCTTTGGCGTTAAAACAAATTTACAGATGTTAAATCCTGTTATAAAGAGAAAATTCCTTCAATCCGGATAGGTGTTCTGGCAACTTTACAAGAAACAGAGTTTTAACTCTCAAGTTCCAATACACTGTTCTGAGGACTACAGTCATGACAAATAGAATAAAAAAATGCTTTATGCTTGTTTTCCCCTAAATGGGGTACATCTTGGATGAGTTATTTGACATCTTTTCTTTTATTGCTGGTCTGAAATCTTTTATAGGTCAGGTGAATTATTAAAGCTTATCTGCAATTATAAACAGATGACACAACTCTTTCTGAAAGGTAACATTTTGATGCAATCAGTCTAGTTTGTTAGAAACAGGACTGCATCTCTCATATTGCAATGCCATGCTCCCAAAATAGACATCAATAAAAATGCCCTGTGTGAGGCTTGAACTCACGACCTTCAGATTATGAGACTGACGTACTACCAACTGCGCTAACAAGGCAATTGTAGCCTTAGATTTGGATTAGAAAAGGTGAGGCATTTTGGTTTAACAAATTTCCGATATCAGTAAAAATGTTTTCCTTGTATGAAACTTTGAAGGAGATTTTTTTCAGCTTTCCATATGGTCTAGCGGTAAGGATTCCTGGTTTTCACCCAGGCGGCCAGGGTTCGACTCCCGGTATGGGAATGGAATCTTATTGTTGTTTCTAAACAGATTCAAAAGCAGAGGAACAAAAACTAATAGTTGTAGCCAGATGTTTCCTTGTGTCTGATGTGGTTCCAATTGCAGACGTGATCCACTGCTACTAATTGTGATGAGGTTTTGGGCAACTGCTGTGCCAAAATCATTGGCCTTATTACAGGTAAAATTTCCAGGTATTATGAAACTGTGAGAAATGGGCTCTCTGAGGACAAAAATCACAAAGAATAGAACAATGCATTATGCTCCCCTTTTCCATCATTGATTCCAGCTGCATGAAAAATAAAATAAAAAAATGTTACAAATGTGTCAAGTGATCTGAAAACACCTTTTCCATTAGTTATGGTCTAAAATCCTTTGGCGTTAAAACAAATTTACAGATGTTAACTCCTGTTATAAAGAGAAAATTCCTTCAATCCGGATAGGTGTTCTGGCAACTTTACAAGAAACAGAGTTTTAACTCTCAAGTTACAATGCACTGTTCTGAGGACAACAGTCATGACAAATAGAATGAAAAATGCTTTATGCTTTTTTTCCCCTAAATGGGTACATCTTGGATGAGTTATTTGACATCTTTTCTTTTATTGCTGGTCTGAAATCTTTTATAGGTCAGGTGAATTATTAAAGCTTATCTGCAATTATAAACAGATGACACAACTCTTTCTGAAAGGTAACATTTTGAAGCTATCAGTCTAGTTTGTTAGAAACAGGACTGCATCTCTCATATTGCAATGCCATGCTCCCAAAATAGACATCAATAAAAATGCCCTGTGTGAGGCTTGAACTCACGACCTTCAGATTATGAGACTGACGCGCTACCAACTGCGCTAACAAGGCAACTGTAGGCTTAATTTTGGATTAGAAAAGGTGAGGCATTTTGGATTAACAAATTTCCTATATCAGTAAAAATGTTTTCCTTGTATGAAACTTTGAAGGAGTTTTATTTCAGCTTCCCATATGGTCTAGCGGTAAGGATTCCTGGTTTTCACCCAGGCGGCCCGGGTTCGACTCCCGGTATGGGAATTGAATCTTATTGTTGTTTCTAAACAGATTCAAAAGCAGAGGAACAAAAACTAATAGTTGTAGCCAGATGTTTCCATGTGTCTGATGTGGTTCCAATTGCAGACGTGATCCACTGCTACTAATTGTGACAAGGTTTTGGGCAACTGCTGTGCCATTATCATTGGCCTTATCACAGGTAAAATTTCCAGGTATTATGAAACTGTGAGAAATGGGCTCTCTGAGGACAAAAATCACAAAGAATAGAACAATGCATTATGCTCCCCTTTTCCATCATTGATTCCAGCTGCATGAAAAATAAAATAAAAAAATGTTACAAATGTGTCAAGTGATCTGAAAACACCTTTTCCATTAGTTATGGTCTAAAATCCTTTGGCATTAAAACAAATTTACAGATGTTAAGTCCTGTTATAAAGAGAAAATTCCTTCAATCCGGATAGGTGTTCTGGCAACTTTACAAGAAACAGAGTTTTAACTCTCAAGTTACAATGCACTGTTCTGAGGACAACAGTCATGACAAATAGAATGAAAAATGCTTTATGCTTTTTTTTTCACTAAATGGGTACATCTTGGATGAGTTATTTGACATCTTTTCTTTTATTGCTGGTCTGAAATCTTTTATAGGTCAGGTGAATTATTAAAGCTTATCTGCAATTATAAACAGATGACACAACTCTTTCTGAAAGGTAACATTTTGAAGCTATCAGTCTAGTTTGTTAGAAACAGGACTGCATCTCTCATATTGCAATGCCATGCTCCCAAAATAGACATCAATAAAAATGCCTTGTGTGAGGCTTGAACTCACGACCTTCAGATTATGAGACTGACGCGCTACGAACTGCGCTAACAAGGCAACTGTATGCTTAATTTTGGATTAGAAAAGGTGAGGCATTTTGGATTAACAAATTTCCTATATCAGTAAAAATGTTTTCCTTGTATGAAACTTTGAAGGAGTTTTATTTCAGCTTCCCATATGGTCTAGCGGTAAGGATTCCTGGTTTTCACCCAGGTGGCCCGGGTTCGACTCCCGGTATGGGAATGGAATCTTATTGTTGTTTCTAAAAAGATTCAAAAGCAGAGGAACAAAAACTAAAAGTTGTAGCCAGATGTTTCCTTGTGTCTGATGTGGTTCCAATTGCAGACGTGATCCACTGCTACTAATTGTGACAAGGTTTTGGGCAACTGCTGTGCCATTATCATTGGCCTTATCAAAGGTAAAATTTCCAGGTATTATGAAACTGTGAGAAATGGGCTCTCTGAGGACAAAAATCACAAAGAATAGAACAATGCATTATGCTCCCCTTTTCCATCATTGATTCCAGCTGCATGAAAAATAAAATAAAAAAATGTTACAAATGTGTCAAGTGATCTGAAAACACCTTTTCCATTAGTTATGGTCTAAAATCCTTTGGCATTAAAACAAATTTACAGATGTTAAGTCCTGTTATAAAGAGAAAATTCCTTCAATCCGGATAGGTGTTCTGGCAACTTTACAAGAAACAGAGTTTTAACTCTCAAGTTACAATGCACTGTTCTGAGGACAACAGTCATGACAAATAGAATGAAAAATGCTTTATGCTTTTTTCCCCCTAAATGGGTACATCTTGGATGAGTTATTTGACATCTTTTCTTTTATTGCTGGTCTGAAATCTTTTATAGGTCAGGTGAATTATTAAAGCTTATCTGCAATTATAAACAGATGACACAACTCTTTCTGAAAGGTAACATTTTAATGCAATCAGTCTAGTTTGTTAGAAACAGGACTGCATCTCTCATATTGCAATGCCATGCTCCCAAAATAGACATCAATAAAAATGCCCTGTGTGAGGCTTGAACTCACGACTTTCAGATTATGAGACTGACGCGCTACCAACTGCGCTAACAAGGCAACTGTAGGCTTATTTTTGGATTAGAAAAGGTGAGGCATTTTGGATTAACAAATTTCCTATATCAGTAAAAATGTTTTCCTTGTATGAAACTTTGAAGGAGATTTACTTCAGCTTCCCATATGGTCTAGCGGTAAGGATTCCTGGTTTTCACCCAGGCGGCCTGGGTTCGACTTCCGGTATGGGAATGGAATCTTATTGTTGTTTCTAAACAGATTCAAAAGCAGAGGAACAAAAACTAATTGTTGTAGCCAGATGTTTCCTTGTGTCTGATGTGGTTCCAATTGCAGACGTGATCCACTGCTACTAATTGTGATGAGGTTTTGGGCAACCGCTGTGCCATTATCATTGGCCTTATCACAGGTAAAATTTCTAGGTATTATGAAACTGTGAGAAATGGGCTATCTGAGGACAAAAATCACAAAGAATAGAACAATGCATTATGCTCCCCTTTTCCATCATTGATTCCAGCTGCATGAAAAATAAAATAAAAAAATGTTACAAATGTGTCAAGTGATCTGAAAACACCTTTTCCATTAGTTATGGTCTAAAATCCTTTGGCGTTAAAACAAATTTACAGATGTTAACTCCTGTTATAAAGAGAAAATTCCTTCAATCCGGATAGGTGTTCTGGCAACTTTACAAGAAACAAAGTTTTAACTCTCAAGTTACAATGCACTGTTCTGAGGACAACAGTCATGACAAATAGAATGAAACATGCTTTATGCTTTTTTTCCCCTAAATGGGTACATCTTGGATGAGTTATTTGACATCTTTTCTTTTATTGCTGGTCTGAAATCTTTTATAGGTCAGGTGAATTATTAAAGCTTATCTGCAATTATAAACAGATGACACAACTCTTTCTGAAAGGTAGCATTTTGATGCTATCAGTCTAGTTTGTTAGAAACAGGACTGCATCTCTCATATTGCAATGCCATGCTCCCAAAATAGACATCAATAAAAATGCCCTGTGTGAGGCTTGAGCTCACGACCTTCAGATTATGAGACTGACGCGCTACCAACTGCGCTAACAAGGCAACTGTAGGCTTATATTTAGATTAGAAAAGGTGAGGCATTTTGGATTAACAAATTTCCTATATCAGTAAAACTGTTTTCCTTGTATGAAACTTTGAAGGAGATTTACTTCAGCTTCCCATATGGTCTAGCGGTAAGGATTCCTGGTTTTCACCCAGGCGTCCCGGGTTCGACTCCCGGTATGGGAATGAAATCTTATTGTTGTTTCTAAACAGATTCAAAAGCAGAGGAACAAAAACGAATAGTTGTAGCCAGATGTTTCCTTGTGTCTGATGTGGTTCCAATTGCAGACGTGATCCACTGCTACTAATTGTGACAAGGTTTTGGGCAACTGCTGTGCCATTATCATTGGCCTTATCACAGGTAAAATTTCCAGGTATTATGAAACTGTGAGAAATGGGCTCTCTGAGGACAAAAATCACAAAGAATAGAACAATGCATTATGCTCCCCTTTTCCATCATTGATTCCAGCTGTATGAAAAATAAAATAAAAAAATGTTACAAATGTGTCAAGTGATCTGAAAACACCTTTTCCATTAGTTATGGTCTAAAATCCTTTGGCGTTAAAACAAATTTACAGATGTTAACTCCTGTTATAAAGAGAAAATTCCTTCAATCCGGATAGGTGTTCTGGCAACTTTACAAGAAACAGAGTTTTAACTCTCAAGTTACAATGCACTGTTCTGAGGACAACAGTCATGACAAATAGAATGAAAAATGCTTTATGCTTTTTTTCCCCTAAATGGGTACATCTTGGATGAGTTATTTGACATCTTTTCTTTTATTGCTGGTCTGAAATCTTTTATAGGTCAGGTGAATTATTAAAGCTTATCTGCAATTATAAACAGATGACACAACTCTTTCTGAAAGGTAACATTTTGATGCTATCAGTCTAGTTTGTTAGAAACAGGACTGCATCTCTCATATTGCAATGCCATGCTCCCAAAATAGACATCAATAAAAATGCTCTGTGTGAGGCTTGAACTCACGACCTTCAGGTTATGAGACTGACGCGCTACCAACTGCGCTAACAAGGCAACTGTAGGCTTATTTTTGGATTAGAAAAGGTGAGGCATTTTGGATTAACAAATTTCCTATATCAGTAAAAATGTTTTCCTTGTATGAAACTTTGAAGGAGATTTATTTCAGCTTCCCATATGGTCTAGCGGTAAGGATTCCTGGTTTTCACCCAGGCGGCCTGGGTTCGACTCCCGGTATGGGAATGGAATCTTATTGTTGTTTCTAAACAGATTCAAAAGCAGAGGAACAAAAACTAATTGTTGTAGCCAGATGTTTCCTTGTGTCTGATGTGGTTCCAATTGCAGACGTGATCCACTGCTACTAATTGTGATGAGGTTTTGGGCAACCGCTGTGCCATTATCATTGGCCTTATCACAGGTAAAATTTCTAGGTATTATGAAACTGTGAGAAATGGGCTATCTGAGGACAAAAATCACAAAGAATAGAACAATGCATTATGCTCCCCTTTTCCATCATTGATTCCAGCTGCATGAAAAATAAAATAAAAAAATGTTACAAATGTGTCAAGTGATCTGAAAACACCTTTTCCATTAGTTATGGTCTAAAATCCTTTGGCGTTAAAACAAATTTACAGATGTTAACTCCTGTTATAAAGAGAAAATTCCTTCAATCCGGATAGGTGTTCTGGCAACTTTACAAGAAACAAAGTTTTAACTCTCAAGTTACAATGCACTGTTCTGAGGACAACAGTCATGACAAATAGAATGAAACATGCTTTATGCTTTTTTTTACCTAAATGGGTACATCTTGGATGAGTTATTTGACATCTTTTCTTTTATTGCTGGTCTGAAATCTTTTATAGGTCAGGTGAATTATTAAAGCTTATCTGCAATTATAAACAGATGACACAACTCTTTCTGAAAGGTAGCATTTTGATGCTATCAGTCTAGTTTGTTAGAAACAGGACTGCATCTCTCATATTGCAATGCCATGCTCCCAAAATAGACATCAATAAAAATGCCCTGTGTGAGGCTTGAACTCACGACCTTCAGATTATGAGACTGACGCGCTACCAACTGCGCTAACAAGGCAACTGTAGGCTTATATTTAGATTAGAAAAGGTGAGGCATTTTGGATTAACAAATTTCCTATATCAGTAAAACTGTTTTCCTTGTATGAAACTTTGAAGGAGATTTACTTCAGCTTCCCATATGGTCTAGCGGTAAGGATTCCTGGTTTTCACCCAGGCGGCCCGGGTTCGACTCCCGGTATGGGAATGAAATCTTATTGTTGTTTCTAAACAGATTCAAAAGCAGAGGAACAAAAACGAATAGTTGTAGCCAGATGTTTCCTTGTGTCTGATGTGGTTCCAATTGCAGACGTGATCCACTGCTACTAATTGTGACAAGGTTTTGGGCAACTGCTGTGCCATTATCATTGGCCTTATCACAGGTAAAATTTCCAGGTATTATGAAACTGTGAGAAATGGGCTCTCTGAGGACAAAAATCACAAAGAATAGAACAATGCATTATGCTCCCCTTTTCCATCATTGATTCCAGCTGTATGAAAAATAAAATAAAAAAATGTTACAAATGTGTCAAGTGATCTGAAAACACCTTTTCCATTAGTTATGGTCTAAAATCCTTTGGCGTTAAAACAAATTTACAGATGTTAACTCCTGTTATAAAGAGAAAATTCCTTCAATCCGGATAGGTGTTCTGGCAACTTTACAAGAAACAGAGTTTTAACTCTCAAGTTACAATGCACTGTTCTGAGGACAACAGTCATGACAAATAGAATGAAAAATGCTTTATGCTTTTTTCCCCCTAAATGGGTACATCTTGGATGAGTTATTTGACATCTTTTCTTTTATTGCTGGTCTGAAATCTTTTATAGGTCAGGTGAATTATTAAAGCTTATCTGCAATTATAAACAGATGACACAACTCTTTCTGAAAGGTAACATTTTGATGCTATCAGTCTAGTTTGTTAGAAACAGGACTGCATCTCTCATATTGCAATGCCATGCTCCCAAAATAGACATCGATAAAAATGCCCTGTGTGAGGCTTGAACTCACGACCTTCAGGTTATGAGACTGACGCGCTACCAACTGCGCTAACAAGGCAACTGTAGCCTTAGATTTGGATTAGAAAATGTGAGGCATTTTGGTTTAACAAATTTCCGATATCAGTAAAAATGTTTTCCTTGTATGAAACTTTGAAGGAGATTTATTTCAGCTTCCCATATGGTCTAGCGGTAAGGATTCCTGGTTTTCATCCAGGCGGCCCGGGTTCGACTCCCGGTATGGGAATAGAATCTTATTGTTGTTTCTAAACAGATTCAAAAGCAGAGGAACAAAAACTAATAGTTGTAGCCAGATGTTTCCTTGTGTCTGATGTGGTTCCAATTGCAGACGTGATCCACTGCTACTAATTGTGACAAGGTTTTGGGCAACTCTGTGCCATTATCATTGGCCTTATCACAGGTAAAATTTCCAGGTATTATGAAACTGTGAGAAATGGGCTCTCTGAGGACAAAAATCACAAAGAATAGAACAATGCATTATGCTCCCCTTTTCCATCATTGATTCCAGCTGCATGAAAAATAAAATAAAAAAATGTTACAAATGTGTCAAGTGATCTGAAAACAGCTTTTCCATTAGTTATGGTCTAAAATCCTTTGGCGTTAAAACAAATTTACAGATGTTTACTCCTGTTATAAAGAGAAAATTCCTTCAATCCGGATAGGTGTTCTGGCAACTTTACAAGAAACAGAGTTTTAACTCTCAAGTTCCAATACACTGTTCTGAGGACTACAGTCATGACAAATAGAATGAAAAATGCTTTATGCTTGTTTTCCCCTAAATGGGGTAGATCTTGGATGAGTTATTTGACATCTTTCCTTTTATTGCTGGTCTGAAATCTTTTATAGGTCAGGTGAATTATTAAAGCTTATCTGCAATTATAAACAGATGACACAACTCTTTCTGAAAGGTAACATTTTGATGCAATCAGTCTAGTTTGTTAGAAACAGGACTGCATCTCTCATATTGTAATGCCATGCTCCCAAAACAGACATCAATAAAAATACCCTGTGTGAGGCTTGAACTCACGACCTTCAGATTGTGAGACTGACGCGCTACCAACTGCGCTAACAAGGCAACTGTAGCCTTAGATTTGGATTAGAAAAGGTGAGGCATTTTGGTTTAACAAATTTCCGATATCAGTAAAAATGTTTTCCTTGTATGAAACTTTGAAGGAGATTTATTTCAGCTTCCCATATGGTCTAGAGGTAAGGATTCCTGGTTTTGGCCCGGGTTCGACTCCCGGTATGGGAATGGAATCTTATTGTTGTTTCTAAACAGATTCAAAAGCAGAGGAACAAAAACTAATAGTTGTAGCCAGATGTTTCCTTGTGTCTGATGTGGTTCCAATTGCAGACGTGATCCACTGCTACTAATTGTGATGAGGTTTTGGGCAACTGCTGTGCCATTATCATTGTCCTTATCACAGGTAAAATTTCTAGGTATTATGAAACTGTGAGAAATGGGCTCTCTGAGGACAAAAATCACAAAGAATAGAACAATGCATTATGCTCCCCTTTTCCATCATTGATTCCAGCTGCATGAAAAATAAAATAAAAAAATGTTACAAATGTGTCAAGTGATCTGAAAACACCTTTTCCATTAGTTATGGTCTAAAATCCTTTGGCGTTAAAACAAATTTACAGATGTTAAGTCCTGTTATAAAGAGAAAATTCCTTCAATCCGGATAGGTGTTCTGGCAACTTTACAAGAAACAGAGTTTTAACTCTCAAGTTACAATGCACTGTTCTGAGGACAGCAGTCATGACAAATAGAATGAAACATGCTTTATGCTTTTTTTCCCCTAAATGGGTACATCTTGGATGAGTTATTTGACATCTTTTCTTTTATTGCTGGTCTGAAATCTTTTATAGGTCAGGTGAATTATTAAAGCTTATCTGCAATTATAAACAGATGACCCAACTCTTTCTGAAAGGTAACATTTTGATGCTATCAGTCTAGTTTGTTAGAAACAGGACTGCATCTCTCATATTGCAATGCCATGCTCCCAAAATAGACATCAATAAAAATGCCCTGTGTGAGGCTTGAACTCACGACATTCAGATTATGAGACTGACACGCTACCAACTGCACTAACAAGGCAACTGTAGTCTTATTTTTGGATTAAAAAAGGTGAGGCATTTTGGATTAACAAATTTCCTATATCAGTAAAAATGTTTTCCTTGTATGAAACTTTGAAGGAGATTTACTTCAGCTTCCCATATGGTCTAGCGGTAAGGATTCCTGGTTTTCACCCAGGCGGCCTAGGTTCGACTCCCGGTATGGGAATAGAATCTTATTGTTGTTTCTAAACAGATTCAAAAGCAGAGGAACAAAAACTAATAGTTGTAGCCAGATGTTTCCTTGTGTCTGATGTGGTTCCAATTGCAGACGTGATCCACTGCTACTAATTGTGACAAGGTTTTGGGCAACTCTGTGCCATTATCATTGGCCTTATCACAGGTAAAATTTCCAGGTATTATGAAACTGTGAGAAATGGGCTCTCTGAGGACAAAAATCACAAAGAATAGAACAATGCATTATGCTCCCCTTTTCCATCATTGATTCCAGCTGCATGAAAAATAAAATAAAAAAATGTTACAAATGTGTCAAGTGATCTGAAAACACCTTTTCCATTAGTTATGGTCTAAAATCCTTTGGCGTTAAAACAAATTTACAGATGTTAATTCCTGTTATAAAGAGAAAATTCCTTCAATCCGGATAGGTGTTCTGGCAACTTTACAAGAAACAGAGTTTTAACTCTCAAGTTACAATGCACTGTTCTGAGGACAACAGTCATGACAAATAGAATGAAAAATGCTTTATGCTTTTTTTCCCCTAAATGGGTACATCTTGGATGAGTTAATTGACATCTTTTCTTTTATTGCTGGTCTGAAATCTTTTATAGGTCAGGTGAATTATTAAAGCTTATCTGCAATTATAAACAGATGACACAACTCTTTCTGAAAGGTAACATTTTTTATGCTATCAGTCTAGTTTGTTAGAAACAGGACTGCATCTCTCATATTGCAATGCCATGCTCCCAAAATAGACATCAATAAAAATGCCCTGTGTGAGGCTTGAACTCACGACCTTCAGATTATGAGACTGACGCGCTACTAACTGCGCTAACAAGGAAACTGTAGGCTTATTTTTGGATTAGAAAAGGTGAGATATTTTGGATTAACAAATTTCCTATATCAGTAAAAATGTTTTCCTTGTATGAAACTTTGAAGGAGATTTACTTCAGCTTCCCATATTGTCTAGCGGTAAGGATTCCTGGTTTTCACCCAGGCGGCCTAGGTTCGACTCCCGGTATGGGAATGGAATCTTATTGTTGTTTCTAAACAGATTCAAAAGCAGAGGAATTCAAACTAATAGTTGTAGCCAGATGTTTCCTTGTGTCTGATGTGGTTCCAATTGCAGACGTGATCCACTGCTACTAATTGTGACAAGGTTTTGGGCAACTCTGTGCCATTATCATTGGCCTTATCACAGGTAAAATTTCCAGGTATTATGAAACTGTGAGAAATGGGCTCTCTGAGGACAAAAATCACAAAGAATAGAACAATGCATTATGCTCCCCTTTTCCATCATTGATTCCAGCTGTATGAAAAATAAAATAAAAAAATGTTACAAATGTGTCAAGTGATCTGAAAACACCTTTTCGATTAGTTATGGTCTAAAATCCTTTGGCGTTAAAACAAATTTACAGATGTTAACTCCTGTTATAAAGAGAAAATTCCTTCAATCCGGAGAGGTGTTCTGGCAACTTTACAAGAAACTGAGTTTTAACTCTCAAGTTACAATGCACTGTTCTGAGGACAACAGTCATGACAAATAGAATGAAAAATGCTTTATGCTTTTTTTCCCCTAAATGGGTACATCTTGGATGAGTTATTTGACATCTTTTCTTTTATTGCTGGTCTGAAATCTTTTATAGGTCAGGTGAATTATTAAAGCTTATCTGCAATTATAAACAGATGACACAACTCTTTCTGAAAGGTAACATTTTGATGCTATCAGTCTAGTTTGTTAGAAACAGGACTGCATCTCTCATATTGCAATGCCATGCTCCCAAAATAGACATCAATAAAAATGCCCTGTGTGAGGCTTGAACTCACGACCTTCAGATTATGAGACTGACGCGCTACCAACTGCGCTAACAAGGCAACTGTAGGCTTATTTTTGGATTAGAAAAGGTGAGGCATTTTGGATTAACAAATTTCCTATATCAGTAAAAATGTTTTCCTTGTATGAAACTTTGAAGGAGATTTATTTCAGCTTCCCATATGGTCTAGCAGTAAGGATTCCTGGTTTTCACCCTGGTGGCCTGTGTTCGACTCCCGGTATGTGAATGGAATCTTATTGTTGTTTCTAAACAGATTCAAAAGCAGAGGAACAAAAACTAATAGTTGTAGCCAGATGTTTCCTTGTGTCTGATGTGGTTCCAATTGCAGACGTGATCCACTGCTACTAATTGTGACAAGGTTTTGGGCAACTGCTGTGCCATTATCATTGGCCTTATCAAAGGTAAAATTTCCAGGTATTATGAAACTGTGAGAAATGGGCTCTCTGAGGACAAAAATCACAAAGAATAGAACAATGCATTATGCTCCCCTTTTCCATCATTGAATTCAGCTGCATGAAAAATAAAATAAAAAAATGTTACAAATGTGTCAAGTGATCTGAAAACACCTTTTCCATTAGTTATGGTCTAAAATCCTTTGGCGTTAAAACAAATTTACAGATGTTAAGTCCTGTTATAAAGAGAAAATTCCTTCAATCCGGATAGGTGTTCTGGCAACTTTACAAGAAACAGAGTTTTAACTCTCAAGTTCCAATGCACTGTTCTGAGGACTACAGTCATGACAAATAGAATGAAAAATGCTTTATGCTTGTTTTCCCCTAAATGGGGTAGATCTTGGATGAGTTATTTGACATCTTTTCTTTTATTGCTGGTCTGAAATCTTTTATAGGTCAGGTGAATTATTAAAGCTTATCTGCAATTATAAACAGATGACACAACTCTTTCTGAAAGGTAACATTTTGATGCAATCAGTCTAGTTTGTTAGAAACAGGACTGCATCTCTCATATTGTAATGCCATGCTCCCAAAACAGACATCAATAAAAATGCCCTGTGTGAGGCTTGACCTTCAGATTATGAGACTGACGCGCTACCAACTGCGCTAACAAGGCAACTGTAGCCTTAGATTTGGATTAGAAAAGGTGAGGCATTTTGGTTTAACAAATTTCCGATATCAGTAAAAATGTTTTCCTTGTATGAAACTTTGAAGGAGATTTATTTCAGCTTCCCATATGGTCTAGCGGTAAGGATTCCTGGATTTCACCCAGGCGGCCTGGGTTCGACTCCCGGTATGGGAATGGAATCTTATTGTTTCTAAACAGATTCAAAAGCAGAGAAACAAAAACTAATAGTTGTAGCCAGATGTTTCCTTGTGTCTGATGTGGTTCCAATTGCAGACATGATCCACTGCTACTAATTGAGATGAGGTTTTGGGCAACTGCTGTGCCATTATCATTGTCCTTATCACAGGTAAAATTTCTAGGTATTATGAAACTGTGAGAAATGGGCTCTCTGAGGACAAAAATCACAAAGAATAGAACAATGCATTATGCTCCCCTTTTCCATCATTGATTCCAGCTGCATGAAAAATAAAATAAAAAAATGTTACAAATGTGTCAAGTGATCTGAAAACAGCTTTTCCATTAGTTATGGTCTAAAATCCTTTGGCGTTAAAACAAATTTACAGATGTTAACTCCTGTTATAAAGAGAAAATTCCTTCAATCCGGATAGGTGTTCTGGCAACTTTACAAGAAACAGAGTTTTAACTCTCAAGTTCCAATACACTGTTCTGAGGACTACAGTCATGACAAATAGAATGAAAAATGCTTTATGCTTGTTTTCCCCTAAATGGGGTAGATCTTGGATGAGTTATTTGACATCTTTTCTTTTATTGCTGGTCTGAAATCTTTTATAGGTCAGGTGAATTATTAAAGCTTATCTGCAATTATAAACAGATGACACAACTCTTTCTGAAAGGTAACATTTTGATGCAATCAGTCTAGTTTGTTAGAAACAGGACTGCATCTCTCATATTGTAATGCCATGCTCCCAAAACAGACATCAATAAAAATGCCCTGTGTGAGGCTTGAACTCACGACCTTCAGATTATGAGACTGACGCGCTACCAACTGCGCTAACAAGGCAACTGTAGCCTTAGATTTGGATTAGAAAATGTGAGGCATTTTGGTTTAACAAATTTCCGATATCAGTAAAAATGTTTTCCTTGTATGAAACTTTGAAGGAGATTTATTTCAGCTTCCCATATGGTCTAGCGGTAAGGATTCCTGGTTTTCATCCAGGCGGCCCGGGTTCGACTCCCGGTATGGGAATAGAATCTTATTGTTGTTTCTAAACAGATTCAAAAGCAGAGGAACAAAAACTAATAGTTGTAGCCAGATGTTTCCTTGTGTCTGATGTGGTTCCAATTGCAGACGTGATCCACTGCTACTAATTGTGACAAGGTTTTGGGCAACTCTGTGCCATTATCATTGGCCTTATCACAGGTAAAATTTCCAGGTATTATGAAACTGTGAGAAATGGGCTCTCTGAGGACAAAAATCACAAAGAATAGAACAATGCATTATGCTCCCCTTTTCCATCATTGATTCCAGCTGCATGAAAAATAAAATAAAAAAATGTTACAAATGTGTCAAGTGATCTGAAAACAGCTTTTCCATTAGTTATGGTCTAAAATCCTTTGGCGTTAAAACAAATTTACAGATGTTAACTCCTGTTATAAAGAGAAAATTCCTTCAATCCGGATAGGTGTTCTGGCAACTTTACAAGAAACAGAGTTTTAACTCTCAAGTTCCAATACACTGTTCTGAGGACTACAGTCATGACAAATAGAATGAAAAATGCTTTATGCTTGTTTTCCCCTAAATGGGGTAGATCTTGGATGAGTTATTTGACATCTTTCCTTTTATTGCTGGTCTGAAATCTTTTATAGGTCAGGTGAATTATTAAAGCTTATCTGCAATTATAAACAGATGACACAACTCTTTCTGAAAGGTAACATTTTGATGCAATCAGTCTAGTTTGTTAGAAACAGGACTGCATCTCTCATATTGTAATGCCATGCTCCCAAAACAGACATCAATAAAAATACCCTGTGTGAGGCTTGAACTCACGACCTTCAGATTGTGAGACTGACGCGCTACCAACTGCGCTAACAAGGCAACTGTAGCCTTAGATTTGGATTAGAAAAGGTGAGGCATTTTGGTTTAACAAATTTCCGATATCAGTAAAAATGTTTTCCTTGTATGAAACTTTGAAGGAGATTTATTTCAGCTTCCCATATGGTCTAGAGGTAAGGATTCCTGGTTTTGGCCCGGGTTCGACTCCCGGTATGGGAATGGAATCTTATTGTTGTTTCTAAACAGATTCAAAAGCAGAGGAACAAAAACTAATAGTTGTAGCCAGATGTTTCCTTGTGTCTGATGTGGTTCCAATTGCAGACGTGATCCACTGCTACTAATTGTGATGAGGTTTTGGGCAACTGCTGTGCCATTATCATTGTCCTTATCACAGGTAAAATTTCTAGGTATTATGAAACTGTGAGAAATGGGCTCTCTGAGGACAAAAATCACAAAGAATAGAACAATGCATTATGCTCCCCTTTTCCATCATTGATTCCAGCTGCATGAAAAATAAAATAAAAAAATGTTACAAATGTGTCAAGTGATCTGAAAACACCTTTTCCATTAGTTATGGTCTAAAATCCTTTGGCGTTAAAACAAATTTACAGATGTTAAGTCCTGTTATAAAGAGAAAATTCCTTCAATCCGGATAGGTGTTCTGGCAACTTTACAAGAAACAGAGTTTTAACTCTCAAGTTACAATGCACTGTTCTGAGGACAGCAGTCATGACAAATAGAATGAAACATGCTTTATGCTTTTTTTCCCCTAAATGGGTACATCTTGGATGAGTTATTTGACATCTTTTCTTTTATTGCTGGTCTGAAATCTTTTATAGGTCAGGTGAATTATTAAAGCTTATCTGCAATTATAAACAGATGACCCAACTCTTTCTGAAAGGTAACATTTTGATGCTATCAGTCTAGTTTGTTAGAAACAGGACTGCATCTCTCATATTGCAATGCCATGCTCCCAAAATAGACATCAATAAAAATGCCCTGTGTGAGGCTTGAACTCACGACATTCAGATTATGAGACTGACACGCTACCAACTGCACTAACAAGGCAACTGTAGTCTTATTTTTGGATTAAAAAAGGTGAGGCATTTTGGATTAACAAATTTCCTATATCAGTAAAAATGTTTTCCTTGTATGAAACTTTGAAGGAGATTTACTTCAGCTTCCCATATGGTCTAGCGGTAAGGATTCCTGGTTTTCACCCAGGCGGCCTAGGTTCGACTCCCGGTATGGGAATAGAATCTTATTGTTGTTTCTAAACAGATTCAAAAGCAGAGGAACAAAAACTAATAGTTGTAGCCAGATGTTTCCTTGTGTCTGATGTGGTTCCAATTGCAGACGTGATCCACTGCTACTAATTGTGACAAGGTTTTGGGCAACTCTGTGCCATTATCATTGGCCTTATCACAGGTAAAATTTCCAGGTATTATGAAACTGTGAGAAATGGGCTCTCTGAGGACAAAAATCACAAAGAATAGAACAATGCATTATGCTCCCCTTTTCCATCATTGATTCCAGCTGCATGAAAAATAAAATAAAAAAATGTTACAAATGTGTCAAGTGATCTGAAAACACCTTTTCCATTAGTTATGGTCTAAAATCCTTTGGCGTTAAAACAAATTTACAGATGTTAATTCCTGTTATAAAGAGAAAATTCCTTCAATCCGGATAGGTGTTCTGGCAACTTTACAAGAAACAGAGTTTTAACTCTCAAGTTACAATGCACTGTTCTGAGGACAACAGTCATGACAAATAGAATGAAAAATGCTTTATGCTTTTTTTCCCCTAAATGGGTACATCTTGGATGAGTTAATTGACATCTTTTCTTTTATTGCTGGTCTGAAATCTTTTATAGGTCAGGTGAATTATTAAAGCTTATCTGCAATTATAAACAGATGACACAACTCTTTCTGAAAGGTAACATTTTTTATGCTATCAGTCTAGTTTGTTAGAAACAGGACTGCATCTCTCATATTGCAATGCCATGCTCCCAAAATAGACATCAATAAAAATGCCCTGTGTGAGGCTTGAACTCACGACCTTCAGATTATGAGACTGACGCGCTACTAACTGCGCTAACAAGGAAACTGTAGGCTTATTTTTGGATTAGAAAAGGTGAGATATTTTGGATTAACAAATTTCCTATATCAGTAAAAATGTTTTCCTTGTATGAAACTTTGAAGGAGATTTACTTCAGCTTCCCATATTGTCTAGCGGTAAGGATTCCTGGTTTTCACCCAGGCGGCCTAGGTTCGACTCCCGGTATGGGAATGGAATCTTATTGTTGTTTCTAAACAGATTCAAAAGCAGAGGAATTCAAACTAATAGTTGTAGCCAGATGTTTCCTTGTGTCTGATGTGGTTCCAATTGCAGACGTGATCCACTGCTACTAATTGTGACAAGGTTTTGGGCAACTCTGTGCCATTATCATTGGCCTTATCACAGGTAAAATTTCCAGGTATTATGAAACTGTGAGAAATGGGCTCTCTGAGGACAAAAATCACAAAGAATAGAACAATGCATTATGCTCCCCTTTTCCATCATTGATTCCAGCTGTATGAAAAATAAAATAAAAAAATGTTACAAATGTGTCAAGTGATCTGAAAACACCTTTTCGATTAGTTATGGTCTAAAATCCTTTGGCGTTAAAACAAATTTACAGATGTTAACTCCTGTTATAAAGAGAAAATTCCTTCAATCCGGAGAGGTGTTCTGGCAACTTTACAAGAAACTGAGTTTTAACTCTCAAGTTACAATGCACTGTTCTGAGGACAACAGTCATGACAAATAGAATGAAAAATGCTTTATGCTTTTTTTCCCCTAAATGGGTACATCTTGGATGAGTTATTTGACATCTTTTCTTTTATTGCTGGTCTGAAATCTTTTATAGGTCAGGTGAATTATTAAAGCTTATCTGCAATTATAAACAGATGACACAACTCTTTCTGAAAGGTAACATTTTGATGCTATCAGTCTAGTTTGTTAGAAACAGGACTGCATCTCTCATATTGCAATGCCATGCTCCCAAAATAGACATCAATAAAAATGCCCTGTGTGAGGCTTGAACTCACGACCTTCAGATTATGAGACTGACGCGCTACCAACTGCGCTAACAAGGCAACTGTAGGCTTATTTTTGGATTAGAAAAGGTGAGGCATTTTGGATTAACAAATTTCCTATATCAGTAAAAATGTTTTCCTTGTATGAAACTTTGAAGGAGATTTATTTCAGCTTCCCATATGGTCTAGCAGTAAGGATTCCTGGTTTTCACCCTGGTGGCCTGTGTTCGACTCCCGGTATGTGAATGGAATCTTATTGTTGTTTCTAAACAGATTCAAAAGCAGAGGAACAAAAACTAATAGTTGTAGCCAGATGTTTCCTTGTGTCTGATGTGGTTCCAATTGCAGACGTGATCCACTGCTACTAATTGTGACAAGGTTTTGGGCAACTGCTGTGCCATTATCATTGGCCTTATCAAAGGTAAAATTTCCAGGTATTATGAAACTGTGAGAAATGGGCTCTCTGAGGACAAAAATCACAAAGAATAGAACAATGCATTATGCTCCCCTTTTCCATCATTGAATTCAGCTGCATGAAAAATAAAATAAAAAAATGTTACAAATGTGTCAAGTGATCTGAAAACACCTTTTCCATTAGTTATGGTCTAAAATCCTTTGGCGTTAAAACAAATTTACAGATGTTAAATCCTGTTATAAAGAGAAAATTCCTTCAATCCGGATAGGTGTTCTGGCAACTTTACAAGAAACAGAGTTTTAACTCTCAAGTTCCAATGCACTGTTCTGAGGACTACAGTCATGACAAATAGAATGAAAAATGCTTTATGCTTGTTTTCCCCTAAATGGGGTAGATCTTGGATGAGTTATTTGACATCTTTTCTTTTATTGCTGGTCTGAAATCTTTTATAGGTCAGGTGAATTATTAAAGCTTATCTGCAATTATAAACAGATGACACAACTCTTTCTGAAAGGTAACATTTTGATGCAATCAGTCTAGTTTGTTAGAAACAGGACTGCATCTCTCATATTGTAATGCCATGCTCCCAAAACAGACATCAATAAAAATGCCCTGTGTGAGGCTTGACCTTCAGATTATGAGACTGACGCGCTACCAACTGCGCTAACAAGGCAACTGTAGCCTTAGATTTGGATTAGAAAAGGTGAGGCATTTTGGTTTAACAAATTTCCGATATCAGTAAAAATGTTTTCCTTGTATGAAACTTTGAAGGAGATTTATTTCAGCTTCCCATATGGTCTAGCGGTAAGGATTCCTGGATTTCACCCAGGCGGCCCGGGTTCGACTCCCGGTATGGGAATGGAATCTTATTGTTTCTAAACAGATTCAAAAGCAGAGAAACAAAAACTAATAGTTGTAGCCAGATGTTTCCTTGTGTCTGATGTGGTTCCAATTGCAGACATGATCCACTGCTACTAATTGAGATGAGGTTTTGGGCAACTGCTGTGCCATTATCATTGTCCTTATCACAGGTAAAATTTCTAGGTATTATGAAACTGTGAGAAATGGGCTCTCTGAGGACAAAAATCACAAAGAATAGAACAATGCATTATGCTCCCCTTTTCCATCATTGATTCCAGCTGCATGAAAAATAAAATAAAAAAAATGTTACAAATGTGTCAAGTGATCTGAAAACACCTTTTCCATTAGGTATGGTCTAAAATCCTTTGGCGTTAAAACAAATTTACAGATGTTAACTCCTGTTATAAAGAGAAAATTCCTTCAATCCGGATAGGTGTTCTGGCAACTTTACAAGAAACAAAGTTTTAACTCTCAAGTTACAATGCACTGTTCTGAGGACAACAGTCATGACAAATAGAATGAAACATGCTTTATGCTTTTTTTCCCCCTAAATGGGTACATCTTGGATGAGTTATTTGACATCTTTTCTTTTATTGCTGGTCTGAAATCTTTTATAGGTCAGGTGAATTATTAAAGCTTATCTGCAATTATAAACAGATGACACAACTCTTTCTGAAAGGTAGCATTTTGATGCTATCAGTCTAGTTTGTTAGAAACAGGACTGCATCTCTCATATTGCAATGCCATGCTCCCAAAATAGACATCAATAAAAATGCCCTGTGTGAGGCTTGAACTCACGACCTTCAGATGATGAGACTGACGCGCTACCAACTGCGCTAACAAGGCAACTGTAGGCTTATTTTTGGATTAGAAAAGGTGAGGCATTTTGGATTAACAAATTTCCTATATCAGTAAAAATGTTTTCCTTGTATGAAACTTTGAAGGAGATTTGTTTCAGCTTCCCATATGGTCTAGCGTTAAGGATTCCTGGTTTTCACCCAGGTGGCCTGGGTTCGACTCCCGGTATGGGAATGGAATCTTATTGTTGTTTCTAAACAGATTCAAAAGCAGAGGAACAAAAACTAATAGTTGTAGCCAGATGTTTCCTTGTGTCTGATGTGGTTCCAATTGCAGACGTGACCCACTGCTACTAATTGTGACAAGGTTTTGGGCAACTGCTGTGCCATTATCATTGGCCTTATCAAAGGTAAAATTTCCAGGTATTATGAAACTGTGAGAAATGGGCTCTCTGAGGACAAAAATCACAAAGAATAGAACAATGCATTATGCTCCCCTTTTCCATCATTGATTCCAGCTGCATGAAAAATAAAATAAAAAAATGTTACAAATGTGTCAAGTGATCTGAAAACACCTTTTCCATTAGTTATGGTCTAAAATCCTTTGGCGTTAAAACAAATTTACAGATGTTAAGTCCTGTTATAAAGAAAAAATTCCTTAAATCCGGATAGGTGTTCTGGCAACTTTACAAGAAACAGAGGCCCTCATTCCGAGTTGTTCGCTCGGTATTTTTCATCGCATCGCAGTGAAAATCCGCTTAGTACGCATGCGCAATGTTCGCACTGCGACTGCGCCAAGTAACTTTACTATGATGAAAGTATTTTTACTCACGGCTTTTTCTTCGCTCCGGCGATCGTAATGTGATTGACAGGAAATGGGTGTTACTGGGCGGAAACACGGCGTTTCAGGGGCGTGTGGCTGAAAACGCTACCGTTTCCGGAAAAAACGCAGGAGTGGCCGGGGAAACGGTGGGAGTGCCTGGGCGAACGCTGGGTGTGTTTGTGACGTCAACCAGGAACGACAAGCACTGAAATGATCGCACAGGCAGAGTAAGTCTGGAGCTACTCTGAAACTGCTAAGTAGTTAGTAATCGCAATATTGCGAATACATCGGTCGCAATTTGAAGAAGCTAAGATTCACTCCCAGTAGGCGGCGGCTTAGCGTGTGTAACTCTGCTAAATTCGCCTTGCGACCGATCAACTCGGAATGAGGGCCAGAGTTTTAACTCTCAAGTTACAATGCACTGTTCTGAGGACAACAGTCATGACAAATAGAATGAAAAATGCTTTATGCTTTTTTTCCCCTAAATGGGTACATCTTGGATGAGTTATTTGACATCTTTTCTTTTATTGCTGGTCTGAAATCTTTTATAGGTCAAGTGAATTATTAAAGCTTATCTGCAATTATAAACAGATGACACAACTCTTTCTGAAAGGTAACATTTTGATGCTATCAGTCTAATTTGTTAGAAACAGGACTGCATCTCTCATATTGCAATGCCATGCTCCCAAAATAGACATCAATAAAAATGCCCTGTGTGAGGCTTGAACTCACGACCTTCAGATTATGAGACTGACGCGCTACCAACTGCGCTAACAAGGTAACTGTAGTTTTAGATTTGGATTAGAAAAGGTGAGGCATTTTGGTTTAACAAATTTCCTATATCAGTAAAAATGTTTTCCTTGTATGAAACTTTGAAGGAGATTTACTTCAGCTTCCCATATGGTCTAGCGGTAAGGATTTCTGGTTTTCAACCAGGCGGCCCGGGTTCGACTCCCGGTATGGGAATGGAGTCTTATTGTTGTTTCTAAACAGATTCTAAAGCAGAGGAACAAAAACTAATAGTTGTAGCCAGATGTTTCCTTGTGTCTGATGTGGTTCCAATTGCAGACGTGATCCACTGCTACTAATTGTGACAAGGTTTTGGGCAACTGCTGTGCTATTATCATTGGCCTTATCAAAGGTAAAATTTCCAGGTATTATGAAACTGTGAGAAATGGGCTCTCTGAGGACAAAAATCACAAAGAATAGAACAATGCATTATGCTCCCCTTTTCCATCATTGATTGCAGCTGCATGAAAAATAAAATAAAAAAATGTTACAAATGTGTCAAGTGATCTGAAAACACCTTTTCCATTAGTTGTGGTCTAAAATCCTTTGGCGTTAAAACAAATTTACAGATGTTAAGTCCTGTTATAAAGAGAAAATTCCTTCAATCCGGTTAGGTGTTCTGGCAACTTTACAAGAAACAGAGTTTTAACTCTCAAGTTCCAATACACTGTTCTGAGGACTACAGTCATGACAAATAGAATGAAAAATGCTTTATGCTTGTTTTCCCCTAAATGGGGTAGATCTTGGATGAGTTGTTTGACATCTTTTCTTTTATTGCTGGTCTGAAATCTTTTATAGGTCAGGTGAATTATTAAAGCTTATCTGCAATTATAAACAGATGACACAACTCTTTCTGAAAGGTAACATTTTGATGCTATCAGTCTAATTTGTTAGAAACAGGACTGCATCTCTCATATTGCAATGCCATGCTCCCAAAATAGACATCAATAAAAATGCCCTGTGTGAGGCTTGAACTCACGACCTTCAGATTATGAGACTGACGCGCTACCAACTGTGCTAACAAGGTAACTGTAGTTTTAGATTTGGATTAGAAAAGGTGAGGCATTTTGGTTTAACAAATTTCCTATATCAGTAAAAATGTTTTCCTTGTATGAAACTTTGAAGGAGATTTACTTCAGCTTCCCATATGGTCTAGCGGTAAGGATTCCTGGTTTTCACCCAGGCGGCCTGGGTTCGACTCCCGGTATGGGAATGGAATCTTATTGTTGTTTATAAACAGATTCAAAAGCAGAGGAACAAAAACTAATAGTTGTAGCCAGATGTTTCCTTGTGTCTGATGTGGTTCCAATTGCAGACGTGATCCACTGCTACTAATTGTGACGAGGTTTTGAGCAACTGCTGTGCCATTATCATTGGCCTTATCACAGGTAAAATTTCCAGGTATTATGAAACTGTGAGAAATGGGCTCTCTGAGGACAAAAATCACAAAGAATAGAACAATGCATTATGCTCCCCTTTTCCATCATTGATTCCAGCTGCATGAAAAATAAAATAAAAATATGTTACAAATGTGTCAAGTGATCTGAAAACACCTTTTCCATTAGTTATGGTCTAAAATCCTTTGGCGTTAAAACAAATTTACAGATGTTAAGTCCTGTTATAAAGAGAAAATTCCTTCAATCCGGATAGGTGTTCTGGCAACTTTACAAGAAACAGAGTTTTACCTCTCAAGTTACAATGCACTGTTCTGAGGACAACAGTCATGACAAATAGAATGAAAAATGCTTTATGCTTTTTTTTCCCCTAAATGGGGTAGATCTTGGATGAGTTATTTGACATCTTTTCTTTTATTGCTGGTCTGAAAACTTTTATAGGTCAGGTGAATTATTAAAGCTTATCTGCAATTATAAATAGATGACACAACTCTTTCTGAAAGGTAACATTTTGATGCAATCAGTCTAGTTTGTTAGAAACAGGACTGCATCTCTCATATTGCAATGCCATGCCCCCAAAATAGACATCAATAAAAATGCCCTGTGTGAGGCTTGAACTCACGACCTTCAGATTATGAGACTGACGCGCTACCAACTGCGCTAACAAGGCAACTGTAGACTTATTTTTGGATTAGAAAAGGTGAGGCATTTTGGATTAACAAATTTCCTATATCAGTAAAAATGTTTTCCTTGTATGAAACTTTGAAGGAGTTTTATTTCAGCTTCCCATATGGTCTAGTGGTAAGGATTCCTGGTTTTCACCCAGGAGGCCCGGGTTCGACTCCCGGTATGGGAATGCAATCTTATTGTTGTTTCTAAACAGATTCAAAAGCAGAGGAACAAAAACTAATAGTTGTAGCCAGATGTTTCCGTGTGTCTGATGTGGTTCCAATTGCAGATGTGATCCACTGCTACTAATTGTGACAAGGTTTTGAGCAACTGCTGTGCCATTATCATTGGCTTTATCACAGGTAAAATTTCCAGGTATTATGAAACTGTGAGAAATGGGCTCTCTGAGGACAAAAATCACAAAGAATAGAACAATGCATTATGCTCCCCTTTTCCATCATTGATTCCAGCTGCATGAAAAATAAAATAAAAAAATGTTACAAATGTGTCAAGTGATCTGAAAACACATTTTCCATTAGTTATGGTCTAAAATCCTTTGGCGTTAAAACAAATTTACAGATGTTAAGTCCTGTTATAAAGAGAAAATTCCTTCAATCCGGATAGGTGTTCTGGCAACTTTACAAGAAACAGAGTTTTAACTCTCAAGTTACAATGCACTGTTCTGAGGACAACAGGCATGACAAATAGAATGAAAAATGCTTTATGCTTTTTTTCCCCTAAATGGGTACATCTTGGATGAGTTATTTGACATCTTTTCTTTTATTGCTGGTCTGAAATCTTTTAAAGGTCAGGTGAATTATTAAAGCTTATCTGCAATTATAAACAGATGACACAACTCTTTCTGAAAGGTAACATTTTGATGCTATCAGTCTAGTTTGTTAGAAACAGGACTGCATCTCTCATATTGCAATGCCATGCTCCCAAAATAGACATCAATAAAAATGCCCTGTGTGAGGCTTGAACTCACGACCTTCAGATTATGAGACTGACGCGCTACCAACTGCGCTAACAAGGCAACTGTAGCCTAAGATTTGGATTAGATAAGGTGAGGCATTTTGGTTTAACAAATTTCCGATATCAGTAAAAATGTTTTCCTTGTATGAAACTTTGAAGGAGATTTACTTCAGCTTCCCATATGGTCTAGCGGTAAGGATTCCTGGTTTTCACCCAGGAGGCCCGGGTTCGACTCCCGGTATGGGAATGGAATCTTATTGTTGTTTCTAAACAGATTCAAAAGCAGAGGAACAAAAACTAATAGTTGTAGCCAGATGTTTCCGTGTGTCTGATGTGGTTCCAATTGCAGACGTGATCCACTGCTACTAATTGTGATGAGGTTTTGGGCAACTGCTGTGCCATTATCGTTGGCCTTATCACAGGTAAAATTTCTAGGTATTATGAAACTGTGAGTAATGGGCTCTCTGAGGACAAAAATCACAAAGAATAGAACAATGCATTATGCTCCCCTTTTCCATCATTGATTGCAGCTGCATGAAAAATAAAATAAAAAAATGTTACAAATGTGTCAAGTGATCTGAAAACACCTTTTCCATTAGTTGTGGTCTAAAATCCTTTGGCGTTAAAACAAATTTACAGATGTTAAGTCCTGTTATAAAGAGAAAATTCATTCAATCCGGATAGGTGTTCTTGCAACTTTACAAGAAACAGAGTTTTAACTCTCAAGTTCCAATACACTGTTCTGAGGACTACAGTCATGACAAATAGAATGAAAAATGCTTTATGCTTGTTTTCCCCTAAATGGGGTACATCTTGGATGAGTTATTTGACATCTTTTCTTTTATTGCTGGTCTGAAATCTTTTATAGGTCAGGTGAATTATTAAAGCTTATCTGCAATTATAAACAGATGACACAACTCTTTCTGAAAGGTAACATTTTGATGCTATCAGTCTAGTTTGTTAGAAACAGGACTGCATCTCTCATATTGCAATGCCATGCTCCCAAAATAGACATCAATAAAAATGCCCTGTGTCAGGCTTGAACTCACGACCTTCAGATTATGAGACTGACACGCTACCAACTGCGCTAACAAGGCAACTGTAGACTTATTTTTGGATTAGAAAAGGTGAGGCATTTTGGATTAACAAATTTCCTATATCAGTAAAAATGTTTTCCTTGTATGAAACTTTGAAGGAGATTTATTTCAGCTTCCCATATGGTCTAGCGGTAAGGATTCCTGGTTTTCACCCAGGCGGCCCGGGTTTGACTCCCGGTATAGGAATGGAATCTTATTGTTGTTTCTAAACAGATTCAAAAGCAGAGGAACAAAAACTAATAGTTGTAGCCAGATGTTTCCTTGTGTCTGATGTGGTTCCAATTGCAGACGTGATCCACTGCTACTAATTGTGATGAGGTTTTGGGCAACTGCTGTGCCATTATCATTGGCCTTATCACAGGTAAAATTTCCAGGTATTATGAAACTGTGAGAAATGGGCTCTCTGAGGACAAAAATCACAAAGAATAGAACAATGCATTATGCTCCCCTTTTCCATCATTGATTCCAGCTGCATGAAAAATAAAATAAAAAAATGTTACAAATGTGTCAAGTGATCTGAAAACACCTTTTCCATTAGTTATGGTCTAAAATCCTTTGGCGTTAAAACAAATTTACAGATGTTAAGTCCTGTTATAAAGAGAAAATTCCTTCAATCCGGTTAGGTGTTCTGGCAACTTTACAAGAAACAGAGTTTTAACTCTCAAGTTCCAATACACTGTTCTGAGGACTACAGTCATGACAAATAGAATGAAAAATGCTTTATGCTTGTTTTCCCCTAAATGGGGTAGATCTTGGATGAGTTATTTGACATCTTTTCTTTTATTGCTGGTCTGAAATCTTTTATAGGTCAGGTGAATTATTAAAGCTTATCTGCAATTATAAACAGATGACACAACTCTTTCTGAAAGGTAACATTTTGATGCAATCAGTCTAGTTTGTTAGAAACAGGACTGCATCTCTCATATTGTAATGCCATGCTCCCAAAATAGACATCAATAAAAATGCCCTGTGTGAGGCTTGAACTCACGACCTTCAGATTATGAGACTGACGCGCTACCAACTGCGCTAACAAGGCAACTGTAGCCTTAGATTTGGATTAGAAAAGGTGAGGCATTTTGGTTTAACAAATTTCCTATATCAGTAAAAATGTTTTCCTTGTATGAAACTTTGAAGGAGATTTACTTCAGCTTCCCATATGGTCTAGCGGTAAGGATTCCTGGTTTTCACCCAGGCGGCCCGGGTTCGACTCCCGGTATGGGAATGGAATCTTATTGTTGTTTATAAACAGATTCAAAAGCAGAGGAACAAAAACTAATAGTTGTAGCCAGATGTTTCCTTGTGTCTGATGTGGTTCCAATTGCAGACGTGATCCACTGCTACTAATTGTGACAAGGTTTTGAGCAACTGCTGTGCCATTATCATTGGCTTTATCACAGGTAAAATTTCCAGGTATTATGAAACTGTGAGAAATGGGCTCTCTGAGGACAAAAATCACAAAGAATAGAACAATGCATTATGCTCCCCTTTTCCATCATTGATTCCAGCTGCATGAAAAATAAAATAAAAAAATGTTACAAATGTGTCAAGTGATCTGAAAACACCTTTTCCATTAGTTATGGTCTAAAATCCTTTGGCGTTAAAACAAATTTACAGATGTTAAGTCCTGTTATAAAGAGAAAATTCCTTCAATCCGGATAGGTGTTCTGGCAACTTTACAAGAAACAGAGTTTTAACTCTCAAGTTACAATGCACTGTTCTGAGGACAACAGGCATGACAAATAGAATGAAAAATGCTTTATGCTTTTTTTCCCCTAAATGGGTACATCTTGGATGAGTTATTTGACATCTTTTCTTTTATTGCTGGTCTGAAATCTTTTATAGGTCAGGTGAATTATTAAAGCTTATCTGCAATTATAAACAGATGACACAACTCTTTCTGAAAGGTAACATTTTGATGCAATCAGTCTAGTTTGTTAGAAACAGGACTGCATCTCTCATATTGCAATGCCATGCTCCCAAAATAGACATCAATAAAAATGCCCTGTGTGAGGCTTGAACTCACGACCTTCAGATTATGAGACTGACGCGCTACCAACTGCGCTAACAAGGCAACTGTAGCCTAAGATTTGGATTAGATAAGGTGAGGCATTTTGGATTAACAAATTTCCTATATCAGTAAAAATGTTTTCCTTGTATGAAACTTTGAAGGAGTTTTATTTCAGCTTCCCATATGGTCTAGCGGTAAGGATTCCTAGTATTCACCCAGGCGGCCCGGGTTCGACTCCCGGTATGGGAATGGAATCTTATTGTTGTTTCTAAACAGATTCAAAAGCAGAGGAACAAAAACTAATAGTTGTAGCCAGATGTTTCCGTGTGTCTGATGTGGTTCCAATTGCAGACGTGATCCACTGCTACTAATTGTGACAAGGTTTTGAGCAACTGCTGTGCCATTATCATTGGCCTTATCACAGGTAAAATTTCCAGGTATTATGAAACTGTGAGAAATGGGCTCTCTGAGGACAAAAATCACAAAGAATAGAACAATGCATTATGCTCCCCTTTTCCATCATTGATTCCAGCTGCATGAAAAATAAAATAAAAAAATGTTACAAATGTGTCAAGTGATCTGAAAACACCTTTTCCATTAGTTATGGTCTAAAATCCTTTGGCGTTAAAACAAATTTACAGATGTTAAGTCCTGTTTTAAAGAGAAAATTCCTTCAATCCGGATAGGTGTTCTGGCAACTTTACAAGAAACAGAGTTTTAACTCTCAAGTTACAATGCACTGTTCTGAGGACAACAGTCATGACAAATAGAATGAAAAATGCTTTATGCTTTTTTTCCCCTAAATGGGTACATCTTGGATGAGTTATTTGACATCTTTTCTTTTATTGCTGGTCTGAAATCTTTTATAGGTCAGGTGAATTATTAAAGCTTATCTGCAATTATAAACAGATGACACAACTCTTTCTGAAAGGTAACATTTTGATGCAATCAGTCTAGTTTGTTAGAAACAGGACTGCATCTCTCATATTGCAATGCCATGCTCCCAAAATAGACATCATTAAAAATGCCCTGTGTGAGGCTTGAACTCACGACCTTCAGATTATGAGACTGACGCGCTACCAACTGCGCTAACAAGGCAACTGTAGCCTAAGATTTGGATTAGAAAAGGTGAGGCATTTTGGTTTAACAAATTTCCGATATCAGTAAAAATGTTTTCCTTGTATGAAACTTTGAAGAAGATTTATTTCAGCTTCCCATATGGTCTAGCGGTAAGGATTCCTGGTTTTCACCCAGGCGGCCCGGGTTCGACTCCCGGTATGGGAATGGAATCTTATTGTTGTTTCTAAACAGATTCAAAAGCAGAGGAACAAAAACTAATAGTTGTAGCCAGATGTTTCCGTGTGTCTGATGTGGTTCCAATTGCAGATGTGATCCACTGCTACTAATTGTGACAAGGTTTTGAGCAACTGCTGTGCCATTATCATTGGCCTTATCACAGGTAAAATTTCCAGGTATTATGAAACTGTGAGAAATGGGCTCTCTGAGGACAAAAATCACAAAGAATAGAACAATGCATTATGCTCCCCTTTTCCATCATTGATTCCAGCTGCATGAAAAATAAAATAAAAAAATGTTACAAATGTGTCAAGTGATCTGAAAACACCTTTTCCATTAGTTATGGTCTAAAATCCTTTGGCGTTAAAACAAATTTACAGATGTTAAGTCCTGTTATAAAGAGAAAATTCCTTCAATCCGGATAGGTGTTCTGGCAACTTTACAAGAAACAGAGTTTTAACTCTCAAGTTACAATGCACTGTTCTGAGGACAACAGTCATGACAAATAGAATGAAAAATGCTTTATGCTTTTTTTCCCCTAAATGGGTACATCTTGGATGAGTTATTTGACATCTTTTCTTTTATTGCTGGTCTGAAATCTTTTATAGGTCAGGTGAATTATTAAAGCTTATCTGCAATTATAAACAGATGACACAACTCTTTCTGAAAGGTAACATTTTGATACAATCAGTCTAGTTTGTTAGAAACAGGACTGCATCTCTCATATTGCAATGCCATGCTCCCAAAATAGACATCAATAAAAATGCCCTGTGTGAGGCTTGAACTCACGACCTTCAGATTATGAGACTGACGCGCTACCAACTGCGCTAACAAGGCAACTGTAGCCTAAGATTTGGATTAGAAAAGGTGAGGCATTTTGGTTTAACAAATTTCCGATATCAGTAAAAATGTTTTCCTTGTATGAAACTTTGAAGTAGATTTATTTCAGCTTCCCATATGGTCTAGCGGTAAGGATTCCTGGTTTTCACCCAGGCGTCCCGGGTTCGACTCCCGCTATGGGAATGGAATCTTATTGTTGTTTCTAAACAGATTCAAAAGCAGAGGAACTAAAACTAATAGTTGTAGCCAGATGTTTCCTTGTGTCTGATGTGGTTCCAATTGCAGACGTGATCCACTGCTACTAATTGTGACAAGGCTTTGAGCAACTGCTGTGCCATTATCATTGGCCTTATCACAGGTAAAATTTCCAGGTATTATGAAACTGTGAGAAATGGGCTCTCTGAGGACAAAAATCACAAAGAATAGAACAATGCATTATGCTCCCCTTTTCCATCATTGATTCCAGCTGCATGAAAAATAAAATAAAAAAATGTTACAAATGTGTCAAGTGATCTGAAAACACCTTTTCCATTAGTTATGGTCTAAAATCCTTTGGCGTTAAAACAAAGTTACAGATGTTAAGTCCTGTTATAAAGAGAAAATTCCTTCAATCCGGATAGGTGTTCTGGCAACTTTACAAGAAACAGAGTTTTAACTCTCAAGTTACAATGCACTGTTCTGAGGACAACAGTCATGCCAAATAGAATGAAAAATGCTTTATGCTTTTTTTCCCCTAAATGGGTACATCTTGGATGAGTTATTTGACATCTTTTCTTTTATTGCTGGTCTGAAATCTTTTATAGGTCAGGTGAATTATTAAAGCTTATCTGCAATTATAAACAGATGACACAACTCTTTCTGAAAGGTAACATTTTGATGCAATCAGTCTAGTTTGTTAGAAACAGGACTGCATCTCTCATATTGCAATGCCATGCTCCCAAAATAGACATCAATAAAAATGCCCTGTGTGAGGCTTGAACTCACGACCTTCAGATTATGAGACTGACGCGCTACCAACTGCGCTAACAAGGCAACTGTAGGCTTATTTTTGGATTAGAAAAGGTGAGGCATTTTGGATTAACAAATTTCCTATATCAGTAAAAATGTTTTCCTTGTATGAAACTTTGAAGGAGTTTTATTTCAGCTTCCCATATGGTCTAGCGGTAAGGATTCCTGGTTTTCACCCAGGCGGCCCGGGTTCGACTTCCGGTATGGGAATGGAATCTTATTGTTGTTTCTAAACAGATTCAAAAGCAGAGGAACAAAAACTAATAGTTGTAGCCAGATGTTTCCGTGTGTCTGATGTGGTTCCAATTGCAGACGTGATCCACTGCTACTAATTGTGACAAGGTTTTGAGCAACTGCTGTGCCATTATCATTGGCCTTATCACAGGTAAAATTTCCAGGTATTATGAAACTGTGAAAAATGGGCTCTCTGAGGACAAAAATCACAAAGAATAGAACAATGCATTATGCTCCCCTTTTCCATCATTGAATTCAGCTGCATGAAAAATAAAATAAAAAAATGTTACAAATGTGTCAAGTGATCTGAAAACACCTTTTCCATTAGTTATGGTCTAAAATCCTTTGGCGTTAAAACAAATTTACAGATGTTAAGTCCTGTTATAAAGAGAAAATTCCTTCAATCCGGATAGGTGTTCTGGCAACTTTACAAGAAACAGAGTTTTAACTCTCAAGTTACAATGTACTGTTCTGAGGACAACAGTCATGACAAATAGAATGAAAAATGCTTTATGCTTTTTTCCCCTAAATGGGTACATCTTGGATGAGTTATTTGACACCTTTTCTTTTATTGCTGGTCTGAAATCTTTTATAGGTCAGGTGAATTATTAAAGCTTATCTGCAATTATAAACAGATGACACAACTTTTTCTGAAAGGTAACATTTTGATGCTATCAGTCTAGTTTGTTAGAAACAGGACTGCATCTCTCATATTGCAATGCCATGCTCCCAAAATAGACATCAATAAAAATGCCCTGTGTGAGGCTTGAACTCACGACCTTCAGATTATGAGACTGACGCGCTACCAACTGTGCTAACAAAGCAACTGTAGGCTTATTTTTGGATTAGAAAAGGTGAGGCATTTTGGATTAACAAATTTCCTATATCAGTAAAAATGTTTTCCTTGTATGAAAATTTGAAGGAGTTTTATTTCAGCTTCCCATATGGTCTAGCGGTAAGGATTCCTGGTTTTCACCCAGGCGGCCCGGGTTCGACTTCCGGTATGGGAATGGAATCTTATTGTTGTTTCTAAACAGATTCAAAAGCAGAGGAACAAAAACTAATAGTTGTAGCCAGATGTTTCCGTGTGTCTGATGTGGTTCCAATTGCAGATGTGATCCACTGCTACTAATTGTGACAAGGTTTTGAGCAACTGCTGTGCCATTATCATTGGCCTTATCACAGGTAAAATTTCCAGGTAATATGAAACTGTGAGAAATGGGCTCTCTGAGGACAAAAATCACAAAGAATAGAACAATGCATTATGCTCCCCTTTTCCATCATTGATTCCAGCTGCATGAAAAATAAAATAAAAAAATGTTACAAATGTGTCAAGTGATCTGAAAACACCTTTTCCATTAGTTATGGTCTAAAATCCTTTGGCGTTAAAACAAATTTACAGATGTTAAGTCCTGTTATAAAGAGAAAATTCCTTCAATCCGGATAGGTGTTCTGGCAACTTTACAAGAAACAGAGTTTTAACTCTCAAGTTACAATGCACTGTTCTGAGGACAACAGTCATGACAAATAGAATGAAAAATGCTTTATGCTTTTTTTCCCCTAAATGGGTACATCTTGGATGAGTTATTTGACATCTTTTCTTTTATTGCTGGTCTGAAATCTTTTATAGGTCAGGTGAATTATTAAAGCTTATCTGCAATTATAAACAGATGACACAACTCTTTCTGAAAGGTAACATTTTGATACAATCAGTCTAGTTTGTTAGAAACAGGACTGCATCTCTCATATTGCAATGCCATGCTCCCAAAATAGACATCAATAAAAATGCCCTGTGTGAGGCTTGAACTCACGACCTTCAGATTATGAGACTGACGCACTACCAACTGCGCTAACAAGGCAACTGTAGGTTTATTTTTGGATTAGAAAAGGTGAGGCATTTTGGATTAACAAATTTCCTATATCAGTAAAAATGTTTTCCTTGTATGAAAATTTGAAGGAGTTTTATTTCAGCTTCCCATATGGTCTAGCGGTAAGGATTCCTGGTTTTCACCCAGGCGGCCCGGGTTCGACTTCCGGTATGGGAATGGAATCTTATTGTTGTTTCTAAACAGATTCAAAAGCAGAGGAACAAAAACTAATAGTTGTAGCCAGATGTTTCCGTGTGTCTGATGTGGTTCCAATTGCAGACGTGATCCACTGCTACTAATTGTGACAAGGTTTTGAGCAACTGCTGTGCTATTATCATTGGTCTTATAACAGGTAAAATTTCCAGGTATTATGAAACTGTGAAAAATGGGCTCTCTGAGGACAAAAATCACAAAGAATAGAACAATGCATTATGCTCCCCTTTTCCATCATTGAATTCAGCTGCATGAAAAATAAAATAAAAAAATGTTACAAATGTGTCAAGTGATCTGAAAACACCTTTTCCATTAGTTATGGTCTAAAATCCTTTGGCGTTAAAACAAATTTACAGATGTTAAGTCCTGTTTTAAAGAGAAAATTCCTTCAATCTGGATAGGTGTTCTGGCTACTTTACAAGAAACAGAGTTTTAACTCTCAAGTTACAATGCACTGTTCTGAGGACAACAGTCATGACAAATAGAATGAAAAATGCTTTATGCTTTTTTTCCCTTAAATGGGTACATCTTGGATGAGTTATTTGACATCTTTTCTTTTATTGCTGGTCTGAAATCTTTTATAGGTCAGGTGAATTATTAAAGCTTATCTGCAATTATAAACAGATGACACAACTCTTTCTGAAAGGTAACATTTTGATGCAATCAGTCTAGTTTGTTAGAAACAGGACTGCATCTCTCATATTGCAATGCCATGCTCCCAAAATAGACATCAATAAAAATGCCCTGTGTGAGGCTTGAACTCACGACCTTCAGATTATTAGACTGACACGCTACCAACTGCGCTAACAAGGCAACTGTAGGCTTATTTTTGGATTAGAAAAGGTGAGGCATTTTGGATTAACAAATTTTCTATATCAGTAAAAATGTTTTCCTTGTATGAAACTTTGAAGGCGTTTTATTTCAACTTCCCATATGGTCTAGTGGTAAGGATTCCTGGTTTTCACCCAGGCGGCCCGGGTTCGACTCCCGGTATGGGAATGGAATCTTATTGTTGTTTCTAAACAGATTCAAAAGCAGAGGAACAAAAACTAATAGTTGTAGCCAGATGTATCCTTGTGTCTGATGTGGTTCCAATTGCAGACGTGATCCACTGCTACTAATTGTGACAAGGTTTTGGGCAACTGCTGTGCCATTATCATTGGCCTTATCACAGGTAAAATTTCCAGGTATTATGAAACTGTGAGAAATGGGCTCTCTGAGGACAAAAATCACAAAGAATAGAACAATGCATTATGCTCCCCTTTTCCATCATTGATTCCAGCTGCATGAAAAATAAAATAAAAAAATGTTACAAATGTGTCAAGTGATCTGAAAACACCTTTTCCATTAGTTATGGTCTAAAATCCTTTGGCGTTAAAACAAATTTACAGATGTTAAGTCCTGTTATAAAGAGAAAATTCCTTCAATCCGGATAGGTGTTCTGGCTACTTTACAAGAAACAGAGTTTTAACTCTCAAGTTACAATGCACTGTTCTGAGGACAACAGTCATGACAAATAGAATGAAAGATGCTTTATGCTTTTTTTCCCCTAAATGGGTACATCTTGGATGAGTTATTTGACATCTTTTCTTTTATTGCCTTTTCTAAAATCTTTTATAGGTCAGGTGAATTATTAAAGCTTATCTGCAATTATAAACAGATGACACAACTCTTTCTGAAAGGTAACATTTTGATGCAATCAGTCTAGTTTGTTAGAAACAGGACTGCATCTCTCATATTGCAATGCCATGCTCCCAAAATAGACATCAATAAAAATGCCCTGTGTGAGGCTTGAACTCACGACCTTCAGATTATGAGACTGACGCGCTACCAACTGCGCTAACAAGGCAACTGTAGCCTAAGATTTGGATTAGACAAGGTGAGGCATTTTGGTTTAACAAATTTCCGATATCAGTAAAAATGTTTTCCTTGTATGAAACTTTGAAGTAGATTTATTTCAGCTTCCCATATGGTCTAGCGGTAAGGATTCCTGGTTTTCACCCAGGTGGCCCGGGTTCAACTCCCGGTATGGGAATGGAATCTTATTGTTGTTTCTAAACAGATTTAAAAGCAGAGGAACTAAAACTAATAGTTGTAGCCAGATGTTTCCTTGTGTCTGATGTGGTTCCAATTGCAGACGTGATCCACTGCTACTAATTGTGACAAGGTTTTGAGCAACTGCTGTGCCATTATCATTGGCCTTATCACAGGTAAAATTTCCAGGTATTATGAAACTGTGAGAAATGGGCTCTCTGAGGACAAAAATCACAAAGAATAGAACAATGCATTATGCTCCCCTTTTCCATCATTGATTCCAGCTGCATGAAAAATAAAATAAAAAAATGTTACAAATGTGTCAAGTGATCTGAAAACACCTTTTCCATTAGTTATGGTCTAAAATCCTTTGGCGTTAAAACAAATTTACAGATGTTAAGTCCTGTTATAAAGAGAAAATTCCTTCAATCCGGATAGGTGTTCTGGCAACTTTACAAGAAACAGAGTTTTAACTCTCAAGTTACAATGCACTGTTCTGAGGACAACAGTCATGACAAATAGAATGAAAAATGCTTTATGCTTTTTTCCCCCTAAATGGGTACATCTTGGATGAGTTATTTGACATCTTTTCTTTTATTGCTGGTCTGAAATCTTTTATAGGTCAGGTGAATTATTAAAGCTTATCTGCAATTATAAACAGATGACACAACTCTTTCTGAAAGGTAACATTTTGATGCAATCAGTCTAGTTTGTTAGAAACAGGACTGCATCTCTCATATTGCAATGCCATGCTCCCAAAATAGACATCAATAAAAATGCCCTGTGTGAGGCTTGAACTCACGACCTTCAGATTATTAGACTGACACGCTACCAACTGCGCTAACAAGGCAACTGTAGGCTTATTTTTGGATTAGAAAAGGTGAGGCATTTTGGATTAACAAATTTTCTATATCAGTAAAAATGTTTTCCTTGTATGAAACTTTGAAGGCGTTTTATTTCAACTTCCCATATGGTCTAGTGGTAAGGATTCCTGGTTTTCACCCAGGCGGCCCGGGTTCGACTCCCGGTATGGGAATGGAATCTTATTGTTGTTTCTAAACAGATTCAAAAGCAGAGGAACAAAAACTAATAGTTGTAGCCAGATGTATCCTTGTGTCTGATGTGGTTCCAATTGCAGACGTGATCCACTGCTACTAATTGTGACAAGGTTTTGGGCAACTGCTGTGCCATTATCATTGGCCTTATCACAGGTAAAATTTCCAGGTATTATGAAACTGTGAGAAATGGGCTCTCTGAGGACAAAAATCACAAAGAATAGAACAATGCATTATGCTCCCCTTTTCCATCATTGATTCCAGCTGCATGAAAAATAAAATAAAAAAATGTTACAAATGTGTCAAGTGATCTGAAAACACCTTTTCCATTAGTTATGGTCTAAAATCCTTTGGCGTTAAAACAAATTTACAGATGTTAAGTCCTGTTATAAAGAGAAAATTCCTTCAATCCGGATAGGTGTTCTGGCTACTTTACAAGAAACAGAGTTTTAACTCTCAAGTTACAATGCACTGTTCTGAGGACAACAGTCATGACAAATAGAATGAAAGATGCTTTATGCTTTTTTTCCCCTAAATGGGTACATCTTGGATGAGTTATTTGACATCTTTTCTTTTATTGCCTTTTCTAAAATCTTTTATAGGTCAGGTGAATTATTAAAGCTTATCTGCAATTATAAACAGATGACACAACTCTTTCTGAAAGGTAACATTTTGATGCAATCAGTCTAGTTTGTTAGAAACAGGACTGCATCTCTCATATTGCAATGCCATGCTCCCAAAATAGACATCAATAAAAATGCCCTGTGTGAGGCTTGAACTCACGACCTTCAGATTATGAGACTGACGCGCTACCAACTGCGCTAACAAGGCAACTGTAGCCTAAGATTTGGATTAGACAAGGTGAGGCATTTTGGTTTAACAAATTTCCGATATCAGTAAAAATGTTTTCCTTGTATGAAACTTTGAAGTAGATTTATTTCAGCTTCCCATATGGTCTAGCGGTAAGGATTCCTGGTTTTCACCCAGGTGGCCCGGGTTCAACTCCCGGTATGGGAATGGAATCTTATTGTTGTTTCTAAACAGATTTAAAAGCAGAGGAACTAAAACTAATAGTTGTAGCCAGATGTTTCCTTGTGTCTGATGTGGTTCCAATTGCAGACGTGATCCACTGCTACTAATTGTGACAAGGTTTTGAGCAACTGCTGTGCCATTATCATTGGCCTTATCACAGGTAAAATTTCCAGGTATTATGAAACTGTGAGAAATGGGCTCTCTGAGGACAAAAATCACAAAGAATAGAACAATGCATTATGCTCCCCTTTTCCATCATTGATTCCAGCTGCATGAAAAATAAAATAAAAAAATGTTACAAATGTGTCAAGTGATCTGAAAACACCTTTTCCATTAGTTATGGTCTAAAATCCTTTGGCGTTAAAACAAATTTACAGATGTTAAGTCCTGTTATAAAGAGAAAATTCCTTCAATCCGGATAGGTGTTCTGGCAACTTTACAAGAAACAGAGTTTTAACTCTCAAGTTACAATGCACTGTTCTGAGGACAACAGTCATGACAAATAGAATGAAAAATGCTTTATGCTTTTTTCCCCCTAAATGGGTACATCTTGGATGAGTTATTTGACATCTTTTCTTTTATTGCTGGTCTGAAATCTTTTATAGGTCAGGTGAATTATTAAAGCTTATCTGCAATTATAAACAGATGACACAACTCTTTCTGAAAGGTAACATTTTGATGCAATCAGTCTAGTTTGTTAGAAACAGGACTGCATCTCTCATATTGCAATGCCATGCTCCCAAAATAGACATCAATAAAAATGCCCTGTGTGAGGCTTGAACTCACGACCTTCAGATTATGAGACTGACGCGCTACCAACTGCGCTAACAAGGCAACTGTAGCCTAAGATTTGGATTAGAAAAGGTGAGGCATTTTGGTTTAACAAATTTCCGATATCAGTAAAAATGTTTTCCTTGTATGAAACTTTGAAGTAGATTTATTTCAGCTTCCCATATGGTCTAGCGGTAAGGATTCCTGGTTTTCACCCAGGCGGCCCGGGTTCGACTCCCGGTATGGGAATGGAATCTTATTGTTGTTTCTAAACAGATTCAAAAGCAGAGGAACAAAAACTAATAGTTGTAGCCAGATGTTTCCTTGTGTCTGATGTGGTTCCAATTGCAGACGTGATCCACTGCTACTAATTGTGACAAGGCTTTGAGCAACTGCTGTGCCATTATCATTGGCCTTATCACAGGTAAAATTTCCAGGTATTATGAAACTGTGAGAAATGGGCTTTCTGAGGACAAAAATCACAAAGAATAGAACAATGCATTATGCTCCCCTTTTCCATCATTGATTCCAGCTGCATGAAAAATAAAATAAAAAAATGTTACAAATGTGTCAAGTGATCTGAAAACATCTTTTCCATTAGTTATGGTCTAAAATCCTTTGGCGTTAAAACAAATTTACAGATGTTAAGTCCTGTTATAAAGAGAAAATTCCTTCAATCCGGATAGGTGTTCTGGCAACTTTACAAGAAACAGAGTTTTAACTCTCAAGTTACAATGCACTGTTCTGAGGACAACAGTCATGCCAAATAGAATGAAAAATGCTTTATGCTTTTTTTCCCCTAAATGGGTACATCTTGGATGAGTTATTTGACATCTTTTCTTTTATTGCTGGTCTGAAATCTTTTATAGGTCAGGTGAATTATTAAAGCTTATCTGCAATTATAAACAGATGACACAACTCTTTCTGAAAGGTAACATTTTGATGCAATCAGTCTAGTTTGTTAGAAACAGGACTGCATCTCTCATATTGCAATGCCATGCTCCCAAAATAGACATCAATAAAAATGCCCTGTGTGAGGCTTGAACTCACGACCTTCAGATTATGAGACTGACGCACTACCAACTGCGCTAACAAGGCAACTGTTGGTTAATTTTTGGATTAGAAAAGGTGAGGCATTTTGGATTAACAAATTTCCTATATCAGTAAAAATGTTTTCCTTGTATGAAACTTTGAAGGAGTTTTATTTCAGCTTCCCATATGGTCTAGCGGTAAGGATTCCTGGTTTTCACCCAGGCGGCCCGGGTTCGACTTCCGGTATGGGAA